>NW_023494808.1:7770536-8098036 GCF_904425465.1 Colossoma macropomum | reverse complement strand
AATTGCCTGTTGCCCTTTATATTGTGTGTAAATTTCATGATAAATGGACCAAAAGAAACGGCCCAAAATGACTTGCAAATAAGTCTGGTTCCATTGACTTACATTAAAAGTAAAGTAAGTTTTTTCCTTCTCCTGTAAAGTTACCATTTTGGAGATACAAGGTTTCCGATAGTGATTAAAAGTGACCCCACAAAGCTCTCCTTTGATCATCACAGATGTTCAGCAGCCAACTGCATGCAGCCACAAACTGCCATTGCTTCCCAACAAGTCTTTAACACCAGCATGTAAACACAGCATTAGCCTGCTTGACTGTGCCTGCAGACTGTGGAAACAGAGCTGAGCAGTGCTGGTTATTGTGTAGGATACTCACAAAGCTGTGGCGAGTTCAGTGTCTATGGTAAAGAAATTGAAAGTTTAGTACTGCAAAAAAACAAGAAAATCACAGTCTTTAAACATTCACATCAGACAGCTGTTGCCAGTTCTGTACAACTTAGGTTGATTGGCAGTTAAATACCAGAGGCTGTATTACAGAAACTTCTTAAGTCTGAAATCTTATCTGTTTAGTCACCATGACAACTTAAGTTAGGACTGAATTTAAGACAGAAGCTGTTACAGAACAGCAGTTCTTAAGTTCATAATCTGATCACAAACATCCTAACTAGACTAAATCTCCTAAATACTGTACTAACTTTAGTCAAGTCAAGTCAAATTTATTTATATAGCGCCTTTTACAACAGATGTTGTCACAAAGCAGCTTTACAGAGAATCCGGGTCCGCGCCCCCAGTGAGCAAGCCTTGGTGACAGTGGCAAGGAAAAAACTCCCTCAACTGGAGGAAGAAACCTCGAGAGGAACCAGACTCAAAAGGGGAACCCATCCTCCGATAACAGCACAGACACAAAACAATATAAGTGGATACAGTTTAACACCACTGTGCAGTGCGCCGGCCGCATCTCAGGTCAGACCCTCTTAGGACAGGCAGCCGCTCAGCTCAGGGAAAGAGAGGGGGAGGGGGAAAAGGGGGGATGGGGGGGGGTTAAGGGGGACAGATAGTTAGGAAAACAAATTAACCAAAGGCTCGACTAAACAGGTAAGTTTTTAGCCTAGACTTAAACATGGAGGCTGTGTCTGAGTCCTGAACACAGACTGGTAGGTTATTCCAAAGCTGGGGGGCTTTGTATGAAAAGGCTCCTCCCCCTGACGTAACTTTATTTATTCTAGGTACTAATAATGAGCAGCACCTTGTGTTCTAAGTGGGAGTGTCGGTTGATAATAGGAAACAAGGTCACTGAGGTACTGAGGAGCAAGGCCATTCAGAGCTTTATACGTCAGTAGAAGAATCTTGTACTCAAAGGATAAAACCCAGTCTTAACTTATGTTTGAACTGCCTGTTTCTATTGTTTTATGCAGTGTCAAGCTGCATAGTTCACTATAACTGGCATAATGACGCTACATTTATCTACACTGAAAACGGTGCTGTGACTTGATCTCCACCACCCCCTCTTATTACCTTTGTGTTAATGTTGATGATAAAATATTACAGTGATGGTAGTGAATAATGTGGAGACAGAGCTGAACGTGTGTCTGTTTATTAGGAGGAATAATGTTAGCACGCTCGGCTAAAGCATTTGGGAAATGGAGACTGAAACTGGGGAGCGGCGAGGCTCTGATAAACAGCAGGGGGCGCTCTCACAGTATTCCTTTATGACCTTTATATCCTGTATGACCTTTTTGTAACAGTAACACGCAATCAAAGCAGTGATCATTTTGGTGGCGTGTTTACATTTCAGCTGTGTGCGTATGGTCGACACGACAGTTACTTGTCAACTGTGATTGAGTAGGTTAAGGTTTCCTTGAGATAAGATGCTGTAAGATAAGACTCCTAAATGAAGATCAGATTTGCTTCTGTAATATGAATTTGTGAAAAATCCTATCTTGACCTGTCAAAAAAACAACTTAAGACAAAAATACAGGAAGTTTCTGTAATACAGCCCCTGGTTAACAATTCTGTGTTGTGTTTAAATGTAATTGTTTTGCCTTTCTGGATCTGAAATCTACAGCAAAGCATGCAAGTTAGTTGTTGTCACCCTCACTATAGCAAAGTTTCTAGAACATGATGCTTCCTAGCTGTCCCCCACCCCCACTTCCACTCTGTGACCAGGGCCCCCTAAAATACTAAAAGTCTGGCTAGCCGTTGACCCACAGACACAGGGGGGAGGGGTGTAAGAGGTGCGTAGGTGTGAACAGCTTGTCGTAACAGATAACAGCTGCACCTCACACTCACGACAGGTTGCTCAGAACTCTAACACGCTTGATTGTGTGGTTTCTGACACTCTGTGATACACTGTCCTCTATAAACATAGACAGAAGTACATTATCACAGCTCACAACAGCATCAACAGCCAAACCTGAGCCTGAACTCAGTCCACATATCACTGTGATGTGTTCAGTGATGATCTGGAGATGTCACTGAAACTTGAACATGAATTGCTGTTGTTGTTCGCGAGTGTGTGAAGCTGATGGTGTGTGTGTTTGTGTGTTTCAGCTCCATGCAGACCCTGCACTGATGAACAGATTCTCATGGCCGTCTGCACCAGCGACTTTGGTACGACATCAGTATCCACTATTCTCATATTACTGAATTAAATTACTGAGTCGTTTATATGAGATGCTAATTTAGGAAATAATATAATTATCCATTATATTAGTTACTGAACAATTGGTAGTAGATACTGAATAATCAATAATAGATACTGAATTATTTCTACTAAATAGTGTATAATTTAGAGTACTGAATAATTCATAGTAGAATAATTAATAGTACTTACTGAATAATTTGTAGTAGATACTGAATCATTTATAGAAGTTACCGAATAGTTTATAGTCATTACTATAGTAACTGGTAGACATTTTTAGTACTGAATAGTTTATAGTAGATACTGAATAATTAATATTAGATACTGAATAATTGATAGTAGTTACTAATAATTTAGTTTATACTGAATAATTTACAGTAGATACTAAATAATTTATAGTCGTTACTAATAAAGTAGACACTGAGTAATTTATATTACATACTGAATAATTAATAATAGTTACTAATAATTTATGATAGATACTGGATAATTTATATTAAATACTGAATAATTTATTGTAGTTAATGAATAATGTATAGTAGTTACGGAATAGTCTATATCTTTCTCTGCATCTTTCAGTGGTGAGGGGCAGCATCCAGGCCATAGAACAAGCTGGTGATGATGAAGATCGGGCGTCGTTGGTGGTGTTGTCCAGTCGCGTGTACCGTCAGAAGAAGCGTGTGTTCATACCGGCAGGCGGTGGGACCCGCGGGAGCAGCCGATGGACAGGTCACGTGAATGTTCCGCGGAAGTGCGGACTGAGGATCGAACAGGGGGCGGAGTTTCTGTTCACTGGGTCAGTGATGTTTGGGGAGGCGTGGCTTGGCTGTGCTCCAAGATATAAAGACTTCCTTCAGGTGTACCGCTCCGCCATGTTGGCAGGAAGCAACCCCTGCCATATAGACACGGACTGACCACGCCCACCTTAACTGGACCATGCACGGTGCGGACACAGGCTCAGAACAAACCTCTGAGGGTTTCATAGAGGAGGACTTTGCTGCCTTGAGAAAACCTCATAACTTTGTTTGGTTTTTGTATATTTTTTGCAGCATTTGAAAATTTCAGCTGAGACGAAAATCTCGTAAATCCATTTCTTTCCTTTTCTCGTTTATTCATACACCTGATCAGATCAGTAGACATTTTGAGTGAAAGCGAAACTTTAAATGTAACTTCCTACAGATGCTAAGAAAGCTTTTCCTTCTATTAGGTTAGTAAAAGACACAGTGTTTTCTTAAGAAGATTTCTCAACCATTGTTGATCAGCCAAGATATCGAATAGAATTCAGAACCTTTAGCCAACTCTGTTTGCACACAGAGGAATTAGACCTCCGCATTTAACCCATCCATGCAGTGAAACACCCACATACATGCACACTAGGGGGCAGTGAGCACACTTGCCCAGAGTGGTGGGCAGCCCTATCCACGGCGCCCGGGGAGCAGTTGGGGGTGAGGTGTCTTGCTCAAGGGCCCTTCAGTCACGTACTGTTGGCTGAGGGGATCGAACCAGCAACCTTCCGATCACAAGGCTGGTTCTGTAACCTCCAGCTCACGACTGGCCCCAGCTATAAAATATCCATCTATAAAATGAAAAAAAAAATCGGGCTTAAAGATGGCTGCTACTGTTTTTAGCTACGCTAATATACTTTAGTCCATGTTTGTAGATAACAATGTGCCATTAGAAATCACAGGATTACACGTGCAGTTAGCACCAATTGGTGTACATAAGGTTTCATTACCTATTAGCTGCATTAGCCTCATAGCTCTAGCGCCGAACAAATTTCAGACACTTTGTCCAGCTTATTGTGAAGTCATGTTTTGTAAAAAAAAAAAAAAATGAAGACAAATAGAATGCAGTCAAAGACTTATGGATGGGAAAATTAGTTCCTGAGAAGCTGATTGGATGATGTTTACGTTTGATTGACAGCTGTTGGACATTGTTCTAAGGCCTTTCCCCTTGATTGTGCAGGGAGTCGTTTTGTTTGCTGCTTGTTTGAACGGCATGCTCTGTTGGGCCATTTCTGTTATGGCCTGACTCTGTCGTAGCCCATGAGGCAGTGTGTCTTCCACATGTGTATAGTAGGGCTGTCAGTTCCATCTGTCTTCTCACCAACCACCAGGGCAAAAATGATACAATGTAATAATTTCTACACTGATAAATATTGGGCACAGTGTGAGAGTTTTATTATGATATTGCTCTATAAACTGCCTGTCAAAAGTTTCCAGATAAACCTTAAGAACATTGCATTTTCAGTGAAGTGATTTGGGCATATAGAACTCCATCTTTATTAACAACGATGGGCTTCATTCGCCAACCGTTCTTAAGAAGAAATTTCTTCTTAAAACCCACTTACGCAGTTTTCACGAAGATCCTGACATTCACCAGCTTTTTCTTATTTGGGATTTGTTCTTAGGTAAGAACAGAATCTACTCACACTCAAAAGCACAAAGGTGTGAACAGTTCTGCGGTTTAAGAACACGTCATGAATCTGACGTGGACTTTTTCTTAGAATTTTTCTCAAGAATAAATTTAAGAAAAAGTGTAAGATATTGGTGAACGAGGACCAATGAATGGTCAAGTGATTACTGGCTTGGCAGCCCTAGTGTACAGGAGAGAGCAGTCAGCAGTGCTTTTGTTGGAAAGCTTTGTGTATAGTTAGAGCAGTCGATTTTTCTGACTGACATTGAGTTTTTTGGTGTGTATATATGTTTGTGTTAATGTGCATGTACAATTTTTTCCCTCTCAAATTGTATTATTTAACCAGGAATAAAACACCCCTGGAAATATCTTGGCGGGTATGTAAAATGATTTTTCGTTTGTATATGTGTCTCCCAGCTAAAGCATTGCATGGCCTTGTCTTGTATATTAAGTCTGCACTCTCAACAATAATGCTCTACTGGTGGTCCCCAACACCAAACCGCTATGATTATGTTAAAAAGCACCAAAAATGACACGAATTCTCCAACAAACACCAGCAAACTCATTCTCCAACTGAACTGAGTTCTCAAAGAAACTGAAAAGAACCAACAAACACAAACATTCTAACTCAAGCATTCACACAATTCCTAACACCAACAAACTCAACATTTTCCAAGAACCCCAAACATTCTACAACAAAGAATTCTCATACAAACCCAACAGTTCTACAAATTCCAACCTTAAATCAGGCCAAATGATTCTGCAAACACCAACAATCCCAAACATTCTAAAACAAACAACAAACCTAAATATGCAGACAAACTCAGTCATTTTCAAACAAGCCTAAATGTTCTATAAACACCAACAAACACTCCCTGACAAGCATAAAATGTCCTCAACAAACCAGTCAAACTGTCTGCAGTAAACACTACACTAAGCATTAATGACACCAAAAAAACAAAAACATTCTCCAGCCAACATTAAAATAGCCAAATATTCAAACAAACCCAAACATTCTCCAACAAACATTACATTTCTCCAAACCAACCAAACTTTCTCCCATAAACTCAAGCATTATCTATAAAACCTGTGCAGAATTCTTGTGGCATTCTAACCATGAACCACCAACAATGAAACAAAAAACAAAAAACATTTTCCAGAAATCACCAAAAAAACATTCAACAAAATCAAAATTTCTACTCTTATACTTTAGCAATTCCAGCAAACCCAAACATTCTTCAACAACATAAAATTTCTCCAACAAATCAACCAAACTTTCTCCAGTAAACACAAGATATCCATAAAATATGTATGTTATTGTTGGGGTGTTTTTACAGTAGGACTAATTGTAGCACGTCAGTAGAGGGGCTTGTTATAATGCCCACATTAACTGATAGCTCTTAATAAAGGCATAATAAGACATGTAAAAATAGCGAAGAATGTAGTTTAATGCACAATTAAATGTGTTCTGTATGCTCTGAACTTTACAGTCCACTGAGGCTATAACACATTACACTGTTTATGACATCTCGGACCTCGTACTGCATTCCAAACTGCACCACAATGGACTTTGAGAGGGTTGAGAGAAGTGTTGGAGATGTATTGACAGAAGAGATTTGGGTGACTATTGACTTCCAGTGTTAGCAATATTAACCTTGTAGTTTCACTTCTAAACTAAAGAAGCCAAATTTGGACTCCAAATATGTCTTGGCTGATCGACCACATCTGGGGTAAGTGCACTTGGGTAATAAGGCTGAACAAGCTGGACGTTAATACTACTATTATTATTAGGCAATAACTAGAATGAGTTACTTTCCAGGGTTACTTTTATTTTGTTTATTATACATTAAAGTATTGTGCACGACCCTTACCTAAGCATTGCATCTAGAATTTATTTCGAGTCATATCAGTATCTTAATAATAAATCATCAAATAGCTCTAAATAAAGACAAATGGTTAATTTCAAGGCTTAATAAGTGCATTTTAAGAGCATAATGTCCTCCTATACTGATGTGTTACTGGACTTCAGAACAGTTGAGTTCAGAAGATTGTTACATTTCTACACAGCAGCTGGGGAGCGCTTATACATCCCTTGCCAAGTTAGTCCATGCTCCTCTGCGTCTCCTGGTGTTTTCGCTCTGTGGCTCAGGGGCTCTAAATCTACAATCTTCTCACAAATCTGACAGAACATCGCCATCTTCTCTAAACAGCATACTGAGATTCTTTATGAGGGTCTTCAACATTTTATAGTGCTGGATCGTTGTTTTATTGCTCTGAATATTTCTCAGTTTCTTATATTCATTTTGGCAGTGGATTTCATGGGGTGATGCAAAGAAAACAAATAAGCTGTTGAAAAAATATGAAAACGATTTGCGTGAGTCATGTCTGTGTTGTCCTCTTACTGCAAATATGACTCCTGGGATTCAATGTTTTGTACCTTTAGATGAATTTATGCTCCTCACGCTGAGTCAGAGATATTTGCTTGAACGGACCATTTGGGAATTACACATAGCCAATCCCTTAAATGACTCTCAGAGGACTCCTTTAGGAATGGTTTTGGAATCAGATATGAGTAGTTAAATGACTCCTTTGGAAAACATCAAATTGGAATCAATGAATCATTTAGGAAATCATATGGAATGTAGTTCATTTAGTTGTTTCCGAAACTTGTTTATTTTGAATAGAAAATGTTTACGTCTGGTATTATTGTTATTACAGAAGTCAACTTTTTGGCCGCTTTATTAGAAACCCTTCTCTTTTAGCTCCACCTTGCTGGTGTTTATTTAGAGACCCTGCTCATCTTTTGATGCACAGTTTAAGTCCTCTAGCCCTCCATTAGTGGTCAGTTTTGGACCACAGAGCTGCTCTTAGCAGAATGTTTTTGGAGTAGTGGTCCACTCTCAACCTTGGAACACCCCAACCACATCACTGTGTCAGATACACTCATACCAGCACCACACACACAATACCATGTCAGTGTCGCTGCTGTGCTGAGAACGGACCACCACAGAAATAATATCCATACGAAAGCTGTCCTGTGGTCAGAAACTGACCAATGATGAATGAGGTAAAGGAGGGCTACAGAAACAGATGGACTACAGCCTGTAACTGCACACTTATAAGCTGTAGTATTTGTGTGTAAGCGGATCTACTTTACCATAAAGTTGCCACTCAGTAGAAGTACAAGGCGGGTGTTTCAAATAAAGTGGCCAGTGAAGCACCAAGTAGGTGTTTTTAGTTAAATGGCCAGTAAGTGGAAGTACAAGGTGGGCTTTCTAATAAAGTGGCCAATGAGGAAGTACAAGGCAGGTGTTTCTAATATAGTGGCCAGTGAAGTGCCGAGTAGCTGTTTCTAATAAGTGGCCAGTAAGTGGAAGTACAAGGTTGGGTTTTCTAATAAAGTGGCCAGCGAGTTGAAGTACAAGGCAGGTGTTTCTAATGAAGTGGCCATTGAAGCACCAGGTAGTTGTTTTTAGTTAAGTGGCCAGTAAGTGGAAGTACAAGGTAGGTGTTTCAAATAAAGTGGCCTGTGAATTGAAATACAAGGCAAGCATTTCTAATATAGTGGCCAGTGAAGTACAAGCTAGGTGTTTCTAATAAAGTGACCAGTAGATGGAAGTACAAGGTTGGGGTTTCTAATAAAATGGCCAGTGAGTGGACATAGAAGGCAGGTCTTTCTAATAAAGAGGCCAATGAGTGAAACCACAGTGTAGGGGTTTGCAGTAAAGCAGCCAGAAAGTGCAAATACAAAGGTGATGTTTCTAATAAAGTGGCCAGTGAGAGGAACTGCAGTGTGGCTGTTTCGAATAAAGACGCCATTGTGTGGAAGTATGAAGTAGGTGTTTTTAATAAAGTGGATACACATAGTATACTTGTTCTTGTTGCGCCATTCGAATCCAAAGTGCTGGAGACTTACTGGGTAAAAATGCCTTTGGAATGACTCGACACACGGAGATTGAGCATCCTGCAGAGTTTGGCTGCTACCATCGTCTA
Source organism: Colossoma macropomum (assembly GCF_904425465.1). Classification (NCBI taxonomy): domain Eukaryota; kingdom Metazoa; phylum Chordata; class Actinopteri; order Characiformes; family Serrasalmidae; genus Colossoma; species Colossoma macropomum. The sequence continues at coordinate 8,088,993 of NW_023494808.1, read as the reverse complement.
ACCCACCTGCTTCTGATATTCAGATGCTCAAGAAGACCTCGGATAGGTGGCACTAAATCAAGGTTAAAGCTGAACTATGAATGCTGGTACATCTCCAGGGCCAATTGTGAGCACAATGGTTCTAGTGTGTTTAGTTACAAAATCTCTCACAGATGAATGGGAAAAGGTCATTATGTAGGCTCAGGCATTCAGTAACAAGAAGTCCAGCATGTTAATATCAGAGCAGTGTTAGCATTCGAACAGCAAAGGTCTGTTTAAGATTCATCCAAAAGTAAGAAAACGAGTTTGAAATATTGAGTGTATTGTTTCCACTGTATATTGTGTCTCTAATAACTGTGTAGTTACATATTAAAAACATGGCAACAACAATGTAACTACTGGTGATGTGTTCACTGCTACAGATGGATTACAGTAATACTTAAGTGGACATATATATCAACTTAGCTTTAAATAAACAACAGAAACGTTTAGAATTATTGGTCTCATTTCATTTGGATAGTCCACTGTAGTCCCCTATAGATTATACAGATGTTCAAACCAACTATCTGCTGAAACTCAGTTGATTCTAAACAGTGGTGGGGTTAGGGTTAGGATCTGGACCAGGGTTAGAGCTAGGACCAGGGTGAGGGTTGGGTTTAGGTTTTGGGTTGAGATTAAGATTAGGGTTAGGATTAGAGCTAGATTTAGAGTTACAGAAAATTATGGTCAGTTTAGTAGATATTCAGTTGAATGTAACCTGAAAGTAAATTAAGTATCTACAAAGCATCTAAAGTGGACGATCCAAATAAAGAGTTACAGAATGTACAATATTTTGTAAAGTATTTTTACCTGTGGTCTGAGACATTTGGACCCTGTTGCATGTTTTAATTAAATACATAAAAGTTATTTTAAATACATGTGGGCATATGGTGTCCATCTAGTTAGACTCCCCCTGTTACAATCAGAAAAGTGTTCTTGGAAAAAGAGCAGTTCACCTTATTGCATAACATAAGATAGTAATTAATATGTTGTTACAATATGTTCTTGCTGCCCTGTGACGGATTAGTCACCTATCCAACATGTTTCCTGCTTTCCTCCCAGTGAGTGCTGGGACAGGCTCCAGCACCCTCTACGACCCAGGAGGATAAGCGGCTGAGATGAGATGAGAGGATATGTTGTTGCAATGGTCAGGATACACCCATGTAATTACATGCTATACTACTGTAATCTACTACTGTACTGGTTGTTACACTGTTGTGTCATGTGTTGTTAATTTGTAACTACATAGTTACATAGTTGTTAATAACTCTTTAGTTATTTTATTTCCAGGCTATTAAGTACAAGTCACAAAAAAAGCAGAAAACATTGTTATCACCCAATCAGGCCATAACAAGAAAAATGTATGCATATTATACAGTAATATTGTGCAAAAACAGGTTTGAAAATAGAAAACATAAGTCATGAATTGTAAATGTATTAAATGTAAGTTTCACACATAAGGAGAGAACACTCAAAGAACCATTTGCATGCTCAAAGGGTTCCTTACCTTTTTGAAAAGGGTTCTATATACAACCAAAAGAGTTCTGCTATTGTTAGAAGGTTCACATTGTAAGAAGCTTATATGAATAGAGGAACACATTTTGGTGCTAAAAAGAACCATTTTCAAAAAAGGTTCTATACAGAACCATATACAACACATTTTCCATCAATTTGAAGTACAATCGCACGACACAAAGAACACTTTAAGCATGCAAATGGTTCTATATAGAATCCTAAGGTCTTCTTAGCAGTAAACAGACTATAGTAGTGAACCTGGCCAACTTAACACTAACTCACAAAGACAACACTAACTTACTTATACATGTAAACAAAACAAAAACAAAGATAGTGCTCACCTACCTCCCTAACTAGACATACACAAAGTCTAAACCCTAAACGGCAGCCACTCCCTACAGCCGGTACACAGAGACTCTTTACAATATTACAATATATACAACATCTATCACAGCAAAAACCGAACAGGCTAAATCAGTCAAAACACAGTCTGGATCTCAAACAACCGAAAAAGCAAGGCGAAAGATCAAGTTCAAAGTTACACAGCACAAGAAAACAAGGGGGTTTAAGGTGAGGAAGTCTCCTCCCATCTTGGCCGCTGCAGTGCCATTTTAAGGTCGACAGAGAAGACAAAAATACAGGATGGAAGGAAGTGGGATCCCGGAGCAGAGGAGATGAAACCATAGGATGGAAGTCTGGAATGGACACACAAACACACAAGCACAAACAAAAAAAAACACCTTAGGATATAACGACCTATTTAACGTAAAATCACAGGTAGGCCTTAACAACTGAATATATTATACATTTTCAGCATTTATTGTGTCCACATTTCACTTTCAGAACAGCTTCCATTCTTTTTAGGAGACTCACCTTCAGTTTCAAAGAAATAGGGATGTTTCACACCTCCAAAGTTCAGTCTTAGAAGTTGGTTGCACTTTTCACTTCTAATGATACAAGTAATCCTAATTACAAATTTAGACTCATCAGATCAGAAAATCATGTAAGTAAGTAAATAAGTAAGTATTTATTTGTAAAACACATTTAAATCCAAAGTAAATGTAAACAATCAGGCAGGATGTGTTCAGTATGAGATTTCTGGTGAACTGTTGCATGTGTGTAGTTCTAAGACATTTGATTTGGTGTGTTGGACTGTGGGCGGCACGGTGGCGCAGTGGGTAGCGCTGTCGCCTCACAGCAAGAATGGCCTGGGTTCGATTCCCGACTGGGTGACCAGGGTCATTTCTGTGTGGAGTTTGCATGTTCTCCCTGTGTCTGCGTGGGTTTCCTCCGGGTACTCCGGTTTCCTCCCACAGTCCAAAAACATGCAGTCAGGCCAATTGGACGTGCTAAATTGCCCCTAGGTGTGAGTGATTGTGTATGTCTGTTTGTCTGCCCTGCGATGGACTGGCGACCTGTCCAGGGTGTATCCTGCCTTCGCCCAATGACAGCTGGGATAGGCTCCAGCACCCCACCGTGACCCAGAAGGATAAGCGGTTTAGATGATGTATGTATGTATGTATGTATGTATGTGTTGGACTGTGTTTTAAGAATATTTGATGCTATCAAATACTCAACTTTAGATAGCCAGAACTGAGGGTGCTTCTGCACAAACAGGTTCAAGGGTTCTTTGCACATGATATGTTTCTCCAGGCTGATGAAAAATGTGTTGTATATTGTTCTGTATAGAACCTTATTGAAAAGGGCTCTATACAACACCAAAAAGGGCTGCTATTGTTAGAAGGCTGACATTGTAAGAAACTTATATCAGTAGAAGAACCCTTTTTTGGTGCTTTGAACCATATACAAGAAATTTTCCATCAATTTGAAGAATGATTTCACACTGCGAAGAACCCTGTAAGCATGCAAATGATTGTTTGAGTGTCCATGGTTCTATACATATGTCTTTACTAAAGAACCCTAGAAGAACCATCTTTTTAAGAGTGTTCTTCTACATCTCAGATGTCCAGTTTTAGTGTTCTACACTGTAAAAATGTGCTTCTACTCTGCAGGAAAGTTGGGTCTAAATTTTATTTTACTGGCTTTTTTGAAGTAAATCAACTTCAGAGCATTAGTGAAGTCATATTATTTAACTAATAAACTGAAGTAAGTTGCCATATTTTTCTCATTGAAGTTCTTCTTGACAGCTACACATCCTTTCAGACCCATAGCGCTGAGTCGTCTTCTCACAGTGGAAGGATGGACAGAAACACCTGTGGATGTTTTCAGATCTGAAGCAGCTTGATTTTCTCCTCTCTCTCAGAGATGGAAGCTTTAAGGTCTGTTTATCTGATGGGGGCAGGTTTGGTGTCTACCAGGTCTTCCAGGTGGTTGTTAGGAGGTCAATTTTCTCTGTAGTTCTTAACCACTTTTTAAACTTCAGTTTTGAAACTCCTTTCACTTTGACTTTCTTCTTTCTTAGGCAAGTGTATCTTATATCTAATCTCCTCAGAAATACCTCCTGGAAAATGAATGACTTCTACTAAATGGCTCTTTCAAAGGGAAATGAAATAAATGCAAGGTCTCTGGTCTCTGACTGTTGCACATTACTGTAGATGATTACAGACACATGCAGGATAGATTCGGAGAGGCGCTGTGGAGAAAGGATGGGTGATTTGTGAGTGTTTGAGTGTCCCTTGCTGTAACGCTCCCTCCTTTCCTCCGGAAGAGCAGGAATGGGAGGAATTCTGCCGCTCCCACTGATCTGAAATCAGTAACGTTTCACCAGTCGAAAGTACAGACACACCTACTCATATGACGTTATGTTTCCTAAATGGTTCTTGACTTGGACATACAGTTCTAAGACAAAATCGAAACAATTGTAAAGAACAACTTAAACTGTAAACTGTAAACAAAAAACTCAGCATTTAAGAATTTAAGGCTTTAGATACGGATATCTTCAAGATTATGAAAAACACAGTCATGTGCTGTTTCTCTGGTGAAGTTGGAAGGAAAGGCATGTATTGAATCTTTGACATTATATATTGGCTTTTGTAGGACTTGTAATATAATATAAACCATAAGATATGGAGCTGTATGAAGACTGTAATTAAGATTTTTTTTTAAGTGATAACTGTGAAATTTAGTTAAAATTTATTTCACACAGTTTGTTTAATATTTAAAAAAAAATATTTTAAATACTTTTGTATTTAGAAAGGAAATAATTCCTCACACTGTGTGTGTGTGTGTGTGTGTGTGTGTGTGTGTGTGTGTGTGTGCTTTGTTGTAGGACAGGAAGAAGTCATTTTAGAATGATACACTCTTTGTTCTTTTATGGACCTGTCAAGCTTTAAAGACCACCTGAAACATTTCACATACTTAAAGTCCCACTAATGTGTTACCATATGGTAAAGAGATCAGACGAGAGACAGAGAGAGAGAGAGAGTGTCAGTGCAGAAACATCATTGTGCCATTTTACAAAACTCTGTAGCTTTTTGCAGAGTTTCTGTGGATGTGATGTGCTTTAGTCTGAGCTGTGTTCAGTTGTGTTAAATAACAGTAAAAGTGTGTTTTCTCAGTGATGGAAAAAATCTGTAAAATTACAGTCATTTAACCACTTCACAAGCCATGGGCCCAAAGTTTTATTACACATTTCTATGACATAAGAATAGCTCTATTAGCTTGTATTGAAGTCCCTTTAGTTTCTGAATAATAAGCCTTAGTATGAAATAAACCTGGAACGTTAAGGGGTTAATTTCTTAGAAATACAGCGTTTTACTGTAATTCAACAGTTTCACTAGTTCAGCTAGTTATTCTGACATACAGTATTTTCCCATTATAATAAGAGTAACAACCATTCAAATGAATGCAAATGTCTAATAAAGGCGATCATTTGTTATTTGTGTTTTTCTGTTCTATTTGACCCTGCGATGGACTGGCGACGTGTCCAGGGTGTATCCTGCCTTCCGCCCAATGACAGCTGGGATGGGCTCCAGCACCCCACCGCGACCCAGAAGGATAAGCGGTTTAGATGATGGATGGATGGATGGATGTTCTATTCGAGCAACAGCAGTGTTAAAATACAGCATAAGTGCTGTTTTTTTACATGCATTTAACCTTTTCTTTTCAAAAAATGAGTATTGACAATTAAATTTTACAATATCTTGACAATGAAACTACTTTTTTTGTACAGTGTGTCTGGAGTCTCGAAACAGTTTACACAAGTGACTCTTTTTGCTGTGTGTGTGTGTGTGTGTGTGTGTGTGTGTGTGTGTGTGTGTGTTCTCCTCTTTCTTGCTCCTACAGTTTACACTCCTGCAGCTGTCTCAGGAACGACTGGTATGAGGTCACAGATAACTTGGACATAGTTCACTGTCCTTCTCCATGTGTGTGATAGTTTATTAATAATGATGCTGACTTGCAGTAAAAGATGATTCCATGTGTCCATTCCACACACACACACACACACACACACACTCACATACACACTCACAGGCACACACACAGTAGTTTGTATTCATGTCTTTATGGGTGTTTTGATGTAATCCATAAAAAAATGTGCAATGTGCAGCCAGACCAAAAAAAATGTATGTCTGGGCCCCTAAAAATGCTATTAGGCCCCACTTTCTGCACCTCAGATCACAAATACACCCAGATTTATGCCCACATGTTTCAATTCCCATCTCTCTTTCACTGTTACAGGACTTTATGTAGACAAGACAGACAGTACTCTTGTCAGGGCAAGGCCCCCTCTCTCAAAGCAACCTTATGAGTTGACATTATAGACCAATCTAGACCCTTCTCAGTTGCTGTATTCTGAAATTTGTAAGTCTTAGTCTCTTTCTTTGGCTATAGTTTCCATGTTCATACTTGGTATAAGCTCCAGTGCCTTGTCACAGTATCTATCCACATGACTGTGCCTGTTTGACCTCATGCTGCATTCATGACTAACTCGGAACTGGGAAGTTTTCTACTTCCAAGTGAGAAAAGTCCAATTAAATGACTCTCCAACTCACAGATTCTTAACAGACTTCTTAATTTTAACACAGCGGTGCTCAAAGAACAAGAATCTTTCACTTTGAACTTTCTATTGTGAATAACATCTCGTTAGTGTATGATGTAGCTATACATACAGAAGGATATTTGGATGCCTGGAAGGTTAAGTAATTACAAGAAATATATTTTTAATAACTGTGAAGATCTTTGATGTTAGTAATGATTAACAATAGAATGCCTTCATGCGCTGCCTACATCAACATTAAAAATAGCATTAAACAACTCTTGATTTCCAATGCAAATTCTTTTTAAGAGCTTTTAATATTTCCACAGCAGCCAAACAGGTGGCAGCCTTACTGTGCATATTCATTTTTTATTGCATGAACACTTTGAGATGGGAAGTAAGAGGCTCTGAATTGGAGAGTTTCCCATTTTTAATGAGCATTTGCAGCATTAGCATCTAGCATGGCATTAAAATGACTAAATTTTGGTTACTATTTTGAATTAAACATATGTTTTTTATTCCTGCTTGTGAAGTAGGTAAATTTGAGGAGTATCAATGATTTATGAGAAAAAATATCACTTTCTACCTTTGTGCCTGCTGAGCCTCTTGGGCCCCCTCTTGTGGTTGCAAACCTTAAAGCTTTATCTCCTACTTCAGTGTGAGAATAATGGTGTATTGTCAGTTGGGAACATGGTTGAAGCCGATGCGTTAGTTTGGCTTTTATTTTGGCCTTTTCCTCTCTGTATTTTTTATTTTACAAAACTGGCAATGCTCTCTCAAGTTCTAGATATTGGCTGGGTAAGTGTGAAGTACACACTGTAAGGCACTAAAATTATTATTTAGGTTACATGATGATAAATTCCAAGACAGTCTAACTGAATTACAGCCAAACACCTAACAGGTTCTAGCTATTAAACTGATAACGGACATAGCAAAATGTCACATATTTGAGACATTAATAACTATTTGGAGTAACAAGGAGGTAAATACAAACAAACTCACACTTGATTTCACTGTAATGTCACACATTTAACCAGGTGAAGGAGCTCGGGAGGTGTGACCATGTAAAGTGGTTGTGCGAAGAGGCTCCTGAGAAGTGGGATTGTGCCCTGCAGCCACCTTGAGAGGAATGGCACTTCGACGAAGTTAAAGGCGATCAGTGAAATAATCAGAGCCCAGCCAAAGACACTGTTCCCTGAAGGGGACAATGTGGTGAGGGTCAACAGCAGAGACAGCATGGCATAGCTCAACAGTGAAGGCTGGTTGGAGGACAGCAGCAAGGATGCCTGGACAGCAGCCAGCAGTTAGGACCTGCCTGGTGGTGCGGCATGGTGGCCTCGCAGCGTTGATCATGGATCTCCGGCAACGCTCTGAGACGAGAGGCACCAGCTCTCGCCACGAGAGGCACCAATGCAAGGAGCGAGTCCCGAGCTCCGCCACCCTGGCCCCGCCCCCTGTGCAGCAGCGAGGCCCCTTAAGGATACCTTACGTGACCCGGGCGGCCAAGCTGCCAGATGGGGGTGGTGACGGGGAGGCAGAGCACCGAGCTCTCGTTCCCTCTCGGCTCAGGTGCTCACGCTGCCCTTAATGAAAGCCAGCTGATGCTGATCTGGCTGGCAGCCTGAGTCCCTTTTAAAAGAGCTGAGAGGGAACAGAGCGGGAGAGAGGGACAAGCAGCAGCAAGAGAAGAGCTGAAAAGCTTGAGTAAGAGACTGAAAAGTCTAGCTGACTGAAGCCACTGAAAAGTGGCCAGCAAACCTTTTGGTTTTGTTTTGTATTGTTTGTTTGAATTCGGTGTGCGATTGAAGAAATGGCTGCTGCAACCCTGAACCCTGCCTCCAGTGTCCTCTTTGAGCCCGGGGTAGCACATGCTGTGCTACAGGGGGCTATGTGGCACACTGCCATAGGAGCATGTCCATGTAAAATGGATGTGCGAATAGGCACTTGGGAGGCGCTGCGCTCCCAATAAGGAGAGAAATTTAATATTCATGTTGCTGTTGTTCAGTCTAAGATTGTTGTGTTATTAATGTTATTCCATGCTGGGCTGTGGGGGAGTTGGTGCAGTGTGAGGGAGTTGTGGATCTATGTTGTGGATGGTTCTATGTAGAACACTTTTCAAAAAGTGTTCTGTATAGCACCAGAAATCATTCTTCTATTGTTACGATGTCAAGCTCGTAACAATAGCAGGACCCTTTTTGGTGCTATATAGAACCCTTTTCAAAAAGGTTCTACATAGAACCATCCACAACACATTCTCTGTCAATCTGAAGAACACATTTATAACGCAACCCTTTAATTATGGGTTCTTTGAGTGTTCATAGTTCTATATAGAAGCATTTTGTTTACTAAAGAACCCTACTAAAAACAGATATCCTTAGAAATCATGTGATGCAAACAAAGCTAAACTTACTGGGCCTGACCTTGAGGTTAAAGTTAGGGTTAGGATTAGGTTTTGGGTTGAAGTTAAGGTTAGGTTTCAGATTAAGCCCTGGGTGAGGGTTAAGATTTGGTTTTGGGTTGAGTTTAAGGTTAGGTTAGGATTAGGTTTTGTTTAATGGAAATAACTTATTAACAATGGAAGTACATAATGTAAGTAATGTATCTACAGCACATCTACAAGATATTTACCTCAATGTATTCAGATGCTTCACTACTGCTACTTCACTGTTATGTTGTTCATGTGTTACACATACTCTGGTAAGAGTTTATTAATTATCTACAAATGACCACTCAAAATAGAGTGTTACCAGGTTTTCAATTACTGTTATAATCTACCCCATCTACTATTACAATCCACTGTGATAGTGGGGTAATTTGTAAAAAGTAATTTTGCAAGTGGATAGTTTTTATACTGTGATCATTTGTAATGTCCAATTCTAATAAATATCATGAACTACAATCTACAACGCATTTTTCATAACTATTAATCAAACAATGTATCTCTTGCAAACACTGGAAAGTTTGAGGTTGAAAGTCTTCACCCATGCCTTGCACACCGAGAATTAACATGACATGAAAATACAGCAAACACAACACAAAGTGGCTGCTGTAAAAACTAGCACAACAAGATTGCATACATATAGGAAATCCTATGTCGGTGCACTTCGTCAGTCGTGACAGGAAGTGGGGGTTGCTTTAGTTAGATACTGAGCTGTCGCATCAGTTGAGGTTTTGTATGCAATTTTGCAAGCCTGCTATTCTTGTACACCTTCAGACAAGGAAGAGCACTGCTTGTCACGAAGAGCAGAGCTCAAGCTGATTTGGACCCCATCAAAATAAACAGGTAAGTTTGTTATCTGTGATGCATTGAAAAGTTTACAGCTTTATCTAGAGTATGTGTCGTATTACATTGGCAAATACCTTGCTTATTAAAAAATTGCAATTAATTTTGCTTGTATAATGGAACAACAGAACAATTGAAGAACCTGCCAATGCAATTCCAATTGATGAGCCTCAAAATGATTAATATTAGTAATTTTGATTAGATTTAAGATTTCACTTGCCAAAATATCAGTTTTTACAGTGAAATTGATTTGATGAATGACTAAATTGATGACTTATAATTAGATATGTCACAGATCCAACACTGGGTATCAGTATCAGGCCAAAATAACAGAAAATATTAAATATCAGATTGATATCAGAGGGATAAAAAAAGAATTAATATGGACCAACTGTGTAACAAATCTACTTTGAAATAGCACCACCCACTGTGAGGTTCTTCCTGTGAGGTTTATAGATTGACTGAGTAGTTTCAGCATAGCCCAGTTTTAGATCATCATTATAAGTGAAGTTCCTTAATTAAAAATAGCTCATCTTTAAAATGTTTTTTAAGAAAAAATATTGGATTACTATAGGCCTGTACTCAAGGTTTCAATGTCAGTGGCAGTGGTTGCATGCCATCTCTACACTTTATATAAGCTTTAGGTCTGTGTTTAAATTGCAGGTTCATACACTGACACAGCAACTTCATTTAGTAAACATGAATTTTAAGTCAACTGATGACTCAATTGCTGCATATTACTAGACTTTTCAAGAGGCACATTGACGTGTCTCTACAAGACTGAGAGAGTGGCAAACCACAGGAAGACAAAGCCACACAGCAAACTGCACAGAGCAGTAAAGTTTCCCACCACACAATATCAGAGAAGATATACAAACAAAGTGTAGCTTTCTGCAATGTCACTTTTTATCGATGTGAGTGTTCTGCAGAGCAGGGGTTCCCAAACTTGCTTATAACAGGACCCCCATGTAGAGGTAGTCTCTGCCCTGTGACCCACCAAATATTTTGTGAAGTGAGATAAGACAACATGGCAAAAAGAGTTAAGCTAACAGTATATCATGATAAAAAAATGAAACAAGCATAGGCCTATATTAGTGAGAATGTTGGAAAGAAAATGAAAGAAAATAACGCTTGTGTTCTGTGTTTAGCTGTTTTAATATTTAAAATCTGATCGCATTTCATGTCACATAATAGAAATTCCCAACATGTTAAAGCCTTCGTAAACTCAAATAGTACTGTTTATAGATCATTCTGCCAAACTGGGCCAAAGTCATAGTTGAAAACACATTTGAGACTTTTAAGTGACTTGGACTTTAGACCATTAGATTTTATTTTTTTTAATTTGAGTGTTCCTATACTTTAATTATGTTGATTTTATTAGATCAAATGATAGAACATTCCATCTTGTCACTAAAACAAATATAACGCTACTGAAACCATAAGAAATGTTTTGGTAGTGAGTGTTTCCGTTGTGACAACTTTAGCCAAAAATGAGTAGAACTCGAAAATGATGATCAGTACATGACTAGCAAACACAGCTTTTAACAGTTGTACACATATAAACTCCTTTAATATATATATATATATATATATATATATATATATATATATATATATATATATATATAGATAGATAGATAGATAGATAGATAGATAGATGGTAGGATGCTGCATCCAGATCTACCCTGAATTAGCTCTCTGAGAACTATTAGATTGGTATTGGACCAAGTCAAGATGAAAAAATAAATGCCAGACACATTTATGCAAAACCTCAGTACATTACAACAGTAATGCAATGTCAAAACTTTGGAATAGAAGCATCTTAGCGAACAACAGCACTTTATAATTTATGCTTTTAATATTCAACATACATTCTTTAACATGTATGTTCATTATCAATGCTATCACAAGCTGAATGTATATTGTTGGTTATCTAATTGCCTACATTAAAATGACAGTAAAAATAATGTTGCACGTTTTGTTCCACTTGCTGTTTGTGTGTGCTCCCAGCTGGGATGGAGTCAACTCGCGAGATCCTGCTTAAAGCTTTAGAAGACCTGGACGATACAGACCTGGAGAGATTTCAATGGCATCTTCAGCAACCTAATCTCCCACAGTTCGCTCCGATACCCAAAGCCCGTCTGAAAGACAATAGAATCAGTATTTCGGACAGGATGTGTCAAAGCTACAAGGACAGTGGTGCTCTTGAAATTGCAGTGGTGATCCTGAAGAAAATGAACCAGAATAATCTTGCTGAGAAACTTGAGACTACAATGGGGACAAATAAAGCTATTTCCAATGGTATGTTTCACGCTTTAACAATATTACTGTAAATGAATCTTTGTTAACTTTCTAGTGGCACCAAAATAGCAGAATACTTTATGTAAAGATGCACTTTTATGTCAAATATTCAGTCTGTCTTCAAAATTATTACTACACAGTTTTCCATATATTTTTTTAAGAAATATTAATTTTGCATGAAGCTACATAATGCATTCCAATACAAAAAGCAAAGTATTACACTTGTGTTATGTTTATACACTATATATATATATATCTGGCTCAGTTCAATCATTCTAGCATGATTACCAATATTCTAGATCTAGTAATATTCAAAATTTTGGATTTGTTTTGGAGTCAAATAGGGCAAATATTAAAAATAAATAAATAAATAAAAGAATATGAAGCACTGTTTTTCAAAATCTAACCTTGAACTGAAGTAAACTTAGAATAAGAAAATAAGCATTTGGGACCATTACATGTCCTTTTATCTGAAGGTTCATCTAAAATATTTGTTTATTATTTGTACCTCTTTAGCAAAGAAATCTAAGACTGCACAGGAGAAATTGAAAAACATACTGAAGACAAAACATGAATCAATCCATGAAGGGCCTTCATTGGACAAGCCTTCCACATGCCTCAACAAGATTTTCACAGATCTCTATATTGTAAAGGGAGGCACAGGTGGGGTCTACACTGGTGAGCATGAAGTTTGGCAGATTGAAGTACTGTTCAGAGGCACTGCAGGAAAACCCACTATCAAAAGCAATGATATTCTTAAAGCACATCCTCAAGACAGGACACCAGTTTATATTTTAAAAAAGCTAATTTTAGAGCTTTTTAGATTCTAAAGAAGAATTATTAGATTGGTATTGGTTTTGGACCAAAGTCAAGATGCAAAAAATAAATGCCAGACACATTTATGCAAAACCTCAAACAGTAATGCAATGTCAAAACTTTGGAATAGAAGCATCTTAGCGAACAACAGCACTTTATAATTTATGCTTTTAATATTCATACTTTAACATGTATGTTCATTATCAAAGCTATCACAAGCTGAATGTATATTGTTGGTTATCTAATTGCCTACATTAAAATGACAGTAAAAATAATGTTGCACGTTTTGTTCCACTTGCTGTTTGTGTGTGCTCCCAGCTGAGATGGAGTCAACTCGCGAGATCCTGCTTAAAGCTTTAGAAGACCTGGACGATGCAGACCTGGAGAGATTTCAATGGCATCTTCAGCAACCTAATCTCCCACAGTTCGCTCCGATACCCAAAGCCCATCTGAAAGGCAATAGAATCAGTATTTCGGACAGGATGTGTCAAAGCTACAAGGACAGTGGTGCTCTTGAAATTGCAGTGGTGATCCTGAAGAAAATGAACCAGAATAATCTTGCTGAGAAACTTGAGACTACAATGGGGACAAATAAAGCTATTTCCATGGTATGTTTCACGCTTTAACAATATTACTGTAAATGAATCTTTGTTAACTTTCTAGTGGCACCAAAGATAGCAGAATACTTTATGTAAAGATGCACTTTTATGTCAAATATTCAGTCTGTCTTCAAAATTAGTTTTGCTAAATTTAGGTTCTACACAGTCTTCCATATATTTTTATAAGAAATACTAATTTTGCCTGAAGCTACATAATGCATTCAAATACAAAAAGCAAAATATTACACTTATTATGTTTATATTGTATATATTTGTCTCAGTTCAATCATTCTAGCATGATTACCAAAATTCTAGATCTAGTAATATTCAAAATTTGGGATTTGTTTTAGAGCCAAATAGGGCAAATATTAAAAAAAAATAAAAGAATATGAAGCACTCTTTTTTAAAATCTAACCTTGAACTGAGGTAAACTTAGAATAAGAAAATAAGCATTTGGGACCATTACATGTCCTTTTATCTGAAGGTTCATCTAAAATAATTTGTTTATTATTTGTACCTCTTTAGCAAAGAAATCTAAGACTGCAAAGGAGAAATTGAAAAACATACTGAAGACAAAATATGAATCAATCCATGAAGGGCCTTCATTGGACAAGCCTTCCACATACCTCAATGAGATTTTCACAGATCTCTACATTGTAAAGGGAGGCACAGGTGGGGTCTATCCTGAGCATGAAGTTCGGCAGATTGAGGTATTGTTCAGAGGCACTGCAGGAAAACCCACTATCAAAAGCAGTGATATTTTCAAAGCGCGTCCTGAAGACAGGACACCAGTCAGGAAAGTGCTGACACTGGGAATCGCTGGTGTGGGAAAGACAGTCTTGGTGAATAAGTTTATTTTAGATTGGGCAGAAGACAAAGCTAATTGCAACATTGACTACATCTTCCCTTTTGCTTTCCGTAGACTGAATTCAATGACTGGAAACTACAGCCTAATACAGCTGCTCGGTCAACATTTTGAATTTTTTAATTCCGAGAGCACCTTTGATGACAGTAAAGTGCTGTTTATTTTCGATGGGCTCGACGAGAGCCGACTTCCTTTGGATTTTGCTAAGAACGAGTTTGTCAGGGATGTAGAGAAAAACACAACATTGGATGCATTGATCACTAACCTCATCATGGGAGAGCTGCTTCCTTCTGCTCTGGTCTGGGTCACGTCTCGTCCAGCAGCTGCCAGTCGTGTCCCTCACAGGTATTTCAATCAAATCACAGAAATCCAGGGTTTTTCAGACAAACAGAAGGTGGAGTACTTCAGAAAGACAATCAGAGATAAGGATAAAGCCAGCAAAATCATCTCCCACATGAAGACATCAAGAAGTATCCACATTATGTGCCATATACCAGTTTTTTGCTGGATCTTCACCACTGTGGTTCAAACAATGCTTTGTCAACGCGACCATCAGGAGATCCCAACCACTTTGACAGGGATGTATGCAAGCTTCCTTATTTATCAGACCAGACAGACAGAGATAAAATACCATAAAACAAACAAAATCGTGTTGAAACTGGGAAGACTGGCATTCCTGCAACTGCAAAATGGGAATCTAATATTCTACGAAGAGGACCTAAGAGCGTGCGGCATCGACATGAACGAGGCCTCAGTGTATTCTGGCGTCTGCACACAGATTTTTCGGCAGGACAGGACAATGCAGGAAAAGAAGTGCTTCAGCTTTGTACATCTCAGCATCCAAGAGTTCCTGGCTGCTGTTTATGTGTTTTATGCACACAGAAATTACAAGAGGAATCCTGTCCTGCAAAGTTTTACAGGGAAGTTCAAATGGATTTTCCAACACACTCTGCTCAATCTACACAAGACTGCAGTGGACAAGGCTTTGCAGAGTAAAAATGGCCACCTGGACCTGTTTCTCCGCTTCCTGCTGGGTCTTTCTCTCAAATCCAATCAGGACCATGTCAGAGATCTCCTGCCAGAAATTAAGGAAAGTGAAGAGCATGTCAAAGACACCATCAAGCACCTCAAAGAGAAAATCAGAGCAAACATCTCGCCTGAGAGAAGCATCAATCTTTTCTACTGCCTGAACGAGCTAAAAGATGACTCACTTGTGGAAGAAGTTCAGAGCTATGTGAGGCAGGGAAGCCTTGCATCTGAGGAGCTGTCTCCCACACAGTGGTCTGCTCTTGTATTTCTATTGATGACTTCAGAGGACACCCAGAAGCTGTTTGACTTGAAGAAATACACACAAGCAGATAAAGGGTTAAGGAGACTACTGCCTGTTGTTGGATATTCTACCCAGTCTTTGTAAGTAAGCTTCAGTTGTCCACTAAATTCCCAATTCTTGTCTCTTGATGTATCAAGAACAAGCTCATGATGAAGAAAAGCATAGCAAGGATAACTGAGATACCAAGACCATTTATTCATCTATGTGTTAGGTCATTTGGCCATGACAATATTACTTGGATGCACATCCAGCAGTAACATGAATAAGACCCTTTTTTACAATCTTGTAACAATCCTGTTTTTTTTGGGGTCAATTTGACCATTTTTCCTTCATATTTAATGATCTTTACTAATGTAATGGGGACAACTGGGTAAACACACAACTAACAAGATATGTTTTCAATGTCTTGTACACATTTTGTATGCATCAGTATTCCCTGGGGTCAATTTGACCCCAGGCTGTTTTAGCTCTATACAAAATGAGAAATATCAACTTTTTCACACATTTGTTTTGGTTGTTATGGATTATATTAAGATTAATATGAGATGCAATTCCATAGTCTTTAAACATTCTTCTGCTTTAGAGTCCTAACCTAAAATAACCATACCTGTAGTAGTGTAAGAACCACATTACACAGGGAAGGGGAAAACATAATTTCCACTGGAACTTTGAAATTTGAGGTTTAAATTGCTGGGGTCAAATTGACCAAATAAATCAAAGATTTTAGTAAATTTAAAGATAACTGGAGTCTTAAGACATCACTGTTTAAAAGCTAGACAACAGTTTTATTGAGTGGACTTTTATTGAGTGGGGTACAAGAATTGAATATGTAGATGCTGTTTCACTCATTTCTCCCTGCTTCGTTTGCACTGTTGTGTTTAGTTTTGCTTTAGTAATGTAGCAGGCTGAGAGTGTTGGACTAAGGGATCTCAATCATTTATGCTCATCAGAGACTATTACTAGGACCATGCTCATAGTTCTCAGATATGTCTGATAAGTAATTTAAAAGTCATAGATTATTAGATGTTTGACAATATTGTCACACTGTACAGATCCTGATCCTCTTCTTCTATGTATGCTGGATAACACCTGATTACATATATCAATTATCAATTATACTGAATCCATGAACAAGTTTTACTTTTCTAACAGACTGGACCGATGCAACCTCACTAACGCAAGTTGTGAAGGAATTGCCTCTGTAATCTCCTCAAAGTCATCATATTTGCGGTGCCTGGATCTCAGTGACAATAACCTGCAGGATTCTGGAGTAAATAAGCTTGCTGCCGGTCTCAAGGATCCACATTGTAAGCTGGAGACATTGAGGTAGATGCCTGCACTGGTCTGCAATGTTCTGTTAACTGGGGAAAATGAAGTAATTTCTGAGAACTTTAATACATATTTTTAGTGCTCAGCATTAAAGACTATGTTTCTTCGTGCAGGTTATCTGGCTGCTTAGTCACAGATGAAGGGTGTTCTTCTCTGGCTTCAGCCCTGAAATGCAATCCCTCGCACCTGAAAGAGCTTGATCTGAGTTACAATAACCCAGGAGATGCCGGAGTGCAGTTGCTGAATGATAGACGTGATGATCTGAATTGTAAACTTGAAAAGCTCAAGTAAGTCGATTCTTTCCTTCCCCAGTACTTTTTACATTGCTTACAAGATATTTGTAATGCTTATGGGTTGGGGTCCTGTATACAGTGTGATCCATTTTTGGTGTTCAGAATAAATTACAACCTCCTACTTGCCAACCTGCCACCTCTTCCAGCCCCTTCTACCCCTACACATACCAGTACACACATTAAAGAAATTACATAAGAATAATCAAATAATAACTACTTACTTAATGGCCCTGCATTCCTTAGCTAGCACTTCACCATAAACCACCAACCTTTTTTAGCATGGCACTGAAAAAATGCTTAAAGACATTTACATTTACAGCATTTTGCAGACGCTCTTATCCAGAACTAGAGAAAGTATCTTTGCTAGTTACCAATAGGTTAGAGAGAAAGCTGGTCCTGAGCTCAGGTACTGCCAGAAACAAAACTCTTGTTGATACCAAGAGAAAAAGGAACAGAGTTAAACACAACACAGGGCAAGACAATACAATACAATACAATACATTTCAATAAGTGCAGTACAATACATTATAATGAATACTTAACTCAGTGTTCATTTAAGAGAGATGTGTTTTCAGTCTGCATTTGAAGACAGTGAGAAACTCTACTGTTCGGACAGCCAGTGGGAGTTCGTTCCACCACCTGGGTGCCAGTACAGAGAAAAGTCTTGATGCTTGTCTTCTGTGCGTCTTGAAGGATGGCGGGTCAAGTCAAGCTTTACTCAAAGCTCGGAGGGCTCGTGGTACAGTTTGTGTTTAGCAATCAAGACCTCACCCCAAAGAAATTCATTATCAACATTAGCTTGTCTTCCATGGCCTGTAGGTGGAGCCATTCAGCAGAGCTTGTATGCACTTGTCAAAACCCTTTCTCTGTGTTTGAGAAGGTATATGTCTTGTAGCACCACTGTTGCATCCCAACCCCCAGGTTAAGAACCCCTGTTATGGGTTACTCTTCACTCAACCACAGCAATATGATTTTTCATCATATTGTCTATTTCATTGGGGCTCCTTTATTGAATATTTAAATGTATGTATTTGGGACTAAAGACCCTAAAGATGATATGACTGTTTGCTGAGTCTTTTCAAACAGTGGTTTGTCAGCTGCAATGGCGTTAATTTTCACGATGCGTAAAATCATCCATGATGTGATTTATATGTGCACCCAAATTTGGCCATACATATGGCACTGTGTTTTAGCTTAATCTTTAGTATTTTTACATATTTGTTTATTGTTTATATGTTTTATCTTGCTTACAGTTTTGACTATTGTGGACCATTGAGAATGCTGACTGGCCCCCGGAAATGTGAGCAGTTACTTGTTTACTTGTTTAGAAGGCATACAGTAATATGTTTTTGACATTAGTTCTGCTTAAACTCAAATCAGAATGTTGAGTGTTTGTTTATAATTTGAATCTGTAGGACAGCATATACATAAAGTGTCATATATTAGCTTGCTTTCAGTGAGCAGTTAAACCTAACACACATAACAAAAACATAATTGAAGCAAAGTTTTTGAAAATAAGCTTGAATGCATCTTAGCTGATCTTTGGAATTTTATGTTCTTTACACCAAAACAGAGAGTCAAATTCCATCAAATAGATATCATGAACTAAAATAGCTGAAAAGATTGGACAGAAAGCCTAGAAAAAAGCTCATAACTGAAAGACTTTGCAATGAACAAGTCATGAAAAGGTCTGAAAAGGTCTTAAAAGATCTTGTATTCTATTAAGAATTTAGTCCTTAATATAAAAGCCTGGGCATATTTTTTATATTTTAACTGCATTTTGGAGCTTTAGTACTTTGTAGATTTCAAGAAGTACAGCACACAATATTGCATACGGTCAGAAAGCTTAACTGTTTTAGAATTTCTGGTATGTTAACTTTCAAATATATGGACCCTTGCTTCTTTCACTTGCTCCCTCCCCCCAGATGCCTGTGAGCTCACACTGGACTCAACCACAGCGCACCAACACCTTTCTCTTTCAGAGGGTAACAAGAAGGTAACATGGGAGGACGAAGAACAGAAGCACCCCAAGCACCCAAACAGGTTCAAATTCAAGGAGCAGGTGCTTTGTAGAGAGGCTCTGTCCAGACGGAGTTACTGGGAGGTTGGCTGGAGTGGAGAGGGAGTTCATATTGGAGTGGCTTACAAGCGAATACGGCGAGGGGGACAAGGGGAAGACTGCTGGCTGGGACACAACGAAGAGTCCTGGAAACTTTACTGCTCTCACGACAGTTATACTGCTTGGCACTGTAAGAAAAGCATATACATGTCTGTTCACTGCTCTACAAAAATCGGAGTGTTTCTGGACTGGGAAGCTGGAACATTGTCCTTCTATAATGTCTCCCCTGACACAAAAGCACTGAAACACCTGTACACATTCTGTGCTACATTCACAGAACCCTTACATCCTGGTTTTCGTGTGTTACACTCCTCAGCATGGCTGGATTGCATCTAAAAGCTGGGTGTGTGTTCTGAGGTCACAGAGATGAAAATCTGTAATTCTAAAATGTGAAACTCTTTCACCATCTGTTAAGTTGGTTACTTTTTCTGGCCTATGATTAATTCATTCTAGAAATGTCCAGTGTGACTGCAGTCATAAAAAGAAAGTAGCTTTGGCACTGAGAAATAAAAAAGTAGAAATGCTGGGAAGGAAGAAGGTGGATGCAAATCTAGAATTTGTTGGTAGAAATCACCACGCAAAACTTAAAAACCAAAAACAGTTAAAATCCAACACTTAACAATCTAAATAACAATGGTCAAATCCAGGGGCACAAAAAACAGAAAAGTAGTCAAAAGAACATCCAATCACAAAACTGAGTCTTTGAAAAGTTTACTATTATTAAAAGAGAATGCAGTGCAGGTGGATGTGTGTATATATATATATATATATATATATATATATATATATTATATATATATACACACACACGTTTATGTGCTTGGAACGCTGTGGAGCCTTAATAGTCCCATACAGCATTTGATAATGCTTTATTTAAGGTCTGCTTCTTAACAATTTTTTAACTGTTAGCAAGCAAGTAATAATGCAATAATAATTAGAAACATAACATCTGTAAGCAAGCTTACAAATGTGTTATAAATGTATTTACATAATGTGGTAAAAGTGTCTTCTGTAAATTAACTATTAAATGTTTGTTGAGAAATTATTGTTAATTATTATTAATTAATTGTAGTCTATCAGTTCAAAATGTATTTGTAATGTCTTTGTATGACATGTAAATCAAGGAATATGGGCAAGTAATTATTATTAAAGATATTTTAATTTAGCACATTGCAAGTAATTTGTGTATTTTTGTAAGCTCTTCCTTTAAAAATCTCAGTGATCATATGGATGATGATGAACCCCCTTTGTGCTGACCCTATCATCAGGAATGAGTTTGATCCCCAGTGATGCTACAACCATCCGCGGCTGGGAGTCCAAGGGAGCACAATTGGACTCGCTCTCTCTGGAAGTGCTCAGTCTCCAAGTGTCAGGTGGGTGCTGGAGCCTAGCCCAGCAGTCATTGGGCAGACCTTATTAACATGCCATATAAATACATTTGTAACACATTTATAAGCTTGCTTACAACTGATATGTTTTATTTACACAGGCAGTCGTGGGCTGGAGGTTAGGGAACCAGCCTTGTGACTGGAAGGTCGCTGGTTCAAACCCCTGAGCTGACAGTACATGACTTGATCAAGGCACCTAACCCCCAATTGCTCCCCAGGTACTGTGGACAGGGCTGCCCACCACTCCGGGTGGGTGCGTTCACTGCCCCCTAGTGTGTGCATTCACTAATGGGTATGTGGGTGTTTGACTACACAACTGGGTTAAATGCGGAGATTAATTCCCCTGTTGTGGGACTAATAAGGGTAATCTAATCTTAATTATTAATTGCTTGATAATAATTAAGTAATCATAAGGAAGCAGATTATGAAGCAGAAGTGTTATCTAGCTTTGCTGTTTATTCATAGAAGCCCTAAGTCATTGAAAATGTTCTTTTGATCTCTCTCACATAAGCAAACTAGACTGGCTTCTCTCTGAGCTGTTTTAAAGCTACAAGTGCTAAAAGGAGTGGTGAATGGGTGGTGATATTTGATTGTTAAAGAATTAATGTCATGATAATCAATACAAAGCAGTAGGCATTAATTATTGACATCAGTTAGGACTTTGCACGCTGATTCAAACTGGTCATCATGCATGTTACAGAATTAAGGCCATGATACTTGAAACAAAGCAAAAGACCCTCATTCTTGAGTGTCAACTAAGAATTTCCACAGTGATGAAAGCTAATGGCGAGGAGAGGGAGTGTTGGTGACACTTTGGGGACAAGGTGTTATTTCTCTTTGTGACAGTGAGGCCAAGTTTAAGAGTGTGTTCAGTTTCTGCTCCTTTCATGAGCTCTGTTCAAATTCCTCTGATAAGGTATGCATAGAATTTCACCTCTCTAGCACCTGCAGCGTGACCAAATGCTGCCTTAAAGAAGTGGAACTGGAATATTAACTGGTCATCAATAATAGCCCATAAAGTTTCCCTCACATTCTGGCAGCTGCAAAGAAAATGTATGCTCAGATAAAAACAAAAATGAAGTGGACAACCACTGATTCAACCAATCAGGGCAAGGAAAAAGATCTATTTGCCTATCAATTACGTTCTGCATCTATTAGGGATAAACATGGCTGTTTATTTAAACTAGTTAACTAGTCGTTTAGAAAAGACGTTGACTTGTAATCATTACCATATTAAATACAATGGATTATGTACACCAGATCAAGTGATACTTCTTCTCTCTTACTCCCTGTCCTGCTCTCCTGAAGCCCTAACCAGCAATGGAGAGAAACTTGATGAGTATAAATCCAATAAAATATTTGTTGACACTTTATTTTAAATGGTCATTTTTAAATGAAACACTCAACAGACTCTCAGTAACATTAGGTTTTGGGTTACGGTTAAGGTTATGGTTAGGATTAGGGTCAGGGTGAGTCTTAGAATAAAATCAAAGATTGTTTCTGAAATATTAATTTTGAAAAAATAAAAAAAAATCTGCTGTCTTGAAAATATTGACATCAGGTCTCTCATTCATAAACATTTTAAGTTTTGGATCTTTTGGCCCTATTTTGATGCCACAGCATACAATTTTGCTGTTATCATTGCATCTTTCTTAACATAAATATTCCATTTTACTGCCACTAGCATTTCTCCACGCTTTTCTTATCAGAATCAACATTAATGGGCGTTTTCAGCTGAAATCTATCTATCTTAACCTGAAATGACACAAGTGCTGGTTAAAAACTTGGGAGAGCCACTGAAACAAAAATGAATGAGTCAAAACAAACAAATTAGGCAAGTAATATCATCATAACTGTTATAAAGTCAGTGCAGATCAAATGTGTGCAAATAAAAAGAAAAAGTTTAAGTTTACTTGATAGTTTGGTAGTGTTATGGTCAGTGCCAGGAAGCAGAATAACCAAAACGAGAGGAACATCCAGAAATAAACCAAGAACCAATCCAAGACAGCATAAAATGCAAATCAATCCAACCAAAAAAGGGCAAACATGAAAGAAAAACATAAAAACAGGTTAAATACATAAAAGGCTTTTCAGACAAAAGATGCACAGCACACAATGGAAGGAGTTGGAAATGCTTTGCCATGACTAAAGTCTGGTAAGAAGGAGCTCTGGAATGAATGTCATTGGTAGACGGCGATAGGTGGAGAGTCACGTGATCTTCCACTGGCTCATGGGATTTGGAGTCCTCTAGGCAGTGTATCCTGCAAAAGAAAGAGAACAGGCAGAGGAGGCATCCTCGGCAGGAGTCATGACAATAAACCAATAAACCAATGTTTTTCCTCTTCCAGGCTTGTAAAGCATACTGAAATTTTTGCAAGTACACTAGGGGTATGTTAAAAAAAAATAACCATTAGAGGTCAGTATACACAAATCAGCAAACAAGCTCATAGTGTCAACAGTAACAGGTGTACCTGTTAAAATGGGTAATGAGTGCAGGCACAAGATAGGTGTACCTAATATACTGGCAACTCAGTGTATAGTACTGTATTTAGAGATAGAACATTACAAGGTGAGAATTCAAAATAAAATAGGTATTAACATATTCATACAACAATACTGCTGTCCATAGCATTCCATTTCCTGATTAAACCATTGTTACAACTATTGTCAATTATTGTCTTTGACTCCTTAAAATCCCTTCAAAGCAACAAGTTGGGGGAATTCTTAGGTTATAGAAGTGTGTAATAAAACTTTGGCCAAGCTTGATGGCTGTGACCATTTAAGGGGCTAACCCCAAGCTGTTTCAGGGCTGCTTCATTATCGCCACTTCCTTGCTGACCCAGCATGTTGTTAAGAACTGCTTAGTGGCTATACAAAATTCCAGAGACTAGTCTCAATGTAATTCACTTTTTTTATGAACTCAAGGGACCCAGCTGTATGTGCTTGCGGGGCTGGTCAGTGTGGTGAACGTATTTGGCATGGCTGTTCTCTACAGTGTTACAGGATCAAGAAGCCATAATGTAGGTGCCCAACATTCAGTTGTGGGGATAAGAAAATGTTTTCTTAAATTATTCTACTCTTTTGACATAAGTTTTCCTGCTGTAATGGTCAGTGGCTAGTAGAAAGGATGTTAAAAGTGTGGAATAAGTCAGAATTCCATGTGTTGCATGCAGTGGGCTGGATTCTGTTACATACCAACCCTGGTTATTTGTGACAACTTTGTCATATGTTTAAAATATATGTTTCTTGGTTTTATCTGCTCACATAGATACACTATATGGTCAAAAGTGGATGGACAGCCCTCCTGATTGTTAAGTTTAGGTATTTCAGCCCCACTTATTGTGACCATGCTTAAATTTAAATTAAAATTAATCACATAACCATACAATCTTCAGAAACAAACACTGGCAGTAGAATAGGTCGTACTGAAGAGCTCAGTGACTTTAAATGTGGCACTAACATAGGATGCCACATTTGCTACAAATCAGATTGGGAAATTTTTGGTCTGCTAGATCTGCCACTGTCAACTGTAAGTGCTGCTATTGTAAAGTGGAAGCATCTGGGAGGAGCAAGAACTCAGTCATGAAGCAGTAGACCATGCAAACTCACAGAGTGAGGACGGTGAGTGCTAAAGCATGTGGTGAATTAAAATTGCCTACAACATCAGCACAAGAACTGTACATCGGGAGCTTCATGAAATGGCTTTCCACAGCTGTGCAGCTGCACACAAGCCTAAGATCACTATGCACAAAGCCAAGAGAGGGCTGGAGTTGTGTAAAGTGCTGCCACTGGACTCTGGAGCAGTGGAAACATGTTCTCTGGAGTGACGAGTCACACTTTACTATCTGGCAGTCTGAATCTGGGTTTGGCGAATGCCAGGAGAATGTTACCTACCAGAATGCTTAGTGTTAACTGTAAAGTTTGGTGGAGGAGGGATAATGGGCTGGGCAACCTGCTGTACACTGAAGAGAAACAACTACTCACACATGTGCTCTACAGCTTGGGTTGTATATGATAAAGTAAATGATATAAATCGAGGAAAAAGTTAACTTGTGTTTTGTGTGGTGCACTTTCTGTATTTTAGGGTGTATTTTAAGGTGTACTGTAATGTAAGGTTTTACATTTTTAAACAGCATTTTGCTTTGAATTTTAGGAAAATATTTACAGTATTGGAAGATTAAACTCTATCAAACATGGTAATGTATAACTAATGATTTAAAAGAGAATTATAAAGTAAAATGCCTGGAATTAAGACAGGAATCACTGCAACTTAAACAAAATAGACTTGCAATGGAATGAGGTACACACTTATGTTCCCCAACTAAAGGTACTGAAGACGTACCCTTTAAAAAACAGGCTTCTCTATGAAAAGTAATATCTAATGTTGCACTGAAATGCATAGGTTAAAATGTAATTGTGGGGACTGTCATGCAATAAAAGCAATATAATACTGATGAGAGAGAGAGAGGGAGAGAGAGAGAGAGAGAGAGAGAGAGAGAGAGAGAGAGAGAGAGAGCTGCTGGTGCTAAACCACTCATTTGAGGTCAAGACAACGTAGTCAGTTCATTATAAAGATGCCAAACTAAAGAAACAACCAGAGACACATACAAACCACCAGTCAGGGCTGGACAAGGGTCAACCCAGAAGCTTCTGGATTTAACAATACTGCTGGTCAAAATGATGTACCTCTGTGTGGTCACCTGGAATTTTTTCTGGTACGTCCTGACCTGCATACAAGAATACATACAGAATGACTGCTAAGACTGCTAAAAAGTTTATCTTTAATGGTTTCATGGTAATGTTGAGAGAGGCTGCAGAGCTGTTAGCTGTACACTGAAAGACTGCAGATGCAGTTAATAGTAGACCGGAGAAGTGCAGCTGATTAGATTAGTCAGACAAGAAGTCAGACAAACCTGAAAACCTCATCTCTGATCATTTGTAATCAGTCAGAGAACCTTTATGCAATTACAGCAAACCAAACACATACAGGTTTCAGGTGGTAACTGTATTCATACAGAGTAAAATGAACCATGTTGTAACAGGAAATAACAGTTGTGTACAGGATGTGACCATAAACAGAATTAGCAGCCATCCTGTGCACCCTGACCCAAAGCAGAACGTGGTCTTTGTAATTTCCTCTGAACCTTCACCCTTGTGAGGAGAATGATCAGCAAGACTTGGTGGTGATTAAAACGATAATGTAATTAAAGCTCCACTGGCCAATAGTCAAGGCATGGTGATGTATTTTATAATGTAGTATCACAGACCATCTTGACCATCTTGATTTAAAACACAATGTTCTTCTATACCCATGTACAGATCTTTTACATAGGCTTACAGGTGGCCTACTGTACCCTGAAGCAGGGCTGATTGCCATGGTAATCAGATTTCTTCATTGCTCTGAACACTGTAAACCTGGATAAGCTGAATTTACTTAAAAAAAAATAAAATAAAACTGAGGAAACTGGTTGCCCTAAAAAAGTCAAGTAATGTGTACTGAACACTTGGGTTAGAATAACTACAATTTTGGAATGGAATGGGTGGAATGAAAACACACTGACAGTGGGTAAAACAAATGTAAAGAAACACTCAATATGCAAATAGATGACAGTGGTCAGCTCGTTACCAGCTATCAGTTTGATTCGACTTAGTGGACATCCACAATGTAATGTGCAAAAGATTATGATATGTAATACACAAATAATGCTCTATTCACCATTTTACTACTACTACTAATAATAAAGTAGTAATGAGCTGTCAATTACCAGCTACTGGATTATTAAGCCTTAATAAAGGCATTATAATGGTATAATAATGTCCCTCCACTCTAAAGTGTTACCAAAACATTTATTGTATAACATTACACTCACATCCTTAAAAATGGAATATGGGTTATTTTTAGGCTTTAAATACCTTAAATTGAAATGTTCTTAAAGGAACTCAAAAGTGTTTGTTCTATGGCATCACTCCAAAGAACCCCATATTTATTTTTGAGAACATAGATGTTTTGTTATTACACAATAACAATAATGTTGTTATTATATAGAAACACTGCATAAGGGTACCTTTGTTCTCAGATTGGTTGACGGGGAGGTGGGGAGGCCGTAGGAGGCCAAATCAAATGTCTTCTTGCTTTGGGCAGCCCTGGTCTATAGGTTTAACTCTTTTCACTTCTTATTTCAGGTCCTGGTCCATATATAGTCTATGCAGGAATGCAGAACCACCAGACTGAAGTGACTGGTGCTATTTTCATTGTGTTTTCATGAACAGATTTTGAAATTATCCATTGTCTTCCTCAAATTCAGCTGAGCTGTTTGTGGACAAGGTTTTGACTCTTCACCCCTTTATCTTTCTTATCTAACCACTCATACCATGAAAGAGAAACCACATCTGATGCGATGTACCAAATCAACATCAAACTGCTGACACAGAGGAGTAGAACCCTAAATTTGCTTTAGATATCCTAGTTTTGTGTGGCTCCCTCTAGAGGACATTGATGAACCAACCAATAATGTATAGTTATTTAACTGTGTCTTTTTCAGGGAAGGCCTTGCTTATTTCAGCAAGACGATGCCAAACCACATTCTGAACGTATTACAACAGCGTGGCTCTGCAGTAAAAGAGCGAAACTGGCCTGTGTGCGATCCAGAGCTGTCATTTCTGAAAACATTTGGTGCATTATGAAATGAAAAATGTGACAAAGGAGAAACTGATGAGCATCCTATGTCAAGCAAGAATAGAAAAAATCATTTTAAAACTACAGCAGTTGGTCTCCTCAATTCCCAATTAAGGGTTCTATTGTGGCTATCGAAATAAAGTGAGACCTTGTCTTTTTCCAGATGTGTGTTAAAAACAACAGAGACTCTGCAAGCTTTATCTGGCGACCCAGTGATACAGAACTGAACAAAATGTAGGTCAAGAGGAAACAAAATTAAATCACGGCCAGGCCACGCTGAGGTACACTTACATTAAAAAAAACAGGTTAGCTCGCAAAGCTAAGCTACCGACCAAACTGCTGTTGTGGTTATTTTATTAATAATCACTGAATTCTTGATCTTGTATGATCTTGTGATCTTGAGTTTGTATCCTGTACAGATTTTTATCAAATAAAAATTGATATCATAAAGGCTGGACATTTTTTTCTCTGATTGTTTTTCTCACAGTAAGGAAACTTACTTACACGCTGAACCTTTATGAAACACTTTCACACTCACTGTGTTCTTTCCTTCGTGAGAAGTAAAGAACTGATCTCACACTCAGTATAAAATGTAATTGTGAGGATTATCATCCTGTGGAAAGCCAAAACAGCTTGCATCCTGGCCTAAACCCTAATGTAAGGTCAAGACAATGCTGGTATTCAGCCATCACTTCCTCATTACGACGCCCCCTTAAAAAACAAATACAGACTACCAGGCAGACAGGCAGATAAGGGTCAAACAAGACACTCCTGCAAATAGCTAGCACTACTGATTTCCAGAAGTCAAAATGATGTATTTTTGTTTGGTCACTTGGATTCTTCTCTCTGGTAAGTTCTGGCCTAAATTCATACATAAACCTGTTTCAGAATGAAGTCTAAGAACTGCACAGTTATATGATAATAATGCTGATCAAGGCTGTAGAGCTGTTATGGGAACTCAGAGGAAATGTTTGATGATGCAGTTAAAAGTAGACCAGAGGAGTGCAGCTGACTCAAGAAGAGAAGCCAGAAAAGCCGGTGTGACTCATTTTTGATTATGGTTTATTAATGTAAATGTGCTCAGATCAAGTTTGTGTAATAGCAAACAACATTAACCCCTTCAAAGGCCAAAGTTTTAATACACACTTCTATAACCTAAGAATTGCACAACCAGTTTGCATTGAAGTCCCTGTAGTTACTGAATAATAAGCTTTAGTATGGAATAATCCTGGGAACTCTAACAATATTCCATAGTTAACACACCACTGTATGTGAATGTTTGTGTTGATTTTGTCTTGAAAGTGCACTGATGTTTTTGTGAGATGATTCAGAGAAAATGACAAAATGTTTGACACAATATTAATAAATGCTTTTGTTTGTGATTGAATTTGAACATTGTTAGTTAACATTTCACTGTAACTGTTGACTTCCTAACATTAAGTAAAGCAAGTGTTTTGATGAGATGCTACATTGATAACAGTTACCTACTATCAAGTAAACAAATAACAATTACGTGTTTTTATTACTAAGAAATAAGTCTATGATGGACATTTGGGTTATACAAATCATTTTTGTCTATAAAATAATGATTAATAAATATATATTTAAAAATCCTAGTTTATGTTATGTAAAGAGGATGTTGATGATGACTTCCTTGCATATTCGTATGCATCATACACAATGCACACAAAGATTTCTGATATGTAAAAACTTTACACACTGCATTTGTTTATATGTATTTACACCTCATATGGAAAAAATATATACCTCATATATTTATCAAATTTATTTTTACAATGTATGAAAATGGCCAAAAAAGTATTTGTTAAATATATATTTCAAAATGCATATTTTGTGTTTTTTATTAATTAGATTTTTTTCAATTTTACATAAATATACAAGATATTAAATCATAACTGCATTTTCAGTATCATATCAGTACCCACAGCACTTACTTTTCCATGTTAAAGGTTCATTTGCTAATATTTAAAATTAAGATATTGGAATACAAATTCATTCCAAAGGGTATCAGACAGTAAAGTACATTAGACAGTATTTTGGCTGTTTTCATGTATTTTCAAATATATTTGATCAATAAATTTACATACATTTATTTTTGTATGGTAAATTTCTATGTGTAATATTTTATTTTGGTAATGTGTTGCATAGATTTTTAAGTAAATGTATTTTAAAATATATGTGATTAATATGACTATATATTCTGAAATACATTTTAGTATTTTAGTATTTTGAATATTTCAGCATGGACTGCAATGTATTTAACATGAACTTTAAATATATAAAAAATACATGTCCTTTTTTTGCCATATGGGACACTTAATTTAGTATTTACTTGTTATTATAGCCTGTTAAGCTACATTGTTTTTTTTTCTATCATGATTTGAATATGCAGTAATATGAATAATTAAGTGAATACAATGTTAATGAATACTTTTGTTGCTTGTTTAATTCATATTAGATAAACATTGCTAATAATGTACTAGTGTGTTGTTCATGTTAAGAAATCCATTGCATAATGTTAGTCACCACCATCCTGTTAGTAGTTTCTTAAGGCCTTTCAATTTCACACCAAAAAGCTTCAAATTTAAGATGACTATGTAAACAGGATGTTATACGCAAATAACTGAATAAAGGGAACAAACCCAGGAGGAAGTGTGAAAGCTATCTGGTAGATAAAGACGGAGGTAGATCATTTCAGCATGCTGACCCTTAATGGTGTACTTGAATACTTTCTTATAATACCCACAGTGCACTTACACGTATATATTATCAGGCTGCATTTATTTATGTTCATATACCTTTGCACATTTCTACAAAATCCACACTGAAAATCTAGGTTGTTTTTGTTTGTTTGTTTTTTGGTTTGTTTTTAACTTGTAAATTCACAACATTTTAGAATTTTGAAAGAAATCAGGTTATGACAATTAAAATGAGCAAGAAATATTGAAGATCTGTAGGTCACCAGGCAAATATAAGAAAATTTGTCACACTATGTTAAGGTTTTTGTACAAAAAGGGGTCAAATTTCATAGGTCATCTTTGCTCAAGTGCACAGTGATTAAATCAAAACAAAGGACATTTCAAATACTAAGACATTCTGAAATTCATAAAAAAATCCTAACCCTAACCTTAACCTCAACCCAAAACCTAACCCTCACCCTGGCCCTAATCCTAACCCTAACCTTAACCTCAACCCAAAACCTAATCCTAACCCTCACCCTTGCCCTAATCCTAACTCTAACCTTAGCCTCAACCCACAACCTAATCCTCACCCTGGCCCTAATCCTAAACCTCACCCTGGCCCTAATCCTAACCTTAACCTCAACCCAAAACCTAATCCCAAACCTCACCCTGGCCCTAATCCTAACCCTAACTTTAACCTCAACCTCAACCCACAACCTAATCCTAAACCTCACCTTGGCCTTAATCCTAACCTTGATCTCAACCCAAAATCTAGTCCTAACCTTAACCTCAACCTCAACCCAAAACCTAATCCTAAACCTCACCTTGGCCTTAATCCTAACCTTGATCTCAACCCAAAATCTAGTCCTAACCTTAACGTCAACCTCAACCCAAAACCTAATCCTAACCCTGGCCCTAATCTTAACCCTCAAAATAAAATACATCAATTTTAATCAACGTTTAATGTGAAAACAATACTAACAAATGAAGTTACATTGTTTACTTGTAATAGTAGCTAACCATTTTTAACATAGTGCCTCATGTGTTGTTTATGGTAACAAATGCATCACTAAAAGTCAACACTTTTTGAAAGTGTTACCCTTTGTCACACAAACTAATGTCAGGTTTTACTTCTGTTTTTCTCTGTATATTTTTCACAAAAGCAACTGTTGATGGATCAGATGTGACATTGTCTGGACAGGTTGGAAGATCTGTGAGGATCAAGTGTTCTCACAAGTTCGCTGTCAACAACGTCAAGTATTTCTGCAGGGATCCATGTAAAGAAGATCAGCACATTTTGATTAAATCTGGCCAGCCCCCTACTGGGAAATACAAACTGAAGGATTTAGGGAAAGGAGTCTTCACTGTGACCATCACTGACCTCCAGAAATCAGACGCTGGAACTTACTGGTGTGGAGTGGAGAGATATATGAAGGACACATATCGCAAAGTAGTACTCTCAGTTACAGATGGTAAGAATTATGAGTTGTACAGTGGGAATTCTGGACATATTAGATCATTTTAATGCATAAAAATCATATTTCTTTTTCTTCTCTCATATGCAACCCCCCCCTCACATACCCTCCAGAAGTGACTTCAGCAGCAGCTCCTGTAAAGACAGTGAGATCTAGTGAACGCTCCACGTTCACACCACCCACAGTCTCTTTCTCCGCATCATCTCCAGCTCAAGAGTCACTCTCCCTGGAACCTACAGGTAACTTTACCTTTATTCCACAGCTTTTTTAAAACATAATTTCATATAAAATCAGTTACCCGTTTGGAATTTCCAGTATTTCCCAAAGTTTTATGTTTTATTATGTTTTATTAAGTATTATTATTTTTTTTTACTGCTATTGTTACAGTTTAGACATTACATAACCAAGACTGGATACAATGTATCAGAATGAACATGTATTTATTAATAGTGGAAGAGCTTGCTAAATTTAACTGGCCTATATTTAAGGCATGGTGATGTATTTTATTATGTGTGTATGATGTAAAGCTATGATGTAAACTAGGCCTGATGTAAACCACAATGTTCTTCTAAACCCATGTAAAGGTGAGCATGCAGGTGTCATACTGTACACTGCTGCTGGGCTGGTTGCCATAGTGATCATCATTGGCCTGGGCATCCTCGCTCTTTATAAGTTTAAATGGACAACCAGGAGATTCAAATGTAAGTACACACATGATCACCTGACAAAATTCCTCATACAAGCCCTCTCTCTTTTGCAGGGGTAGCCAAATGTTTTGTCCTGAGGCAACAAAGTGCAATTTTATCATGTGCTGAGAGCCAAAAAGCAAGAAGATGTACAAATACAGAAACAGTAGGAGCCTTAAGGAACATGCCTTGTTGGGTTGAGGGCTAGCTAGCAAATCACATTTTTGGATGTGGCCATTATATGTTCTATCTAGAACCAATGCTCAGAAGGGTTGCACACAAGATTATAATGTATAATATATAGTATAATTAGCAATTATTCTCTTGAAAAAAACTAGTTGTTGGCCTTATGAGACATACTAACAATACATAGTGGCCACTAAATTGCTCATGTCCACAAGATTATGATGTATACAAATAAAGGTGCTCTGAAAAATGTTTAATTCATCCTAGTTACTGCTTAAAATAGGACTAATGAGCAGCCAGTTAATGACTGACTTATTATACATTAATAAGGGCATTATAATGGCATTATAACACCCCATATACTAAAGTGTTGCCCAAATATTTACTGTATAACATTACATTGCAATCTACTTAAATATATTTATTTTTGTATGCATTTTATTGTCCAAGTCAGTCATTCTCCTCTTTTAAACACCCTTCGTCTGTATGTGTAGTTCTTTTTTCTTCTTTCACTTTTCAGGTTCTGGTTCGTAGACTGTCTACACTGAAGTAAAGAAACCTCGGACTTAAGTAAGTGTGCATCAGTATGTTCTATTTTCATCATGTTTTCATGAATAGCTTTTAAAATTAGATGTTTTTTTTCATGCAATGTCTACATTCAGTGGTTAGTGGCATATCTGTTATTTTGCTGTCACTTTCCTCAGCTTTTTAAAGGATCTTTCTTCAATCAATTGTACTGTAAAAGACACACCTCATATGTAAACACATTAGCTTATATCTACCTCAGACATAAATGAATCAACCAGTAACTTACACTCTGTCTTTACTGAACATCTCAAGAACAGCCAGCCAAACAGATCATCATCTACTGGGGAATCACATGAAGAGACTCTGAAGAACCCGCTGTACAGCACCAGCACCTGAAGGAAGACTAGATTCTAACTTCTACTGTACAGCCTACTAACATACTTACTAATCACTCTGATAACCTGCTTATTTATCATGCTGCAGGAATCTTCTCATGCTTATGTAGCTTAGAGATATCAAGTATAATCAGATATGCTGATGTTAAAGCATCTCATTTATGTTTGAGTGTCAAATGTAGCTCATATTAGGGGAAATGCCCATAATAAATCCATGTACTTTTTAAACCTACTTGCATGTTTACTGTAAAATATTTAGAAAAAAAATTGCAGTACATAAAACTACTGGGAGTCTCAGACAGTAAACAAACATCTCCTCCTGAACAGAGTGCTGAGGAGCATAGTGCATAAGAGTCTCCAACACTCTGCTGACTCAATAACTGCAGAGTTCCAAACCTCCTCTGGCATCAACATCAGCACAGAAACTGTTTCATGGCAGGGTTTCCATGGCTGAGCAGCTGCATGTAAGCCTTACATCACCAAGCACAATGCCAAGCATCGGATGGAGTGGTGTAAAGCACACCACCACTGGACTCTGAAGCAGTGTAAACGTATTCTGTGGAGTGATGAATGACGCTTCTCTATCTGTCACTTTGATGGATGAGTCTGGGTTTGGTGAATGCCAGGAGAACATCGCCTGCCTGACTGCATTGTGCCAGCTGTTTGGTGGAAGAGGGATGATGATATGGGGTTGTTTTTCAGAGGTTGGCCTAGAATCTTAAGACCAAGACACTTTGGAGAACTGTATGCTTCCAACTTTGTGGGAACAGTTTGGGGAAGAACCTTTTCTGTTCCAGCATGACTGAGCCCCAGTGCACAAAGTAAGGTCCTGGCTGGGTGAGTTTGGTGTGGAAGAACTTGACTGGCCCTCACAGAACCCTGACCTCAACCCCAACGAACACCTTTGGGGTGAACTAGAACAGAGACTGTGAGCCAGACCCTCTCGTCCAACAGTGTCTGACCTCTCAAATACTCTTCTGGATGAATGGACAAAAATTCCCACAGACACTCCAAAATCTTGTAGAAAGCTTCCCATAAGAGTGGAAGCCATTATAGCTGCAAAGGGGGACCAACTGTATATTATTGCCTATGGATTTAGAATGGGAAGTTATAAAAGCTCATGTGGTGTTAAGGTGCCCCAATACTTCTGGCCATATAGTGTATGTACAGGTTTTTGTATGCTAAACCAGAAATACCAAGAATGGCCTGTAGGTGGCAATTTTTGCCAATATGTAACAGTCTAGAATGTTGTCAGAATCAGAAACAATTTATTTTGCCAAGTATGTTAGATGTGAAAAGTATTTGTCTTGGCACTTTACAGAGCTCACAGTTCTGATACAAATAATCACTTTTTTTGTATTAAATGTGGGAGAAATTTGACCAAAGATATATTAAAAATAAAACTTAACACAAAATTTCATGGTGGCTGTATACATTTTTTCATATCATTGATATTCTGACAGTTAAGACGCTTACATACATACTGTAAAACAAAAGCTCATTTCATATTGAAATTTAAAGGGGCAATGCAAAATCAAACTAAAAGCCTTGTGGCCTGATACAAGATATACAGTACTGACAGAGAGACTGAGAAAGAGAGAGAAACTTGTTTCCTGGTCTAAACCACAAATTTGTGGTTAAGACAATGATGGTGTTCAGCTGTCGAGACGACACAATACAGAAACAAACAAAGACACAGAAAGGTCACCAGAAGCTTCTGGTGTTAGCAAAACTACTGAAAGAGAATACATCAATCCAGAATGGTCAGAATGAGGTGCTTTTGTATGGTCATCTGGATTCTTCTCTCTGGTAAGTCCTGACCTGCAAACAAGAATACATACAGAATGTATATCTAAGAGCAAAGTAGTTTACATCTCTAATATCTTAATGGTAATGCTGAGTGAGGTGATAGAGCTCATATCTGAACCCTGAGAGACTGTATGGTGATGCAGTTAATAGCAGAATGATAAAGTGCAGCTGACTCTGCTAACAAGTAAACAAGCCAGACAAGCCCGTGTACAGTCAGCCTGAATGTGCTCAGAGAAAGTTTGTATAAGTATCACAAACTACATTAATGCACAATACTCAATTTCTCCCAAACAACAAAGATTTCAGCTGTTTTTCTCTTCTGCAGTTTGTCAAGTTTGTGCACTGATGTGTCTACATTGTGTGCATGTTAAAATACTGTATAATTAAGTGTATTTAATCTGTATATTATGTTCTGTGTTATTCTAAGTCTGCCTGTAAATCTGTCCGTCCTTCCAGGCATCCACATATTTCACATAATAACTTAGTATGTATATATTCATATACAATAATGAACATGTTGAAGCAGGAAACAAAAGTTGTGTACAGGATGGCCTTGGAAAATTGATCTACCACAACCATCATAACTGTATTGCCCTGAGATGGTGGTAGGCCAGTGATAAATTCAATAGAGATCATTGACCAAGGCCTGGATGGTATTGACAGAGGTTGGAGCAGACCTACAAGTTTAGTTCTGGGCTCTTTGATCTAAACACAAACCTGGCAGGATGCTACATAGGCCTGTAGAGCTATTTCAGGGTTGGGCCACCAGAAACGTCTTTTAAGGAACTCCAGTGTATGAGTCCTACTAACAATGTACTCTCAAAAGGTACAACAAAGCTCTTAAGGTCCAATTGTGCACCTTCACATTTCTTCCGATGAAAATGTGCATATTTATACCTGATTTTAAAACATTAAAAAAAAAAATAAAATCACATAATAAAATGATTAGAGTCAAGATAAGGCGTGTGGAGTCCATCCAACGTCTGTAATTACCATGTAGTACAGTTCCCTAACCAAAGGTACTGAAGACTCACCCTTTATTAGACCCTCCTCTATGAAAAGCAAAAACTGATGTTGCACTGAAATGCAATAGAAATTGCAATTGTGATGATTATAATTCAATGTAAGACATACAATACTGACAAGAGAGAGCGATAGCTAGAGAGAGAGAGAGAGAGAGAGAGAGAGAGAGAGATAGAGAGAGCTTCCTGTCTTTAAGCCTGTAATCTCTAGTTAAGGTCAAAACGAGGCTGGTGCTCATCTGTCAGTTCCTCATTAAAACACCACACCAAAGA
The DNA here is from genome assembly GCF_904425465.1 of Colossoma macropomum. Classification (NCBI taxonomy): domain Eukaryota; kingdom Metazoa; phylum Chordata; class Actinopteri; order Characiformes; family Serrasalmidae; genus Colossoma; species Colossoma macropomum. Next base: position 8,052,446 of record NW_023494808.1, on the reverse strand, counting down.
AGCAAGCAGAGACACAAACAAACCACCAGGCAGCTTCTGACAAGGGACAAACCAGAGGCTTTTGGTAATAACAATACTTCTGGTCAAAATGAGTTACTTTTGTGTGGTCATCTGGATTCTTCTCTCTGGTAAGTCCTGACCTGCATACAAGAATACATACAGAATAAAGTCTAAGAATTTAAGTTATCTAATATCTTCATGGTAATGTTATGTAAGGCTGTAGAGCTCTTACCTGAACTGTGAGAGTGTGTGTGGTGATGCAGTTAGTAGTCAGACAAGCCTGAGAAACTCATCTCTGATCAGTTACATTCAGTCTGAATGTGCTCAGTACCACTTTAGAATAAGACAACCTTTATTAAACATTTATGAATGGTTCAAAATGAGTTTGCTAATAGCTATTAGTTGGGTTATAATTACTTTAAAAGCATTAATAATGAGTTATAACACATTAATAAAGAGGACAAAAGTGAGCTGTGATATCTGATGAATATGAATGTGATGAAGCTGACAGGTTTAATACTGACTGATGACAAATAGCTAAGTAAGATCATTGAACATCAATATAAACAATATAAATGAATAGGGTTTCCCTATTAGCCAAACAATTGGTAACCGTTTCCCTTTTTATATATTCATTGTAACTTCTTCTTAATGATTTTAGATTTTTATGACCTAATTAATAAATTAATAAACTCATTTTAAACCATTTGTGAATAATGTAGAAAGGTAGTCTTATTTTAAAGTGGTGTAAAGTTTATGCATTTACAGCAAACAAAAATTATACAAGTTTCCAGGGCCTGAATAAGCCTATGAGCACCCTAAGCAGGAGTTTTTGCACCCCCGCCCCATTTTGCTAGCTGATGTACAGTAAAATTAAAGCCTAACTAATAACAATTACAACCGCAAGCTGTCTAAATGGTGTAAATGTATGTCTGTACATCGTTGATGATGGAATGCTCATTTTGTGTTATAATAGCACAATGTAAATTATAGGTAATCTTCTCAGCAATGCAGTGTTTCTTGCTTACCCAGATAACTTTAAGCTTAGTTGGATCTAGCCCTGGTGTTTGTGGCAACAGGGTTGTTTTTAATAGCTCTAAATGCTTTTTATATGTTTAGGTAGTGTGAATTTTGATTGCTTCTTTGGTGACTCTTCCTTTTGTTTCACATGATTTGCTGCTAATAATAATCATAGTCTGAGTATCTAAATGTAGATGAATCACAGTCTGAGCATCTAAAACTGGATTATTCACTGCCTAAATATCTAAAACTGGATTAATCACAGCCTGAGTATCTAAACTTGGATTATTCACTGCCTAAATATCTAAAACTGGATTAATCACAGCCTGAGTATCTAAACCTGGATTATTCACTGTCTAAATATCTAAAACTGGATTAATCACAGTCTGAGTATCTAAAGCTGGATTATTCACTGCCTAAATATCTAAAACTGGATTAATCACAGCCTGAGTATCTAAAACTGGATTATTCACTGTCTAAATATCTAAAACTGGATTAATCACAGCCTGAGTATCAAAACTTGGATTATTAATTGTCTAAATATCTAAAACTGGATTAATCACAGCCTGAGTATCGAAACTTGGATTATTCATTGTCTAAATATCTAAAACTGGATTATTCACAGTGTTAGTATCTAAACTTGGATTATTCACAGTCTAAATATGCAAACATGAATTGATCACAGTCTGAGTATCTAAAGATGGATTATTCACAGCCTGAATGTCTAAAACTGGATTAACAGAGAAAGATAATTGCTGTTGTAGAAAGATTTAACCGCAACTGTTTGTTAGGTTTGTTGTAAAGCTTTGTAAAAGCCAAACCAAATGATGTAACGTTAATACAATGAAAAAAACAAAAAAAACAAAACATAACCTCATCTGTAAGATTGTTCTCTTTTTCAGCTCCAGAGTCAAATGTTCCTTTCGAGACATGATTAAACAGTTACATTTTTCCCCGCATCCAAGGATCTCAGACTATTTAATAGATAGTCCGTTGGCTGCAGATGTCAGTTTATGTCAGTTATAGGCAGAGCTGCCACTATAAGTTCCACCCAATAACTGCACTCATATAGAACAAAGTGAGCCATGTTTATACAGGAAATAAACTTTATACAGGGTGGAACCATAAATAGAATCAGCGGCTAAAGCCGTGGTCTTTGTCATTTCCTTTGAATCTTCATATCTGCAAAGAGAACAGTCAATAAGACTTGGCAGATTGTGTCTCATGTCATATTTGTGTGTGTTTTAAAATGTTATTTTAATTGCATCTTTATTCTCTGTCTGTGTGTGTATTTATGACAGAAGTGACTGTTGAGGCATCAGTTATCAGAGTGTCAGGACAGGTTGGAGGATCTGTGAAGATCGAGTGTTCTCACCAGTTTGCTGACACCAACACAAAGTATTTCTGCAGAGATCCATGTAAAAAAGATGAGCACATGTTAATTAAATCTGGTCAGTCACCTACTGGAAGATACAGACTGGAGGATTCAGGCAATGGAGTCTTCACTGTGACCATCACTGACCTCCAGAAGTCAGACACTGGAACTTACTGGTGTGGAGTGGAGAGATCTATAAAGAACACACATCACAAAGTGCTTCTCACAGTTAAAAATGGTAATGGACCTTTATTAAATTACACTTCACACATGAGTTTTTAAGGAAAACGTTTTTTTAAGGAACACATATGGGCTTTTTCACTGTCCTTTTTTCAGTAAAGCCAAAAATTAGGCACGTCTAAATCATTTTTAATGGTGTTTTATTCATTATGACCTCTGTTAGTACATAATTGGAACACTAACCAAAAATGACTAAAATTTTATTAGTTCTATTAAACAATAAAGAATTGTTTTGATTTTATCATGCAAATGATTAAACATGAAGTTATTACTTAAATTCACATCTTATTTGTGTTCAATTGGTAATATTTTATTCCTACAGGTTCTAGGTAGCATCAAATTACTTCTGGCATTTATTATTTTATGGTTAGCAGTCAGGGATTAAGTCTAGTCCTGGACTATATTTTTCTTTCAATGGGTTATCTCCATTCAGAATGCTGTGTTAGCCAGGACGAGGCTTAATCGTTGTCTGGGTGTCGGGACCATGGGCTATAACACAAGCTTCTTCTTTATTCCAGCATCAAGTGGTACAGGGTCTTGAGAGACCCAACTGTGCAAATACAGTGTTCAAAAACTGGTTTCAACTGTTTTTTACCAGTCTGCTTTACCTTTCAAGGTCAACCTACCCCTCTCTTCACTGGGTCAGTAGGTACACACAGGCCTCTCTATGAACCCAGGGGCTTTCCAGTGTCTAGAATCTCCTATGCAGACAGACTAGGGGACCCTTTGTGAGAGAATTAATATTCTCTGTTAGCCAATAGTACCTATTTGGTTATTGATTACAATATCTAATCTATTTGGTTACTGATTAAGGGAATATTTATTCAAAATCTATGTCATGGAAAACAAAGCCTAGAGTTAATAAGAGTTTCAAAAGTACAAAAAAAGTTTTCAATGAGTCAATTTGCATCACAAATGAGATACATTTTAAAGCTACTTTGATTGTAAAATGTAATCCTTAACTTGTATGATTTAGACTATTAAAAATCCACAAAATGATTTTCTTTTCAAATATAGGCTGTGAAGTGTCATTCTGAAAACTTTGACAGTAACTCTATGTTGAATATAAAACACATACTGAAATATTAGTGTCTTGTTAAACACTTATTACCTGTGAGGTAAGAAACGTAGAACTAACTGGACACTTGAACCTACAGGAATCAAATATTGTCAATTATACGCTAATGACGTGAGTTTAGAAGATTTCTTCATGCCCTTAACAAAGTGAAATTGTGCATGTTTACTACTAATAATACAATTATGACTGATTTTTTTCACATAACACATGGCCAATTATGAACTTTTACAGGTCAAGTATAATGCACAGTGAATGCACAGTGAATAAACTGATAAGAAGATGTCTAATTTTGGGCTTTCCTGAACATCTTAATAGTCAATATGTCTTCTTTAAAATAAAGTGCTGCTGTTTTTGTGAGTATTAATCATATATCCTGGAAATAACATTTTTCTCTCCATACCTCTTCTAAAAACACACAAGCACCGACTCGCCACAAAACGATACAGAAAGCTGTTCCAAAAGCAGTGAGATTTAATGAACCGTCCACCTCCTCACCATCCACCAGCTCTCGCTCCACACCTAACCTGACAATTCCCACTCCACAATCACTCAACATCTCATCCCTACCCACAGGTAACTACATCTTCAGCTAATAACATACATTTAAATCAAAATACATTCAAATCAAAGACATTTTCCAGTTTGACTGACACATTCTTTTCCCTTTTTTAATCCCCCGAAGTTTTCTCTCTGGATAGATCTGGTGGGTATTAATCTGATATTATTTTTATACAGACTCTGTATTATAGATATGTTTTATATTCCTATTGTTATAGCTTGGATATTACATACCCAAGATTGGATACAATGTATCAGAATGAACATTTACATCCATAGTGGAAGAGCTCTCTACATTCTATTGGCCAATAGTTGATGCACTAGTGACATTACAGTAAATGGTATTTTATTATGTATTATCATAGACTAGACCAACTACTATGTTCTTCTAAATCCCTGTATAGATCTCTTTTATGGGCATGCAGGTGTCCTGCTGTACACTGCTGCTGGGCTGGGTGGCATAACATTGCTCATATTTGTGCTTACCGTTCACTATACGTGTAAGAGGACAATCAACAGATCCCGACGTAAGCGCACGAATATTCACCAGAATTTCTTACACAAGGACTCTGTCCATAACAGAGGTACCCAAATGTTTTGTCTTGATAGGCCAAAGAATATTCTGTTTTTCTTCTTTGAGGGTTAAATGTCAAAATGCAAGACAACATACAATTCATGAAACTGCAGAAGCCTTAAAAAGAGTGCCTTGATCAGCATGAAGTGTAGCTAGCAACTCATGTTTTTTGCATGTTGCCAATAAACGTTAAAATTGTGGCACGATAGCATTCAGAACATTGAGAAACACATATACAGCTCATTGCACCGGATTGTGAAAAGATGTTCTTCTCATTACTTTTCATTTACTTACTCATTACATCTATTACCCTTCATTTATGTCATCAACTCATGTGTATTTTTCACCAAAGCCCTGTAGGAATGTTGCTTCATCCCATTTATACTTCTGTATGTCTGGGATGCCAAAGTTCTTCCTGATCTTGAATAAGTCCTAACTGGTAGCAACATATGTGTTGTTACATCTGCACACATTGGGATGCAATTCTCTTATAATGTCCTTATTAAGGCTTGACAGTCAAATAGTTGGTAGATAACTGGTTGATACTTACTACTTTATTAAGAAATGACCAGGGTAAATTTAACATTTTCCAAAGCATTTTCACCTTTCAATTATACATCATAATCTTGAGCACAAGTCTGAGCATGAACACTGGGTCTATATGGAATGTGCATATTAATGAACTCAATAATTAATATGCCCCTGTAAAGCGTTCTGTGTAAATGTGAACTGGAAATATAAGGTTTAAAGGTTGAATTTGATGTAATCAATTATTTACTGTATAGGTATTAAGAGGAATCAAAAGGAAACCCTTAAACTAGGACACCATAGCCTGGACAATTCTGTCTAAAAATCTGTTTGTAGAGACAAATTGTTGCATTAGAAGCTCTTTTCAAGCTTTTTCATTCTTATTCATTGCCCACTGACAATCTGTAGCATATTTCTCAAGTGCTGGATCCTCTGCTCATCATAATTATTCTGTGTAGGCCAAAGCTGCACAGTATTTCCACATCTTCTCCATCAGTGGTAAACTTAGCTGTCTTTCCTGTTGTCATAACCTCGGTTGTCCTCATATTAAGCTGAAGTCCAATCTTTTCACTCTGCTCTTTATTCGAGTTCCTGCTTAATGAATCAGTAAAGAACAGCCAGTTAAATACCAGCTGCTGACTTTTTAAGCCTTAACAATGACTTTATTAGGACATTACCAAGACACTAAATACTGATGTTGTAAAAAAAAACATGTATTATATAACATTACACTATGTTCTTAAAAAAATAAAAATGATAAAATGGTTATTTGGAGACTTTGGATTATTTTGGTTCACTGTAAAAGATTTGAAGAAAGTAGAAGAAACATTTTCAAGCTTTTCTCTTGAAACCTTTACATTATGTGAAGGTTATTTAAAATTCATATTTACAAAGAAGATCAAATGGAATGTCCTCCTCCTGTAAACAGCCTTGGTCTATAGGTTTAGTTTATTTTTCCTCTTTCATTTTTCAGGTCCTGGATCATATACTGTGTACGCAGAGGTAGAGAGAGTTCAGACTGAAGTAAGTGGGCTGTAATATGTTCTATTTTCACAGAGTTTTCTTGTCTAGATTGTGTGTGTAGTGACATGGTCCTTATTTTGCTGTCACTTTCCTCAAATGCAGCTTAGCAGTTTAAGGTTTTCATTTCTCACCCCTTTATCTTTCTTTAACCACTCACACCAAGAAACACAAACCACATGTAATGCAGTCTGCCAACCAGCATAAAACTGCTGTCACTAAGGAAGTGAACCCTACCTTTGTACGTTTTGTGTTGCTCCCCCTAGTGGGCGAACCAGCCAATAACTTATATATGTTTAACTCTGTCTTTACTCAGTATCTTAAGGTCAACCAACCAAACAGATCATCACCATCATCCACTGCAGAATTTGAGACTCTGGAGAACCCACTGTACAGCACCTGGACCTGAAGGAAAGACTAGATTCAAACATCTACTCTCAATGCCTACTGACATATTTACTAATCACTCTGATAACCCACTCATCATGTTGCAGGAATCTTCTCATGCTTATGTAGTTTAGAGCTGTTAAGTATCAAAATCAGATATGCTGATGTTAAAGCATCTCATTTTTGTTTCAGTGTCAAATGTAGCTCAAATGTAGAGTGACCAATCACACTTCTCTATCTGGCAGTCTGATGGACGAGTCTGGGTTTGGTGAATGCCAGGAGAACATTACCTGCGTTGTGCCAACTGTAAAGAACTTGACTGGCCCACTCAGAGCCCTGACCTCAACCTTATCAAACACCTTTGGAAATAAAATAGAGTGGAGATTGTGAGCCAGGCCCTCTCGTCAAAGATCAGTGTCTGACCTCACAAATACTATTCTGGATAAATGGGCGACAATTCCCACAGACACACTCCATAATCTCGTAGAAGCTAGAACAGTTATAGCTGCAAAGTGGGGACCAACTGCATATTAATGCCTATGATGAAAGCTTCTGTTGGTGTAATGTGTAGGTGTCCCAAAACCTTTGTCCATAAAGTGTATATACAGGTTTTTGTATGCTAATCCAGCAATGTCAAGAATGGCCTGTAGATGGCAATGTTGGTCAATGTGTAACAGTCTAGAATATTGTCAGAATCAGAATCACTTTATTTTACTAAGTATGTTATACATACAAGGAATTTGTCTTGGTGAGTGCACAAATGTATGGCATGTTACATATAAAAACATACTGTGAAGCAAAAAATGATCTTGTAATGAAATTAAAAGCCTTGTGGCCTGATGCAAGATATACAGTACAGGCAGAGAGACTGAGAAAGAGAGAGAAACTTGTTTCCTGGTCTAAACCACAAATTTGTGGTTAAGGCGATGATGCTGTTCAGCTGTCAGTTCCTCATTAAGACGCCACAGTACAGAAACAAGCAAAGACACAGAAAGGTCACCAGAGGCTTCTGGTGTTAACAAAACTACTGAAAGAGGATACATCTATTCAGAATGGTCAGAATGAGGTGCTTTTGTATGGTCATCTGGGTTCTTCTCTCTGGTAAGTCCTGACCTGCAAACAAGAATATATACAGAATGTATATCTAAGAGAAAAGTAGTTTACATCTCTAATATCTTTTGGTAATGCTGACTGAGGCTGTAGAGCTCATATCTGAACCCTGAGAGACTGTATGGTGATGCAGTTAATAGCAGAATGATGAAATACAGTGGACTCTGCTAACAGAAAGAGAAGCCAGACAAGCCCATGTACAATCAGCCTGAATGTGCTCAGATAAAATCTGTATAATTATCACAAACTACATTAACTGGCAAAACTCTGTTTCTCACAACAAAGATTTCAGCAGTTTTTGTCTTCTGCAGTTTGTCAAGTTTGTGCACTGATGTCTCTACATTGTAAGCATGTGTAAATACTGTATAATTAAGTGTATTTAACCCCTTATTACACAATTCTGTAACCTAAGAAAAGCTCTATTAGTTTGCATTGAAGTCCCTGTAGTTCATGAATAATAAGCCTTAGTATGCAATAAGCCTGGAATGTAAGGGGTTAATCTGTGTATATAATGGTCCGTTATTTAGCTACTGAAACACCCAAATTTCCCCTTGAGAATTAATAAAGTCCATCAAGCCATCCACATATTTCATATAGTAACTGTATTTATACAATAAAGCAAACATGTTTAAGCAGGAACTAAAAGTCGTGTACAGGGTGGCAGCACTAATAGCACTCTAAACCACACTGACTCTGCAGCCAAAGCAGTTCTACAAAGTTTACAGTTCTACAAACTCTGCCTCTAACGCTTTGTCATTTCCTCTGAATCGTCAAACGTGTGAGGAGAGAGCTGTATGACTGGACCTTAAACCTTAATGGCCTTTGTTGGATGAACCTGTGTTTTCTTTTAGGCTACTTTAATTGCACATATGTTTTTCTGTGTGTGTATTTGTGACAGAAGTGACTGTTGAGGCGTCAGATATCAGAGTGTCAGGACAGGTTGGAGGATCAGTGGAGATCCAGTGTTCTCAACTGTTTGCTGACACCAACACAAAGTATTTCTGCAGAGATCCATGTAAAGAAGATCAGCACAATTTGATTAAATCTGGTCAGTCACCTACTGGAAGATACAGACTGGAGGATTCAGGGAATGGAGTCTTCACTGTGGTCATCACTGACCTCCAAAAATCAGACAATGGAACTTACTGGTGTGGAGTGGAGAGATATCTGAAGGACACATATCACAAGGTGCTACTCACAGTTACAGATGGTAATGGACCTTTATTAAACTGCCCTTCACGCATGACTTCATTAGTGTGTTTTTGTGAATATTAATCATATAACTTGGAAATAACATTTGTTTATCTACATTTCTCAAATGCAGCTCCCTCCCCCGACACATACCCACCCAAAGCTAGTATAACAGCAGCTGCTGTAAGAACAGCGAGATCTAATGAGATCTTCACCTCCTCTTCATCCACTGTCCCTCCCTCCACCACCTCACCATCCAGCACCCAGGACAAACAACAGAGTCCAACGTAAGCGCACAAATATTCACCAGAATTTCTTGCACAAGGACTCTGTGCATAGCAGAGGTACCCAAATGTTTTGTCTTGAGAGGCCGACCAACCTGTGTGCATTTTTCACCAAGGCCCTGTAGGAATATTGTTTCATTCCACTGTAAACTTCTGTATGGCTGGGGTGCCAAAGTTCTTCCTGATCTTGATCTTGAATAAGTCCTAACCGGTAGCAACATATGTGTTGTTACATCTGCACAAATGGGGAGGCAATGCTCTTATGCCCTTATTAAGCCTTGACAGTCAAATAGTTGGTAGATAACTGGTTGATACTGAATACTTTATTAAGAAATTACCAGGGTAAATTTAACATTTTGCAAAGCATTTTCACCTTACATGCATCATAATCTTGGGCACAATTCTGAGCATGAACACTGGGTCTATATGGAATGTGCATATTAATGAACTCAATAATTAATATACCCCTGTAAAGCTTTTAGTAAGCCTTAACTAGCTAGAAAAGAATTGGCTGCTTATTACTGGCTTATTAAACAATAAACAAAATTAACACTTTCTTTGTAACTGTTAACTAGAAATCTAAGGTTTAAAAGGTTAAATTTGATGCAATCAATTAATTACTAAATAGGAAAATAAAGAGGAATCAAAATGAAACCCCAAAATAAGACACCATAGCCTGGACAATTCTGATCTTTGTTTGTAGAGGCAAATTGTTGCATTAGAAGATCTTTTCAAGCTTTTTCATTCTTATTCATTGCCCACTGACAATCTGTAGCATATTTCTCAAGTGCTGGATCCTCTGCTCATCATAATTATTCTGTGTAGGCAAAATCTGCACAGTATTTCCACATCTTCTCCATCAGTGGTAAACTTAGCTGTCTTTCCTGTTGTCATAACCTCGTTTGTCCTCATATTAAGCTGAAGTCCAATGTTTTCACTCTGCTCTTTATTCTAGTTCCTGCTTAATGAATCAGTAAAGAACAGCCAGTTAAATACCAGCTGCTGACTTTTTAAGCTTTAACAATGACTTTATTAGGACATTATCAAGACACTAAATACTGATGTTGTAAAAAAAAACATGTATTATATAACATTACACTATGTTCTTAAAAAAATAAAAATGATAAAATGGTTATTTGGAGACTTTGGATGATTTGGGTTCACTGTAAAAGATTTGAAGAAAGTAGAAGAAACATTTTCAAGCTTTTCTCTTGAAACCTTTACATTATGTGAAGGTTATTTAAAATTCATATTTACAAAGAAGATCAAATGGAATGTCCTCCTCCTGTAAACAGCCTTGGTCTATAGGTTTAGTTTATTTTTCCTCTTTCATTTTTCAGGTCCTGAATCATATATTGTGTATGCAGAGGTAGAGAGAGTTCAGACTGAAGTAAGTGGGCTGTAATATGTTCTATTTTCACAGAGTTTTCTTGTCTAGATTGTGTGTGTAGTGACATGGTCCTTATTTTGCTGTCACTTTCCTCAAATGCAGCTTAACAGTTTAAGGTTTTCATTTCTCACCCCTTTATCTTTCTTTAACCACTCACACCAAGAAACACAAACCACATGTAATGCAGTCTGCCAACCAGCATAAAACTGCTGTCACTAAGGAAGCGAACCCTACCTTTGAACGTTTTGTGTTGCTCCCCCTAGTGGGCGAACCAGCCAATAACTTATATATGTTTAACTCTGTCTTTACTCAGTATCTTAAGGTCAACCAACCAAAGAGATCGTCACAATCATCCACTGCAGAATTTGAGACTCTGGAGAACCCGCTGTACGGCACCTGGACCTGAAGGAAAGACTAGATTCAAACATCTACTCTCAATGCCTACTGACATACTTACTAATCACTCTGATAACCCGCTCATCATGTTGCAGGAATCTTCTCATGCTTATGTAGTTTAGAGCTGTTAAGTATCAAAATCAGATATGCTGATGTTAAAGCATCTCATTTTTGTTTCAGTGTCAAATGTAGCTCATATTAGGGGAAATGCCCATAATAAATCCATACATTTAATAAATTCACTTGCATGTTTATTGTAAAATATTTGGAAAACTTTCAGTACATAAAACTACTGAGAATGTCTGCCAGTAACAAACATCTCTTCCTGAACTGTTATAATTCTTTCAGTGTGATGTATTTGTATGAATGTGGAGGAACTGTTCTGATTATATGTCAAACTCACTGTGAAAACCTTGCTTTAAAAGGTGGCCCAGAATTCTGTTGGACAAACATGATGAATGTTAATATTATTCGCTAAATATAAATATTAATGAGTAAATTAATACATACAGTACTGTGGAAAGCAAGAGACCAACTTTTATGTATTTGTCTTTCAGTCAAAACAAGTGTTTTGACCCTTGCCTTGGTTCCTAGTTATTTGTCACTGAGTACAGGAAGTTTGTCTCCACACCATGGGCAGATATTTAATTTTACTGACAACAAACAAAAAAGGAGCAATTGCTGAAGGGGACACCAAAGGTGCCAGCAAAAATACTGTTAGCTCACTGAATTTGAGCGTGGTACTGTAATAGGATGCTACCATTGCAATGAGTAAGTTTGTGAAATTTCAGCACAAAAACTGTGCCAGGAGCTTCATAGCATGGGTTTCCATGGCCAACCAGCTGCATGCAAGCCTAACATCACCAAGCACAACGCCAAGCGTCAGATGGAGTGATGTAAAGCAGCTGACACTGGACTCTGGAGCAGTGGAAATGTATTCCGTGGAGTGACCAATCACACTTCTCTATCTGGCAGTCTGATGGACGAGTCTGGGTTTGGTGAATGCCAGGAGAACGTTACCTGCCTGACTGCACTGTGCCAACTGTAAAGAACTTGACTGGCCCACTCAGAGCCCTGATCTCAACCTCATCAAGCACCTTTGGAAATAAAATAGAGTGGAGATTGTGAGCCAGGCCCTCTCATCAAAGATCAGTGCCTGACTTCACAAATGCACTTCTGGATAAATAGGCAACAATTCCCACAGACACACTCCAAAATCTCTATCTTGTAGAAGCTAGAACAGTTATAGCTGCAAAGTGGGGACCAACTCCATATTAATGCCTATGATAAAAGCTTCTGTCAGGGCGTAGGTGTTCCAAAACTTTTGTCCATAAAGTGTATATAAAGGTTTTTGTATGCTAAACCAGCAATGCCAAGAATGGCCTGTAGGTGGCAATGTTGGTCAATGTGTAAAAGTCATGCCATGTTTTGGGTTGTTTTGTGCTTCAACACGGGAAGAACTGGAGAGTTGGGCTGGAGCACTTGAGCGGAGCAGACGTGCCACAGGCTCTTCCCCCTTTTATAAAAATAAAAATTAACACAAATTTTCATGGTGACTGTATACATTTTTTCATATTATTGATATTCTCACAATGAAGAAGCTCACATACATACTGCAAAGCAAAAACTGATCTTGTACTGAAATTTAAAGGGACAATGTAAAATAAAATTATAAGCCTTGTGGCCTAATACAAGATATACAGTACTGACAGGAGAGACTGAGAAAGAGAGTGAAACTTGTTTCCTGGTCTAAACCACACATTTGTGGTCAAGACGATGCTGCTGTTTGTCTGTCTGTTCCTCATTAAGACGCCACAATACAGAAACAAAGAAAGACACAGAAAGGTCACAAAAAGCTTCTGATGTTAACAAAACTACTGAAAGAGAATACATCGATCCAGAATGGTCAGAATGAGGTGCTTTTGTATGGTCATCTGGATTCTTCTCTCTGGTAAGTCCTGACGTGCATACAAGAATAAACACAGAATGTACGTCTAAGTGCAAAAAAGTTTACATCTGTAATATTTTCATGGTAATGTTGAGAGAGACTGTAGAGCATTTATCTGAACGCTGAGAGACTGTATGGTGATGCAGTTAACAGCAGAATGATAAAGTGCAGCTGACTCTGCTAACAGAAAAAGAAGCCAGACAAGCCCGTGTACAATCAACCTCAATGTGCTCAGAGAAAATCTGTATAATTATCACAAACTACATTAATGCACAATACTCAATTTCTCTCAAACATCAAAGATTTCAGCTGTTTTTGACTTCTGCAGTTTGTCAAGTTTGTGCGCTGATGTCTCTACATTGTATGCATGTGTAAATACTGTATAATTAAGTGTATTTAACCCCTTATTACACAATTCTGTAACCTAAGAAAAGTTCTATTAGTTTGCATTGAAGTCCCTGTAGTTCATGAATAATAAGCCTTAGTATGCAATAAGCCTGAAATGTAAGGGGTTAATCTGTGTATATAATGTTCCATGTTATTTAGCTACTGAAACACCCAAATTTCCCCTTGAGGATTAATAAAGTCCGTCCAGCCATCCACATATTTCATATAGTAACTGTATTTATACAATAAAGCAAACATGTTTAAGCCTGAAGCAACAGTCGTGTACATGATGGCAGCACTAATAGCACTCTAAACCACACTGACTCTGCAGCCAAAGCAGTTCTACAAAGTTTACAGTTCTACAAACTCCGCCTCTAACGCTTTGTCATTTCCTCTGAATCGTCAAACATGTGAGGAGAGAGCTGTATGACTGGACCTTAAACCTTAATGGCCTTTGTTTGATGAACCTGTGTTTTCTTTTAGATTACTTTAATTGCACATATGTTTTTCTGTGTGTGTATTTGTGACAGAAGTGACTGTTGAGGCGTCAGATATCAGAGTGTCAGGACAGGTTGGAGGATCTGTGAAGATCCAGTGTTCTCACCTGTTTGCTGACACCAACACAAAGTATTTATGCAGAGATCCATGTAAAGATCAGCACATTTTGATTAAATCTGGTCAGTCACCTACTGGAAGATACAGACTGGAGGATTCAGGGAATGGAGTCTTCACTGTGGTCATCACTGACCTCCAGAAATCAGACAATGGAACTTACTGGTGTGGAGTGGAGAGATATATGAAGGACACGTATCACAAGGTGCTACTCACAGTTACAGATGGTAGTGAGCCTTAATTAAACTGCACTTCACACATGACTTCATTAGTGTGTTTTTGTGAATATTAATCATATAACTTGGAAATAACATTTGTTTATCTACATTTCTCAAATGCAGCTCCCTCCCCCCACACATACCCACCCAAAGCTACTCCAACAGCTGCTGCTGTAAGAACAGCGAGATCTAATGAGATCTTCACCTCCTCTTCATCCACTGTCCCTCCCTCCACCACCTCACCATCCAGCACCCAGGACAAACAACAGAGTCCAGCGTAAGCGCACAAATATTCACCAGAATTTCTTGCACAAGGACTCTGTGCATAGCAGAGGTACCCAAATGTTTTGTCTTGAGAGGCTGACCAACCTGTGTGCATTTTTCACCAAGGCCCTGTAGGAATATTGTTTCATTCCACTGTAAACTTCTGTATGGCTGGGGTGCCAAAGTTCTTCCTGATCTTGATCTTGAATAAGTCCTAACCGGTAGCAACATATGTGTTGTTACATCTGCACAAATGGGGAGGCAATGCTCTTATGCTCTTATTAAGCCTTGACAGTCCAAAAGTTGGTAGATAACTGGTTGATACTTAACACTTTATTAAGAAATTAAAAGGGTAAATTTAACATTTTGCAAAGCATTTTCACCTTACATGCATCATAATCTTGGGCACAATTCTGAGCATGAACACTGGGTCTATATGGAATGTGCATATTAATGAACTCAATAATTAATATACCCCTGTAAAGCTTTTAGTAAGCCTTAACTAGTTAGAAAAGAATTGGCTGCTTATTACTGCCTTATTAAACAATAAACAAAATTAACACTTTCTTTGTAACTGTTAACTAGAAATCTAAGGTTTAAAAGGTTAAATTTGATGCAATCAATTAATTACTAAACAGGAAAATAAAGAGGAATCAAAATGAAACCCCAAACTAGGACACCATAGCCTGGACAATTCTGTCTAAAAATCTGTTTGTAGAGACAAATTGTTGCATTAGAAGCTCTTTTCAAGCTTTTTCATTCTTATTCATTGCCCACTGACAATCTGTAGCATATTTCTCAAGTGCTGGATCCTCTGCTCATCGTAATTATTCTGTGTAGGCCAAAGCTGCACAGTATTTCCACATCTTCTCCATCAGTGGTAAACTTAGCTGTCTTTCCTGTTGTCATAACCTCGTTTGTCCTCATATTAAGCTGAAGTCCAATCTTTTCACTCTGCTCTTTATTCGAGTTCCTGCTTAATGAATCAGTAAAGAACAGCCAGTTAAATACCAGCTGCTGACTTTTTAAGCCTTAACAATGACTTTATTAGGACATTATCAAGACACTAAATACTGATGTTGTAAAAAAAAACATGTATTATATAACATTATACTATGTTCTTAAAAAAATAAAAATGATAAAATGGTTATTTGGAGACTTTGGATGATTTGGGTTCACTGTAAAAGATTTGAAGAAAGTAGAAGAAACATTTTCAAGCTTTTCTCTTGAAACCTTTACATTATGTGAAAGTTATTTAAAATTCATATTTACAAAGAAGATAAAATGGAATGTCCTCCTCCTATAAACAGCCTTGGTCTATAGGTTTAGTTTATTTTTCCTCTTCCATTTTTCAGGTCCTGGATCATATACTGTGTATGCAGAGGTAGAGAGAGTTCAGACTGAAGTAAGTGGGCTGTAATATGTTCTATTTTCATAGAGTTTTCTTGTCTAGATTGTGTGTGTAGTGACATGGTCCTTATTTTGCTGTCACTTTCCTCAAATGCAGCTTAGCAGTTTAAGGTTTTCATTTCTCACCCCTTTATCTTTCTTTAACCACTCACACCAAGAAACACAAACCACATGTAATGCAGTCTGCCAACCAGCATAAAACTGCTGTCACTAAGGAAGGGAACCCTACCTTTGTACGTTTTGTGTTGCTCCCCCTAGTGGGCGAACCAGCCAATAACTTATATATGTTTAACTCTGTCTTTACTCAGTATCTTAAGGTCAACCAACCAAACAGATCATCACAATCATCCACTGCAGAATTTGAGACTCTGGAGAACCCGCTGTACAGCACCTGGACCTGAAGGAAAGACTAGATTCAAACATCTACTCTCAATGCCTACTGACATATTTACTAATCACTCTGATAACCCGCTCATCATGTTGCAGGAATCTTCTTATGCTTATGTAGTTTAGAGCTGTTAAGTATCAAAATCAGATATGCTGATGTTAAAGCATCTCATTTTTGTTTCAGTGTCAACTGTAGCTCATATTAGCGGAAATGCCCATAACAAATCCATACATTTTAATAAATTCACTTGCATGTTTATTGTAAAATATTTGGAAAACTTTCAGTACATAAAACTACTGGGAGTCTCAGACTGTAAACAAACATCTTTTCCTGAACTGTTATAATTCTTTCAGTGTGATGTATTTGTATGAATGTGGAGGAACTGTTCTGATTATATGTCGCTTTAAAAGGTGGCCCAGAATTCTGTTGGACAAACATGATGAATATTAATGTTATTCACTAAATATAAATATTAATGAGTAAATTAATACATGCAGTACTGTGGAAAGCAAGAGACCAACTTTTATGTATTTGTCTTTCAGTCAAAACAAGTGTTTTGACCCTTGCCTTGGTTCCTAGTTATTTGAAACTGAGTACAGGAGGTTTGTCTCAACACCATGGGCAGATATTTCATTTTACTAACAATAAACAGGAAAAAGAGCAATTCCTGAAGGGGACACCAAAGGTGCCAGCAAAAATACTGTTAGCTCACTGAATTTGAGCGTGGTACTGTAATAGGATGCTACCATTGCAATGAGTAAGTTTGTGAAGTTTCAGCACAAAAACTGTGCCAGGAGCTTCATAGCATGGGTTTCCATGGCCAACCAGCTGCATGCAAGCGTAACATCACCAAGCACAACGCCAAGCGTCAGACGGAAAGCAGCCGACACTGGACTCTGGAGCAGTGGAAATGTATTCTGTGGAGTGACCAATCACACTTCTCTATCTGGCAGTCTGATGGACGAGTCTGGGTTTGGTGAATGCCAGGAGAACGTTACCTGCCTGACTGTATTGTGCCAACTGTAAAGAACTTGACTGGCCCACTCAGAGCCCTGACCTCAACCTCATCAAACACCTTTGGAAATAAAATAGAGTGCAGATTGTGAGCCAGGCCCTCTCGTCAAAGATCAGTGCCTGACCTCACAAATGCACTTCTGGATAAATAGGCCACAATTCCCACAGACACACTCCAAAATCTCTATCTTGTAGAAGCTAGAACAGTTATAGCTGCAAAGTGGGGACCAACTCCATATTAATGCCTATGATAAAAGTTTCTGTCAGGGCGTAGGTGTCCCAAAACTTTTGTCCATAAAATGTATATAAGGTTTTCGTATGCTAAACCAGCAATGCCAAGAATGGCCTGTAGGTGGCAATGTTGGTCAATGTGTAAAAGTCATGCCATGTTTTGGGTTGTTTTGTGCTTCAACACGGGAAGAACTGGAGAGTTGGGCTGGAGCACTTGAGCGGAGCAGACGTGCCACAGGCTCTTCCCCCTTTTATAAAAATAAAAATTAACACAAATTTTCATGGTGACTGCATACATTTTTTCATATCATTGATATTCTCACAATGAAGAAGCTCACATACATACTGCAAAGCAAAAACTGATCTTGTACTGAAATTTAAAGGGACAATGTAAAATAAAATTATAAGCCTTGTGGCCTAATACAAGATATACAGTACTGACAGGAGAGACTGAGAAAGAGAGTGAAACTTGTTTCCTGGTCTAAACCACACATTTGTGGTCAAGACGATGCTGCTGTTTGTCTGTCTGTTCCTCATTAAGATGCCACTATACAGAAACAAGCAAAGACACAGAAGGATCACAAAAAGCTTCTGATGTTAACAAAACTACTGAAATGCATCTATCCAGAATGATCAGAATGAGGTGCTTTTGTATGGTCATCTGGATTCTTCTCTCTGGTAAGTCCTGACCTGCATACAAGAATAAACACAGAATGTATGTCTAAGTGCAAAAAAGTTTACATCTGTAATATTTTCATGGTAATGTTGAGAGAGACTGTAGAGCTCTTATCTGAACGCTGAGAGACTGTATGGTGATGCAGTTAACAGCAGAATGATAAAGTGCAGTGGACTCTGCTAACAGAAAAAGAAGCCAGACGAGCCCGTGTACAATCAACCTCAATGTGCTCAGATAAAATCTGTATAATTATCACAAACTACATTAATGCACAATACTCAATTTCTCACAAACATCAAAGATTTCAGCTGTTTTTGTCTTCTGCAGTT
The DNA here is from genome assembly GCF_904425465.1 of Colossoma macropomum. Classification (NCBI taxonomy): domain Eukaryota; kingdom Metazoa; phylum Chordata; class Actinopteri; order Characiformes; family Serrasalmidae; genus Colossoma; species Colossoma macropomum. The sequence goes on along the minus strand of NW_023494808.1, from coordinate 8,033,818 downwards.
TGTCAAGTTTGTGCGCTGATGTCTCTACATTGTAAGCATGTGTAAATACTGTATAATTAAGTGTATTTAACTCCTTATTACACAATTCTGTAACCTAAGAAAAGCTCTATTAGTTTGCATTGAAATCCCTGTAGTGCATGAATAATAAGCCTTAGTATGTAATAAGCCTGAAATGTAAGGGGTTAATCTGTGTATATAATGTTCCATGTTATTTTGCTACTGAAACACCCAAATTTCCCATTGAGGATTAATAAAGTCCGTCCAGCCATCCACATATTTCAGATAGTAACTGTATTTATACAATAAAGCAAACATGTTTAAGCCTGAAACAAAAGTTGTGTACAGGGTGGCAGCACTAATAGCACTTCAAACCACACTGACTCTGCAGCCAAAGCAGTTCTACAAAGTTTACAGTTCTACAAACTCCGCCTCTAACGCTTTGTCATTTCCTCTGAATCGTCAAACATGTGAGGAGAGAGCTGTATGACTGGACCTTAAACCTTAATGGCCTTTGTTGGATGAACCTGTGTTTTCTTTTAGGTTACTTTAATTGCACATATGTTTTTCTGTGTGTGTATTTGTGACAGAAGTGACTGTTGAGGCGTCAGATATCAGAGTGTCAGGACATGTTGGAGGATCTGTGAAGATCCAGTGTTCTCACCGGTTTGCTGACACCAACACAAAGTATTTCTGCAGAGATCCATGTAAAGATCAGCACATTTTGATTAAATCTGGTCAGTCACCTACTGGAAGATACAGACTGGAGGATTCAGGGAATGGAGTCTTCACTGTCGTCATCACTGACCTCCAGAAATCAGACAGTGGAACTTACTGGTGTGGAGTGGACAGATCTATGATGGACACATATCACAAGGTGCTACTCACAGTTACAGATGGTAATGAGCCCTAATTAATCTGCACTTCACGCATGAGTTCATTAGTGTGTTTTTGTGAATATTAATCATATAATTGGAAATAACATTTATTTATTTACATCTCTCACATGCAGCTCCCTCCCCCCACACATACCCACCCAAAGCTACTCCAACAGCTGCTGCTGTAAGAACAGTGAGATCTAAGTTCTTCACCTCCTCTTCATTCACTGTCCCTCCCTCCACCACCTCACCATCCACCACCTCCTCCTCCACACCTAAACCAGCATTTCCAGCTCAGCACAATGTCTCATCACCTACCAGAGGTATCTTCATCATTACTTATTAACTCTTCTTCACCTAAAAATGCATTCATATGATAATCATTTACAACATTATATTATAATGCCAGTCCATTTAGTTAGACAACATATATTTATAAATATGTTATAAAGTCAGAACTTCATAATAAGGCCCCAATTTCATGATAAAACATTAACCACTAAATAAATATTATTTAATCATTAAGAAAAAGGTTTATGCATCAAAAAGTAGCACTATATTAAATAACTATGTAATCATTTAAAACAAAATATAGATAATTTTAATATTATTCATGTTTTACTCATTTTTTATAATGAAAATAATTTATATTTGTATGACACTGCTAAAGGGTTAATAATTCAAGTGGTACTATTTATTTATGAATATGTAACTATTAAATAATTGTTAATCATTAATCATTGCATTTACTGAAAATAAAGATTTATTCAAAACTTATATCACCCATGTGAAAAAGTAATTGCCTCCCTAATAACTGGTTGTGCCATCCTTAGCAGTAACAATTGCAATCAAATGTTTGTGGTAACCAGTGATGAGTCTTTTACATCACTGTGGAGGAATTTTGTCCCACTCTTCTTTGCAGAATTGTATAAAGTAGGCTACATTTTAGGGTTTTCAAGCATGAGCTGCCCGTTTAGGGTCTTGCCACAGCATTTTAATGGGATTCAAGTCTTTGACTTGGCCACTCCAAAACCTTAATTTGGTTTCTTTTGAGCCATTCAGAGGTGGACTTGTTTGTGTCCTTCAGATCATTGTTCTGCTGCATAACCCAACTGCTCTTAAGCTTTAGGTTATTAACTTATCTAAGATATTTTCTGATAGAGAGCAGAATTCATGGTTCCATCAATCATAAAAAGTAGTCCAGATCCTGCAGAAGAAAAGCAGCCCAAGACCATCACACTACCACCACCATGTTTGACTGCTGGTATGATGTTCTTATGGAGGAATGCGCTGTTAGCTTCATGCCAGATCTAACAGGACTCATGTCTTCCAAAATGTTCCAACTTTGACTCATCAATCCAGAGAATAGTGTCCCAAAAGTCTTGGAGGTCGTCTAGGTGTGTTTTGGAGAATAAGAGCCTTTGTTTCCTTGTTGGTTATCAGTGGTTTGTGCCTTGCAGCTTTCCCATGGATGCCGTTTTTGTGCAGTGTCTTTCTTATTGTGGAATCATGTACATTGACCTTAACAGAGGCAAGTGAGGCCTGCAGTTGTTTGTCTGGGTTCTTTTGTGACCTCCAGGATGAGTCGTCAATGCACTGTTTCCTGGTTCAACACTGTTCCAAGTTTTCTTCATTTGTGGATAATTGGCTCTCACTGTGGTTCTCTGGAGTCTCAGAGCCTCAGGAATGACTTTGTAACCCTTTCCATACTTGTAGATTTCAATGACTTTATTTGACATCTGTATTTAAATCTCTTTAGAATGTGGCATGATGTGCTGCTTATTGAGACCTTCTAGCTGCTTCACATTGCCAAAGAGGTTCTGGTCATGGGATCTTAGATTCAACATGTCTAGCAGCAGTAGCTCAACATGATTCATAAGCCTCGGCCTTCTGACTCCCCCTTCCCTCATCTGACAAAACCCAGCCTAGTTTACCGTGTCCTCTCCTAAAGTATTGCAAAAGTTAAGAAACAAAAAATAACATTAATAATGTTAATAATTAAACTTTAATAATTATAATTAATAATTAATAATTAAACAATAACAAAATTCAGCCTTAGAAATGCAATAAGCAAACAGCTCAGAGAGGGTTATCACCTAAACAAAATAGCTAATTTCTTAAGCAAAATGAAAATCCTCCTTACAAATAATCACATATTAAGCAAGCTTTGTGTGCACTTCAGAGGAATATGGAGATGACGGGCCAGGGTTCAAAATGCATGACAGTCACAGCCTCCTACCACACAAAACCAACATACAAGCCGTCACATCACGACAGCGTGCACACAGCCAAGCAGCCAGGAGCGTCAGATACACTATCGTCAGAACAATGAACGATAATTCCACATAATAGCTATTTTCCCAAATAAACCTTTTCATTACACAGACAGTGTCAGCGGCAACCGGAATAAAATCAGCTGGCACTGTAAGATTTTATTCTTTAATCAGGGCATTCCTTGAAAATGAAGTCCATCCTCCTGTCCTTTTGGATAAAGTGGTTGATGGCAGGGTCATGCAACTAATCCTTTGCTTTTAAATTCATCAACAATTCCTTTCTCAGTGAAAATTAAGGCCAAGTCTGACAGTTGGGCCTGCTCAGTCGTGTTCCTCGGGAAGGTTTTTATGCGCTTCAGCACAGAGAATGACCTCTCTATAGAAGCAGTGGACACAGGGGTGATGGGATAAGGCATGCGAGAGTGAACACTTGTGTCATGGTTTCTTTCAGGTCTTTTTTAAAGAAGAAAGTGATGAATTTTGGCTGGGCTGTTACCCACAAAGTTAGAGTTCTGGGTAGGTTTGAGGCTGATCAAAATATGCACCATAGCTCTCCATCAAATTTGAAAGTACACCTTCAAAGACACCACAGTTCTTCCTAATCTTTTCTTTATGAGCAATGACATCCAAGCGTTGTTGTTCATCCAGCTGGAGCTCTGGTGCCCCCTAATGTTTTAAGATGAATAGTAACTTTTAGATGACCAGAAGCATTCTGATGGTGATGAGCTGACTTGGATAAACTTCCTAAATCACAAAATCCATCTCTGGCCCGGGGCCGACTCTCCGCACCAAGCAGCAAGCAATTCCAGCAGTAAAGCTTTTGCTCCTTGGTCAATCCTGTCATCCAGGGGTATCGTGTGTAATTGCTGGAGATGAAATGCCTCTCAAGCACCAAAGTAAGCTCTGATGTAGGTCGTCCTTTGCAGATTAACTGCAACCTTTTATTAAAAGTTAATCTAGAAAATAGTATGGATATTAAATTCGCAACAATGTCCTCCTCACTAGCAGAAACACGACTCTTGGCTTCCATCATGAACCAACACCATTCTTTGTGTCCCTTTAGCAGGTGGAACTTGTCATAAAGTTAGAGATAACAAAGCTGACCCATTTAGAGAGAAGAAATTATCGGTCATTTTTACTGTCATTTGATATTGGTCTCCCATTGAATTACCATTGCTTGGCCCTCTGTAAATTTATAGCTGGACCACTAATCACCAACATTATTTCCAGCAACAGCAGAGGTGGCGAAATTCTGATAGAGAGACAAAGAGGGCTGATAGAGCGCCTCCCTATCCCTTCACATTCCAATACAAATTGAATAGGCAGGTTAGAAGGATTTCTTTGTTTGGTTTTGCGTTTGTTTAGATATTGATGATCAAATTATAAGTAGATAAAATTAGAATTGTGGGTGGAGGTCATGACAATTCCCCACTGTCTGGTAGTAATCATGCCTGGGTGTGGCTAGTGAAATTGAACCCAATAGTCAATTGAATTTGGTTAACTGCTTAATTTAGTAGCTAAGGGGGCAATTACTTTTTCACCTAGGGCCAGGTGGGGCAGAAGAGCATTTTTCCTTCAATAAATTAAACTAACACTTAAAAACACCATTTTGTGTTTATCTTTGTCTAATAGTAAAATCAGTTTGATGATCTGAAACATCCAAGTAAGACAAATATGCAAAAGTAGAAGAAACTGGAAAGGAAGCAAATACTTTGTCACAGCACTGTACCTGTTAAAATGGTCAGTGAATGCAGATGTATGCACATCATAGGCGGACCTAAAAAACTGGCACTCACTGTTGGAAGAAAAACTTATATCTCCAAAATGGTAACTTTACAGGAAAAGGGAAAAACCTACTTTACTTTGAATGTACATTAATGGAACTAGACTTTTTTCCAAGTCATTTTGGACCATTCCTTTTGGTCCATTCCTCATGAAATTTACACACAATGTAAAGGGCAAAATGCATTTTTGTAAAACTGAAAAATGGAATGGAGAACCTCCAATAATACAATGGCAATAAACTATTGCCAATTATTGCCTTTCTCTTGCTGTTTCAAGGCTACTTTATTATCTTCACTTTCTTTAAGCCTCAAGACATCAGTACTGGGAGGGTCAATGCAAAATATTAGAGACCACTCTCAGTGTAATCCTGTTTTTTTTGTTGGCGGGGGTGATCTTTGTTCAGGGACTCCTTTGTATGTTGCTGCTGGACTTGTCACTATGATGATTGTATTCAGCATTGCTGCTGTCATCTACACTGTTAGAGGATCACAAAGGCACTCAAAAGTAAGTACACAATGTTCAGTCATGAAGATTATTATTCGATTATTGTTCTATTAAAATATTCTATACTTTTAAGACAATATTCTCCTATGTGATGTATATGTCAGTTGACAATAGAAAGACTAATACTTTTATATATATATATATATATATATATATATATATATATATATATATACTGATCAGGCATAACATTATGACCATTTCTCTGCATGCTTTGTTAGCCCCCTTTTACCCTGCTCTTCAGTGGTCAGGACCCCCATGGACCCTCACAGAGCAGGCACTATTTGGGTGTTGTGCTGGTATGAGTGGATCAGACACAGCAGTGCTGCTGGAGTTTTTAAACACCTCAGTGTCACTGCTGGACTGAGAATAGTCCACCAACCACAAATATCCAGCCAACAGTGTCCTGTGGGCAGCTTCCTGTGACCACTGATGAAGGACTAGAGGATGACCAACACAAACCGTGCAGCAGCAGATGAGCTATCGTCTCTGACTTTACGTCTACAAGGTGGACTGACAAGGTAGGAGTGTCTAATAGAGTGGACAGTGAGTGGACACAGTGTTTAAAAACTCCAGCAGCACTGCTGTGTCTGATCCACTCATACCAGCACAACACACACTAACACACCACCACCACCACGTCAGTGTTACCGCAGTGCTGAGAATGATCCAGCACCCAAATAGTACCTGCTCTGTGAGGGTCCATGGGGGTCCTGACCACTGAAGAACAGGGTAAAAGGGGGCTAACAAAGTATGCAGAGAAACAGATGGACTACAGTCTGTAACTGTAGAACTACAAAGTGCACCTATACAGTAAGTGGAGCTGATAAAATGGACAATGAGTGTAGAAACAAGGAGGTGGTCATAATGTTATGCCTGATTGCTATATATATATATATATATATATATATATATATATATATACATATATATATATATATATATATATATATATATATATATATATATATATATATATGTGTGTGCAGCTATCTACTCAAATGGGTACCAAACTTGCTGCCCTCTTCAGGTTAAGTCATTGAATCACTCTAGATAATTATCTGAAGATCATATCTAGTAATGTTGGTTAATTGTTTCAGTTAATTGTTTCCTCAACAGCTTCAAAGTGATCTAAATTCAGCGATGTCCTCCACTGCTGGTCTAGAAGAAGAAGATCGACACTCACCGGTCAGTTTTACTGTCAGCAACTGCTCTGCTAGCTTCACCTCAGAGACTCCCAACAACCAAGCTTTGGACAACCTGCTGTACTCCGTAGAGGAAGGACAACTCACACATGTGCTCTACAGCTTAGACTGCTAATTATTTATCTTTCACCACAGTCGAGATGTGCAATATACAAGGATTGATTACATTTTTTTTTGCATTGATTTCAAAATTCTTTTACTGACATATAAAGCTCTAAACAGCCTCACCTCTCAGTACGTGAGTGAACTTATCTCTTATTATGAACCATCATGCCGACTTAGATCACAAGGTGCTGGTCTTTTCATGCAAAGCCCCTCAGCTTTGGAGTAATCTTCCAGTCAGTGTTCGGGACTCAGACACAACCTCAGTCTTTAAGTCGAGGCTAAAACCTACTTGTTTAGTCGAGCCTTTGGTAATTAGTTTTCCCTGTTAGATAAAAGGTGCAGATCTGGGGGTTCATGGTCATAGATTATTACGGTAAACTGGGAGTGTTGGTGCTGTCGTCCTGCTGCTCTCACGCATTCACTCAAGTTTGTTAAACGTGGAGCGGAGAGGAGCTGACATCTCGGGGACTGCTCGCCAGCTTTCTGGACTAGGTTGACCACCATGGAGCTTCTCGCTGAACAGCACTGTACAAACCTCACATGCATGAATTGACCTTTCTGATGATGCTGCTGCTGCACAGACTCAAACTATTTCATTATAACCATTGCTTCACCTTTTTTTCCCGTTTCTGTATTTTAATATTTTATACTAACGTTGTTTGCTATCCGATGTGGTCCAGAGGAGGATGGGTTCCCCTTTTGAGTCTCGGTACCTCTCAAGGCTTCTTCCTCTTGCTTTCAGGGAGTTTTTCCTTGCCACTGTTGCCATTGGCGACGCTCATGGGGGCTCGGACCCAGATTTTTCTGTAAAGCTGCATTGCGACAACGCCTGTTGTAAAAAGCGCTATATAAATAAACTTTGACTCGACTTGACTTGAATGAAAATAAACATTAAGCATATCTGTTAGGCCTATTGGCTGCACAAGAAAAGTAAATGATCGCATATGAATTCAGGAAAAGGTCATTGCTAGCTCACTTCCTTTTTGCATATTTTACCTTAGAATTGGTGGACGTTTGGGCTTTTGGTGCACTGGAAAGAACTTCTGTAATTTCTACAACAAAGTACTGTGTTCAAGCCAGTACGAGATTACAAATGTGTTTTACTAATTTTTTACAGCATCCTGCATTGAATTCTGAGAAAAGCATTTACAGTACAGGCAGATTATATTGTATCAAACACTTTTTTGTTTGGCTGCTGTAATATTATTATTAATATTATTATACAGTTCCTGTGTTCTTATGTTTTACCTTTTTCATTACTCTTTTAAGTCCTTGTTTTCAGTTCTAATGCTTGGGTACTTAGCAAATAAGCATCACCTCATTGTACTCAGAGTATGAATAAAGGTTGACTGATTGATTGATTGGTTGACTGATTATTGTATCAGTCAGATTTTGCAGAAGGTTTTGGACCTTGTCAAATGTCTTTGTGTAGTAGCGTAAAATGATCATTATGCTGAATAAGATATGATGACGATAGAAGATAATTCACTCACATCCTTGGAAGACACACACTTCACCAATTTTTGACCGAGTTCTCACTAAATTCTTTCAACGCACTCACAATCATCACAACCACATTACAAAATGTCATTATTTGTCAATACATAGTAGACTGTAGAAACTTTGTAAATATCTTTTCAGTATCTGAGTACCACAAATACAGTAATGCTAATTTCAGCTAGCTATGGGATTTAATCTCCATGGGATTTGCAGTGCCATGTTATTGCTAAGCTAACAGTGGTGTACATTTACTTGACCAAAGATATATAGTACTTTGAGGTTAAGATGATGCTGGTGTTCAGCTGTTAGTTCCGCATTTAGAGGCTACACTAAAGAAGCAAGCAGAGACACAGACACCTCACTAGTCAGGGTCTAACAAGGGTCAAGCAAGAAGCTTCTGAAATTAACAAAACTGAGAATATTTCTAGAGATCAAAATGATGTACTTTTGTGTGGTCAACTGGATTCTTCTCTTTGGTCAGTCCTGACCTGCATATAAGAATACATACCAAGTAAAGTCTAAGACCAAAGCAGTTTACATCTTTAATGCTTTTTCCGCTGACACAGCTCACGCTCCACTTCCAACATTGTGCAGACCTCCTCCTTATTCAGTGCTGCTGTCCATGTCTTAGGCATCCTCCATTATCCAATGTGTCATCAATGCCAATGAGGGTGCTCCTGATGTGCCCCACCCATGACTCTTGAATATCCATCCACTGGTACTGGTGCTGCATGTTCAGCTCCTCCCACACTGGTGACTTCACGCATGTGTTCAGCTCCTCAAGTGCTGCTGGTTTCCCCTATGAAACACGTAGGTCCCCCACCAGGGTGACTTGACTCTCTGCCTCGACTCCACCGCTGGCTGGCGCATGCCACTCTATTTGCCTCTTCTCCAAGCCCAGCATTACCTTCTTGAGGTCAAGGATGACTCCAGCCGCAACTAGGAAGTCCAAGCCAAGTATGCACACATCCCATATGGGCACAAGCCAGAACTCGTGTACTCAGCTCAGACCCCTCAGGATGATCGGGACTTATTTTCTCCCCATCATGTTGACTCACTTGGTGGTTGGTAATCCAGTGCCAACTCCTGCACCGCCCTCTCGAATGCTGGGTGTGCCTGCTGGACCATTGTGCTTAACCCCATTGCCAGTACACCTAGAAGTAGCTTCCTAACTGACAGCACCTCTGCCACCTGCCCAAACTACCACTGGAGAGACGTGGTCAATGCTGCTAGCACAGGCAAATTTACGGCTCCCTGTTATGTTTATTACATATGATGTTACATTTATTACAAAATGATCACTTTTTCTGTACTGAATGCATGAAGAAATTTGACCAAAGATGTATGAAAGGAATGAAAAAATATCAAAGATATGTATGTACAAACCAGTCATTCTTTGGTCACAGAAGTCTATTCAATATAATGAATATATTATAAATAAATGGACAGTGACCTGTGTGTAATTATACAGTGTCTATAAACACATTAACGATAACATAAACATTCAAGATTCCATCACTGAGTGCTTCAAGTAAAGTGACTGATATTTAATGTTATTCTTTTTTGTAAATAAACTGTAATGTACTTCATTTTTGTGATGTGAAGGAGAAACAGTTTATACCAAACTAATTACTGTAATTTAAAAACATCCCTTTCTTAATTTCTCAAAACTCAGAAAAAAGATTGCACATTTGTTTTGTACATTAAGGAATATTGTTTTGAACATGTTTTCCCTACAATGTCCAATAATTAACTGAATGCACAAGTGGCAGCTTGAACAGAGATTAATAATTGGTTTATAAGCATTCTCACAAACATTGTTACCATGTTCATAATACTTAAGAACACATTTATAACTAGTTATGAATACAAGCTTAATAGAAGGTTTTACACAAAATACGCACGTGTGCAATTTTACAGAGGCTCACTACCATCTGTAACTGTGAGAAGCACTTTGTGATGTGTGTTCTTTATCTTTCTCTCCACGCCACACCAGTAAGTTCCAGTGTCTGATTTCTGGAGGTCAGTGATGACCACAGTGAAGACTCTGTTCCCTAAATCTTCCAGTGTGTATCTTCCAGTAGGTGACTGACCAGACTGAATCAAAGTGTGGTGATATATGCAGGGATCCTCCAACATGTCCTGACACAGAAAAACAAACGCAAGTGTTACATTATTTCCTACAACAAAGTCAACCACAAAGACCAAAGAACTGCTTCGGCTGCAGTGCCTGCGTAGCTGCTGATGCTATTTATTGTGCCATCCTGTTTGTTGTTGCTTTCCTGTTTAAGCATAGTTCACACAGAACATTATAAACACACAATACACCTTATTATATAGTTTGTCTATAGTTACACATGTACACAATGTAACAAATCATTACACTAACAAGACAAAGTGCAGAAGACAAAATCAGCCTAAACATTCACATTCAGTGGTTTGTGTGAAATGTATATGTGTATGTAGTCTATGATATATATCTCCATTTTTGATGATTTTCAGTGTTTGACAAAATTTGTTGGCCTTTACATTGTGTGTAAATTTCATTATAGATGCACCAAAAGTAATGGCCCAAAATTACTTGGAAAAATGTCTGGTTCCATTGACTTACATTAAAAGTAAAGTAGGTTCTTTCCATCTCTTGTAAAGTTACAATTTTGGAGATATCAAATGTAAGATATACAATACTAAGGAGAGAAAGAGACAGAGAGAGAATGCAACTTCCTTCCTGGCCTGAATCACTTATGTGAGGTCATCAGGAAATTTTATTCAGTTGTCAGTTCCTCATTAGGACGCCACGCTTAAGAAGCAAGCAGAGACACATTCAGACAACCAGGCAGACTCTGACAAGGGTCAAACAAGAAGCTTCTGGAATTAACAATACTTCTGATCAAAATGATGTTCTTTTTTGGGGTCATCTGCTTTCTTCCCTCTGGTAAGTCCTGACCTGTACATAAGAATACATACAGAACGAAGTCTAAGAACAAAGTAGTTTACATCTCCAGTGGCTTCATGGTAATGTTGAGTAAGGCTGTAGAGCTGTTAGCTGAACTCTGAGAGTCTGTGTGGTGGTGCAGTTAATATTAGAATGGAGCAATGCAGCTGACTCCATTAGAGGAAAAGAAAGAGGAAAGAGGAAAAGCGAGACAAGTATTCACAATACTCCATTTCACACAGACAACTGAATGTGAATGTTTAGGCTGATTTTGTGTACTGTGTACATGTAAACCATGCTTAAACAGGAAGCCAACAGCAAACAGGATGGCACAATAAATAGCATCAGCAGCTACACAGGCACTGCAGCCAAAACAGTTCTTTGGTCGTTGTCATTTCCTCTAGACCTACACATTAAGAGGAGGAGGCCCAGTGAGAGTTGACAGTTTGTGATGGACTTTGTTGTAAGAAATAATGTAACATTTGTGTTTCTTTTTAGGCTGTTATATTAATTGTATGCATGTTGTTTAGTGTGCATATTTGTTACAGAAGTGACTGGTCAGCTGTCAGTTATCAGTGTGTCAGGACATGTTGGAGGATCAGTGAGGATCCAGTGTTCTCACCTGTTTGTTGACAACAACACAAAGTATTTCTGCAGGGATCCCTGTATATATCACCACATTTTGATTCAGTCTGGTCAGTCACCGACTGGAAGGTACACACTGGAGGATTTAGGAGTGGTCTTCACTGTGACCATCACTGACCTCCAGACATCAGACACTGGAACTTACTGGTGTGGAGTGGAGAGATCGATAAAGAACACACATCACAAAGTGCTCCTCACAGTTACGGATGGTAATGTCTGCAAAACCCACTATTAAGCTTGTATTCATAGCCAATTATAAATGTGCTCATAGGTTTTTTAACTTGGTAATAATGCTTTGTCAGAATGCTTATAAACTAATTAATTATAAATCTCTATTTTAGTCCAACTAACTCAAGCTGCCACTTGTGTATTCAGTTAATTATCGCACATTGTAGGAAAAAAGTATGTTCAAAACAATATTCCTTAATGTACAAAACAAGTGTGTGATCTTTTTTCTGAGTTTTGAGAAATTAAGAAATGGATGTTTTTAAATTACAGTAATTAGTTTCGTATGAAATGTTTCCCCTTCACATCACAAAAATGAAGTACATTACAGTTTATTTACAAAAAAAGAATAACATTAAATATCAGTCACTTTACTCGAAGCACTCAGTGATGGAATTTTAACTGTTTATATTATCATTAATATGTATTATAGACACTGTATAATTACACACAGGTCATTGTCCTTTTATATATAGTACATTCATTGTAATGGATATTTACACTTGTGTTGTTTGTAATTGACCAAAGAATGAATGTTTGTACAAATACCTTGTTTATGAGAATCTATGAACACATTCATTACATGTTGTAATGCATTCATAAGGCATCGTAAACATGGCTATAAATGTTTATGAAAATGCATTACCCTTCATAACATGTGTTAGGCTTCATTCTTCATGGGCCAAAATACTGCAGACTTAAACACAGGACACTGCCTATTTAAGCACACCTGATTCAGCTCATCAGCTTATTCACAAGGCCTTCGTGAACTGAGTTCAGAGCATTAGATGAGGGTAAACGCTGATCTCCACAGCACTTTGGCCAGGAAGGTCCCCAGTTTGACATGCCTGCTTTAAAGCCATGCTTATTATGCATCATAAAAAGTTAACATATTGCATTATAAGTCATGTTTATAACACTAAGTTGTATTTGTCAGCTGTAAGTAAAGTGAAGCGTACTGTACTAAAGGCTCCTCCAGCACTAAAACAGAGGATTCAAGTTGAAGTATTTACTGAAGTATTTACTGACACACTGTAACATAGAAAGTAAAGCACATTACAGGTTTCAGATGTCAGATTTTAAACTAGTGCTGCTATTAGTAATATTTTACCCAACTTGGAAAGTCAGTCAATGTACATCACTGTTAGCTTGGTGCTAACTTAACAATGTATATCCAATAGAATGCTGTTAGACATTAGCATTACTGTAGTTTAGTGTAGTGATGTTACAAGTTTTCTAGTGGGTAATGTTAGAACCAGTGAGGGAGGAAATCACTCTCCAGACTCCACAGTAACGTCATGCTAAGTGTGATGACAGAGGGGGTTCAGCGGAGGGGCTGAATGGGTACTTTAATTGCTGTGGTGTAATTTTTAAAGTTAGAGCGCTGATTAAAGAAAGCACACTGTAATAATAACTCTGTGCTGGACAGCTTGTTTGGGGCATCTGAATAATGAGGACTGAAGCACCAAAGGTCCAGCACTAACAACACCCATTATGTAAAATAAAATATCGGAAATGTGATGGTGTAAATAAACTTATATGTCTCACTTTATACTCTGCAAGCTGGGGCTGGCTTCTTTGGCACTGACAATATAAGCTGTTATGAACACTACTTATAATGCACTATTTTAACAATTCATAATGCATAATAAATACTTACAGTCATGTTTATAAAGCCTTGTGAATGCATCATAACATGAATGTTTTTATGGATGTCCATAGACATGGTATTCAAAAAATGTGTTACTGAATTATGGTATAAAGCATAATTAGAGTTTATAAATATGCCTACAAAGCATCGTTACCATGTTACAAAGACTAAAAGTGCATTTTAATGGGATATAAATACAGGCTACATAAAAAGTGTTACTGATATTTATTTATCTATCTATCTATCTATCTATCTATCTATCTATTTATTTATTTATTTATTGAATACTAAATACTATCTCTTGGAAATAACACTTTTCTCATCTCTCACAAACACATGCACTGCCTCCCCTTACATATTTCCATCCAAAGCTCCTTCAACAGCAGATCCTGTTAGAACAGTGAGATCCAGTGAACCTACAAGTAATGTAACTTCTTGAACCTTTTAATTTAGCAACAATACTGATTTCACACTTCAGATGAACTGATTTCTTTTCTCTCTGATTCCATGTCTTGCTCTCCTGAAGTTCTAACTGCCCCATTGAGAAATCAGGTGAGTATGATTCCAATAAAATATTTGCATTCATTTGCAGATTGACTATTATCCATAGAAACGACTATCCTTATTGATTCATCTATTTTAATAGTATTTTTCAGACATCATGGCTGGTATAGGTGTTGCAGGCACAGCAGCGTTGCTGGATTTTTGATGTACGCTCACTGGCCACTTCATTAAACTACCTGCCATGGTGTACACTAAGATATGGAAGCTTGTGCTACAAGCACAGTTTGTGGTAGCCATCCTCTAGTTCTTCATCAGTAGTCAGTTTCTGCTGTTGTGCTGAAAATGTTCCACTATCCAAATAACACAAGATAAGAGATAAGATAATCCTTTATTTGTCCCGCAATGGGGAAATTATCAGTGTTACAGCAGCAAAGGGAGAGCAAGGCACTCAAGAAAAAAGAAAAGAAGTAAGAAGAAGAGAATTAACAAGAAAGTTTAAAGGGAGTTTTCAACTGCAATCAATTTTAACCTGAAATGATATTGACTGTGTCAACAAAGGCTCAGGGTAAGACTTCAACAAAGTTTGAATGAATCAAGCAGATGAAACCAACTTTTTATTCTTGCTTTTTTTCATATTTTTATGGAAAAATAAATAAAATGCAAAATAAATAGTGTGACTAGTAGTTTACTTGCCTAAAATCTCCATTTTCAAATCCTTACATCAGTGGCAGCATTCTTGTTCACAAAAATTTATGAGTTTTTGACCTCATTTTGACACCATAGAATATCTTTTACCAGACTGTCACTTGTTACTAGCCCACTTAAATGCAGAAATGCTGGTAGTTAAACAGAGCTGACAATGTTCCATGCTGAAAGCAAACAGAATATCACCTTTCTTTACTCATCATAATCAACTTTCATGGGAGTTTCAAATCATAGTCTATCTAATTTAATGCGACACGGCATCCACATATGTACAAGTGCTGGGTGAAGACTTGCACAAGGTTGGGCGAGTCATAGCAACAGCCATGAACAAAAATTCAACAGATGAAAATAACCCTAAATTTTTCAGTGACCATCCCAAAAATTGACCAATTATATATACAACCCCAACAATGTTGGGACGCTGTGTAAAATATGAATAAATTTAAATAAAAACAGAATGATTTGCAAATCTCATTGACCCATATTTTATTCACAATAGAGCATAGAACACATATCAGATGTTGAAAGTGAGACTTTTTACCATTTCATGAAAAATATTAGCTCATTTAGAACTTGATGGCAGCAATGCATCTCAAAAAAGTTGGGACAGGGGCAACAAAATGCTGGAAAAGTAAGCAATACTAATAAAAAAAAACAGCTGGAGGAGCAATTTGCAACTAACTCGCATGACTGGATCTAAAAAGAGCATTTTAGAGAGGCAGAGTCTCTCAGAAGCAAAGATGGGCAGAGCTTCACTAATCTGCGAAAAACTGCATCTAAAAATAGTGGAACAACTTCAGAAAAATGTTCCTCAATGTAAAACTGCAAAGACTTTGAATATCCCTACCATCTACAGTACATAATATCATCAAAAGATTCAGAGAATCCGGAGAAATCCCTGTACACAAGATTCAAGGCTGACGGTCAATATTGGATGCTCATGATCTTCAGGCCCTCAGGCGGCACTGCATTAAAAACAGGCATGATTCTGTACTGGAAATCACTGCATGGGCTCAGAAACACTTCCAGAAATCACTGTCTGCCTATGTGTATATTTACATTTGTCTCCCAGACTTGTGGGTTAGAATAAAGGGGGCATAATTAAGTGTACTAAGGTTACAGCCATACATTCGCCATTAGAGATCAGGATATTCTTACAGTCTAGTAAAAAATGAGCATACAGGTATATACGAATATGATGGGTATACCTGTTAAAATGGCCAATGAATGTAGATGTACGCACATCAGAGGTAAACCTAATAAACTGCCATTCAGTTTATACCACTGTATTTAGAGTGTCATCCTATAAATGTACAAAATTTAGAATTCCAAACAAAATCTGTACTAACATATTCCATTATACAACCTCCATTAAATCTCTGATTCCTGATGAAGACATTGCTAATAAACGATTGGCAATTATTACCTTTTGTCTCGTGCTCTTTCAGGGCTACGTCATTATCTCCACTTTCTTTCTGTCCCAAGATATCAGTACTGGGAGGGTCAAAGAACTGCTCAGTGACCATTTCATGGAAAATGCTGAGACTACTCTCAGTGTAATCTTTTTTTTTGGGTTCTTTGTTTAGGGACTCCACTCTATATTGCTGCTGGGCTTATTGTGATTATTGTATTCAGCATTGCTGCTGTGATCTACACTATTAGAGGCCCAACAAGGCACTCAAAAGTAAGTGTGCAATATTCAGTCATGAGGGTAAAATTGTGATGTATGTGTCAGTTGATGGTAGAAATATTAATTATTTTTCCAGCTGTCTACTCAAATAGGTACAACACTATTGCTGCCCTCTTCGGGGTAAGTCACTGACTCACTCTAGATTGACTCTAATTATCTGAAGAATATATCTGGTAATGTTGGTTAATTTTTTCAGCCTTAATAAAAAATAACTTCACTATAAACTTAACAAATCAGCCCATCAGTAATTAAGCAAGATTTTTTTTTCACTGTCACAAGAGAATAAACAGCCATAACAGTGTAAGCAGACAGTCCAGGTTAAAGACCCAATTTAAATAGAGAACTGATAAAAGACCAAGTGAGGGGCAGATTCAGAGATCAGTACCCATAACAGTGTTAGGCAAAGTAGATTTAAAGGACAGCATAGTATGAATAACCCTGTCCTAGATCCACTCCTAACCAACCATACTCACCAAGAAGTATCAAATATGGTGTAAAGTCACAACAAATGAGTTTAGAACCAGCGTTATCTTGACAAAGCTCAATGTATTATATTTTACTGAATCCATATATCATTCATTTACTTTCCTCAACAGCTTCAAAGTGATCTAAATTCAGCGATGTCCTCCACTGCTGGTCTAGAAGAAGATGATCTACACTCACACGTCTGTTTTACTGTCAGCAACTGCTCTGCTAGCTTCACCTCAGAGACTCCCAACAACCAAGCTTTGGACAACCTGCTGTACACTGTGGAGGAACGACTACTCACACATGTGATCTACAGCTTAGACAGCTAGTCATTCATTTTTCACTACAGTCAAGATGTGCAATACAAGAGAAATAATAATAATACATTAAGAACATCTGTTAGCTTTATTATGTTTAAAAAAAGAAATAATCAAATTTGAATTCCTGGAAATTGTCACTGTTGTATTGTTTTATTTTTTGCCTGTGTTATTTTAGAAAAATGTGAGCTTTTGTGTGCCATAAAGAATTTCTGTAATTTCTAAAGTAATATACTCAGTTTAAACCAAACTATAAATATGTTTACATTTTACAGAGCATTCTACACTGGATTCTAGAAAAAAAACATTTACAGTTAAGGTAGTTTATACTTTATCAAACATTGTATGGCTACTGTAATATTATACTAACAAAAATGTAGTAATACATCAGTCCATGCAGTACCATCAGCTTTACTGTAAAACTAGGAACCAAAAGTACTTTTCTGGCATAGAAAAAAAAAAAAACATCATCTTCACTGCAATTTCACTTCAATTCAGTTTTTTCAGTTTTCCATTGTTTAGAGCTACATTAGATGTTCCACGAAAGCTACACTGTGTTTTGAGGATTTAAATATTAAACTTGCTGCTGAGCTGCATTAATATATGTGAACCAGAGTGAATGTAACAGGTTTATGCAAACAAGTATGATATTGTTTATTACAAATAAGTTCTTTATTTGTCCAGCAGGAGGTGCTAGAATGCTGTCAGCATAATAATCGTCAGAGAGTAGAGGAGAATGTCCTCTCATCTTACCACACATCTGCAGAAATAAAGAAAATCAGCATTAGATAAATCCTCTCTACCTCATTTGTAGCTTCCCTCATGATAGCACATATTTGGTGACAAGGATTACAATGGACTGCAAACTGATGGGCTGTGTGAAAGCTGTGGTATGCAATTGAAAAGAGCCCTAGCAAAAAACAGAAAGGTGAGCTAGCCAACACAAACAACCGCACAATAAAGGTTTGCACAGATTATGCAAAAATTTAAGTTCACTTCCAGAATTTGCAGAACTAGAGAAAGCATGGCAGACTATTCAGCAGAATTCTAAAAAATTGGCACAGTGCTGCAACTAAGGTGAGGCTTTGAAACAGATGTTGAGGAATTGGCGATTGTGCAGTGTGAGTAATGACAGGATACAAAGGCGGCTGTAAGCAGAAGTGGATTTAACATTCAAGAAAGCCTTATAAATAAGATAGGCAATGAAATCAGCCAACAAAGATATCAGAGATCCACACAGACACCTTCCTGAGGATCCAGTAGCTACAACTTGGATATGTACAAAGCATGCAACATAGCATTGTGTCCTCGGCAGAGAATAGTTCTATTCTTAAAGGGGCAAGCAGGGCTCAGAGGAGAGGAAAAGTGGCAGATATATAGATGCTGGCAAAAATCACACTATTTAAAGTGTAACACAGCGACTACTAAGTCGAATAGCACACAAAGCAGTCAATGGAACAGAGTTGACATTTGAGATTGACACAGACTGCACAGTAACAGTTACTGGCATGTTGGCATTACTCCAATATGTGGTAAAAAGGCATAGTTCCAGAGTTGGAACACTCCTCCCTGCAGTTGAAAATAAGTAAAGGAGAGAAATTAGGGGTGCTGAGTGTGACACAAGTGACAGTAGAGACCCAGTGAGCAGAAACAAAACACTGCCCAAGATAGCACTAAAAGGGGACAGGGCAAACTTACTTGGTAGAGGGTGGCTTAAAGAGCTTTCATTGGAGACTCAACCAAACAACAAAGTGGTGGTGAAGTTCAAGCTAAAGCTAGATGAGGTTTTAGAAAAGTATGCTGAAGTATTCAAAGAAGGACTGGGGCAAAAACAGCACTAAACCCCAAATCCAAGTAGACAATGAAGCAGAATTATTCAGGTTAGTAGAAGAGAAAATCACTAAACCTGTTTTCAGAGTGGGCTGCTTCTATTGTCCCTGTCATTAAACTCAATAAGTATGTAAGGATGTGTGGATTATAAGCTCACGGTCAATATAACATTCAGCGTTACACCATCCCCAACAGTGAAGATCTGTTTGCCCACTTAGCTGAAGGAGAGCATTTCTCTAAATTCAACATGAGCCATGCCTATCAAGAGATAGTGCTTAATGAAAGTTCAAGGAAACATGTCACCATCAACACACACCAAGGATTGTACACACACTCCAGACTACTTTGGGTTTCCTCTAGCCCAGCTATTTTTCAGAGAACCATGATAGGGATTCTAAATGTCATAGTGTACCTGCACAATATCCTGGTCAGCAGTCCAACCAAAGAAGAGCATCTACAGAACCTGGAAGAGGTACTGCAGAAACTAGAGAGCAGTTGCCTGAGGTTCAAATGAAGCAATAGCACATTTTGGGGAAAAAGAGACCTACATGCAGCAAATGTGAAAGTAGCAGTGATCAAGGAAGCATCTGCTCCATGCAGTGTTGCAGAATTAAAGGCTTACCTTGTGCTCTTAAATTATTATCATTGATTTCTTCCTAAGCTGGATAAGAGCATAGTAATGCTGATGCTTTGACTGCCCTTAATGGAAAAGGGGGAACACCTATCAGAGGAGAACACAGAGAGAGGGCTTCTTCTGGCAGAGAGTGATGTTCCCCTTGTGTCAGCTGAGCAGGTGAGAAAATGGACTGATCGAGATGCAGTTCTTATTAGAGTAAGAGAGTATGTTCTTAGAGGGTGGCTGAGGAAAGTAGACAATGCTGCTTTTAGCTTTGATGAATTAAGCATACTGGGTGGATGTTATGGGGAGCCAGAGTAATTATTCCAACATCCGGGAATGAAACAGCTACAACAGTCTCACCCATTTACTCGAATGACAGGATTAGCAAAAGTTATGTCTGGTGGCCTAACCTGGATGCAGAGATTGAGACCTTTGTGAAGTCATGTTGAGGCTGTCAAAAGAATTAAAAACCTTACCCCAGTGGCTCCGATAGATGCATGAGAGTGGCTGGAAAAGCCAAAGAGAAGGGTGCATGTAGATTATGTCGGACCTTAGAGGGGGAAAATGTTTCTCTGTCTCATAAATGCCGGCTTTAAATATGTTGGAGGCCTAGCCACTGAACAAATCCATATCTTCAGTCACTATTGATTGCTTAAAGAAATGCTTCAGCCAACATGGAGTATCAGAAATGGTAGTTCCGGAAAACAGCACTTGTTTCATGAGCATAGAAATACATAGAAATGGCATTTTATACTTAACTATAGCTTTGTACCATGCATCTTTAAATTTCTTGTTGAGAGACCTGTACAGTCTTTCAAGGAATTGATGGAAAAGATCAAAGGAGATAATGTTGAAACCAAAGTAGCACATGCTATGTTCAATTACCAAATTTCTGCTCAATCCAAAACAGGTACACCTCCAGCAGAGTTTTTGAACGGCTGAAAGTTGTGATCTGAGCTCAACCTCATTCGCTCTGATTTCCGAAGACAGGTACAAAACAAGCAGCAGAAACAAAAACTGTACCACAATCAACATACCAGAGAAAGAAGTGTACAGGTGGTTGACAGAGTGGATACATGAAACTTTTCCTCAGGTCCCACTTGGATACTAGGAAAAGTGGACAAAAAGACTACTGTCTTCTCACATCTCTTCTGTTCTCTAGGCTGACACTGCCTGGCAGTGTCAGCCTAGAGAACAGAAGAGATGTGAGAAGACCGATTGATCAAGTGAGACACAGGTACTGATTTGTCTCTCATAGCAGCTGAAGTATCTTATCCCCTACTTGTTGATGCCAGCAGTCCAGCTACAGCTCTTGAACCTCCTGCATGTCATCTCCAGAACATAGTATAGGGATGAGCACACAGGCATCAGAAGCAAGTGTGTCCAGTTCCTCTGTAGAGACTGAGCAACCAGAAATAAGAAGGTCCCAGAGAAACAATAAATATGTCATGGGACTCACAGGGATGGAGCCAGTCTACCCAAAATCCCTAGAGCAGTTCCTTTTGAATAGTTAAAAATAAAAAGAAAATGTGATAAATAGACAAGTATCAGAGGGAAGTGCATGTAGTAACCCTAAATCTGCAGTAGAACTCATTCAGGTCATTGGTGACCTGGTGGTCATTCTGGAGAAGGGTAATTTTTCTCACCTTGTGGTTGTTGGAGGCCTTTCCAGACTGAAGTAAGCAGCAATGTGGCTTTTCAGCTTTTTAGAGCATTTCTTCTTTGCTGCTTTAATCCCTTTGTCCAGCTTGTATTTGGCCTCTTTGTAGAGAATTCTGTCCTCACTCCTGAATGTTGCCTCCTTTTCCCTCCAAAACTGTCTGAGTTCAGCTGAAAACTATGGTCGCTGTAGCATTTCACTTGTAATTATGTCTTTTTTATGAATTAAATCTTAATATTTTTCCCAAAATTACATCACGGCAGCCATTTTACACACAGTAATAAAAAAGTTTATACTATAGAACTAAATACTTAAGAACAGTTAATCTTAAATATTATATTATAGAAATGCTACTGTTACCATCTGCAAAAGATATATGTCTGGCATTTGTAACAAACCAAACCACTTGAAAATCGGTCAAATATTTAGTAAGTTATGATGATTTTTATTATGGATCTCCAGCCTCCTTTGACATACATGCATTTGTTACCAAAAAATGTCTGCTTCCCAAACAATACAGTTCTATTCAGTTTTTATTTGATCTGATAGCGCTGACCCTCAGATGGTCTCAGGTATGAGCCACACTGAATGCTTGATTTCTAGATACAGAAAGTAACACTCAAATGATCAGCCACAAACAGGAAAAAAACAATGAATAGAAATCTAAATATTTTTTCCCTATAAGTTGTTCAGTCTTTTATCAGTGTGGATATGAGGTGTATTTTTGGCTGCTTGCAAACTAATTGTAGTCTTTTGCCATCTACAAACAAATAGTACTGTAGTGTGTTCAGGGAATGTGTTTGGGGTAATTCAGGAGGTTGTTATGCTGGGGGACTCTTGTTTTGAAGAGAAGCATTGGGAGCTGCCATGTTTGGGGCTGCTTTATGCTTCAACACAGGAAGAACTGGGGAGCTGGGCTGGAGCGCTTGAGCAATTTGGACACGCCATGCCCCCCCCCCCTTTCGGCAGGGGTGTGTGTATGTGTGTGTGTATATTGGGGGGGTCTAGGCATTACACAGAGCACAAATATCTGTATTGGATGTGGGAGAAACTTCATCAAAAATATATAAGAATAAAACTTTACACAAATTTTCATGGTGGCTGTACACATTTTTCTTATCATTGATATTCTCACAATGAAGAAGCTCACAAACATACTGTGAAGCAAAACCTGATCTTGTACTGAAATTCAAAGGCACGATGTAAAATCTAATTAAAAGCCTTGTGGCCTAATACAAGATATACAGTACAAACAGAGAGACTGAGAAAGAGAGTGAAACTTGTTTCCTGGTCTAAACCACAAATTTGTGGTCAAGGCGATGCTGCTGTTCAGCTATCAGTTCCTCCTTAAGATGCCACAATACAGAAAGAAGCAAAGACACAGAAGGATCACAAAAAGCTTCTGAAACTACTGAAAGAGAATACATCTATCCAGAATGGTCAGAATGAGGTGCTTTTGTGTGGTCATCTGGATTCTTCTCTCTGGTAAGTCCTGACCTGCAAACAAGAATATATACAGAATGTATATCTAAGAGTAAAGTAGTTCACTTCTCTAATATCTTCATGGTAATGCTGACTGAGGCTGTAGAGCTCATATCTGAACCCTGAGAGACTGTATGGTGATGCAGTTAATAGCAGAATGATAAAGTGCAGCTGACCCTGCTAACAAGAAAACAAGCTTGACAAGCCCGTGTACAATCAGCCTCAATGTGCTCAGAGAAAATCTGTATAATTATCACAAACTACATTAACTGACAATACTCAATTTCTCCCAAACAACAAAGATTTCAGCAGTTTTTCTCTTCTGCACTTCGTCTTGTTCATGCACAGGTGTCCCTACATTGTATGCATGTGTAAATACTGTGTAATTAAGTGTATTTAATCTGTTTATATAATGTTTATATGTTTATCTATAATTTATAGGATGTTCCATGTTATTTAGCTACTGAAGCACCTAAATTTCCCCTCGAAGATTGATAAAGTCTGTTTGTCCGTGTCCAGCCATCCACATATTTCACATAGTAACCGTATTCATAAAGTGAACATGTTTAAACAGGAAATAAAAGTTGTGTACAGGGTGGCAGCACTAATAGCACTCTAAACCACACTGACTCTGCAGCCAAAGCAGTTCTACAAAGTTTACAGTTCTACAAACTCCGCCTCTAACGCTTTTGTCATTTCCTCTGAATCGTCAAACGTGTGAGGAGAGAGCTGTATGACTGGACCTTAAACCTTAATGGCCTTTGTTGGATGAACCTGTGTTTTCTTTTAGGTTACTTTAATTGCACATATGTTTTTCTGTGTGTGTATTTGTGACAGAAGTGACTGTTGAGGCGTCAGATATCAGAGTGTCAGGACAGGTTGGAGGATCAGTGGAGATCGAGTGTCCTCACCTGTTTGCTGACACCAACACAAAGTATTTCTGCAGAGATCCATGTAAAGATCAGCACAATTTGATTAAATCTGGTCAGTCACCTACTGGAAGATACAGACTGGAGGATTCAGGGAATGGAGTCTTCACTGTGGTCCTCACTGACCTCCAGAAATCAGACAATGGAACTTACTGGTGTGGAGTGGACAGATATCTGAAGGACACATATCACAAGGTGCTACTCACAGTTACAGATGGTAATGAGCCTTTATTAAACTACACTTCACGCATGAATTCATTAGTGTGTTTTTGTGAATATTAATCATATAATTGGAAATAACATTTGTTTATTTACATCTCTCATATGCAGCTCCCTCCCCCCACACATACCCACCCAAAGCTACTCCAACAGCTGCTGCTGTAAGAACAGTGAGATCTAAGTTCTTCACCTCCTCTTCATTCACTGTCCCTCCCTCCACCACCTCACCATCCACCACCTCCTCCTCCACACCTAAACCAGCATTTCCAGCTCAGCACAATGTCTCATCACCTACCAGAGGTATCTTCATCATTACTTATTAACTCTTCTTCACCTAAAAATGCATTCATATGAAAATCATTTGCAACTCTTCATAATAGCAGTCAATTTAGTTAGACGACATGTCTTTATAAATATGTTATAAAGTCAGAACTTCATAATAAACATTAACCACTAAATAAATATTATTTAATCATTAAGGAAAGGCTTTATGCATCAAAAGTATCAGTATAGTAAATAACTATGTAATCATTTAAAACAAAATATACATAATTAATTGCTAATTATTAGGAATTTTTATGCAAATAAGAAAATGTTTAATATTATTCTTTTTTTTAATTCATTTCTTACAATGAAAATAATTTTAGACACCGCTAAAGGGTTAATAATTCAAGTGGTACCATTAACTTATGAATATGTAACTACTAAATAATTGTTAACGTAATCATAAAGATTTATTCAAAACCTATATCACCAATGTGAAAAAGTAATTGCCTCCCTAATCCCAATAACTGGTTTTGCCATCCTTAGCAGTAACAACTGCAAATGTTTGTGGTAACCAGTGATGAGTCTTTTACATCACTGTGGAGGAATTTTCTCCCACTCTTCTTTGCGGCAATTTTTAAATTTGGCTACATTAGAGAGTTTTCAAGCATGAGCTGCCCGTTTAAGGTCCTGCCACAGCATCTTAATGGGATTCAAATCCCATCAGCCACTCCAAAACCTTAGTTTGGTCTCTTTTGAGCCATTCAGACATTGACTTGTTTGTGTCCTTCAGATCATGGTTCTGCTGCATAACCCAACTGCTCTTAAGCTTTAGGTTATTAACTTATCTAAGATACTTTCTGATAGAGAGCAGAATTCATGGTTCCATCAATCATAACAAGTCGTCCAGATCCTGCAGAAGAAAAGCAGCCCAAGACCATCACACTACCGCCACCATGTTTGACTGCTGGTATGATGTTCTTATGGCAGGATGCAGTGTTAGCTTTATGCCAGATGTAACAGGACCCATGTCTTCCAAAATGTCCTTTTGGATGAAGTGGTTGATGGTGGGGTCATGCAACTGATATTTTGCTTTTAAATTCATGAACAATTCCTTCTCAATGGAAATTAAGGCCAAGTCTGACAGTTGGGCCTGCCCAGTTGTGTTCCTCAAGAAGGTTTTATGTGCTTCAACACAGAGAATGACCTCCCTACAGAAGCAGTGGACACAGTGATTGCCAGCATGAGGCATGTGAGAGTGAACACTTGTGTCATGGTTTCTTTCAGTTCTTTTTAAAGAAGAAAGTGATGAATCGGCTGGGCTTTTACCCACAAAGTTAGAGTTCTGTGTAGGTTAGAGGCTGATTGAAATATGCACCGTAGCTCTCCATCAAATTTGAAAATACAGCATTGGAAAAATGGTAACTGTGATGCCTGAACTGTTATGGGTCCCGAAGGGCCAGGAATGCAAGCTTTTTGTGGTCCCTAAAGTGGTTGGCAAACTGAGGTAGGAGGCTGTGAATTACGCTGCTGTAGAGCTCCTTGTACTGTGCAGAAATGTCTCTTTGAGCCCCACGGCCAAACAGAGGGCCAACCAAAGTCAGGGCTTCTTCATAGATGCTGTCAAACTTCTCTTTCTCCCATTCAGTTGTCCTGTGTAGCCCATCCACTCTGGCCAGGGAAAACTGGATATCGAGGCTTTTGTTCTGGAGAATACCAAAGACACCATCTGAATATGAGAAGATGCCGTGGAAGGTTTTCAACCAAAAACAGAAATGGAAGCTGTGAAGGAGGGTGATGAATCCATCAGCGCAATGGACAGTGTCATCATCAAACTCCATGTGGTGGTCTATGATGTGTTCAAACACCTAGGAGAGTTACATGACTTTTATTGTACAGAAACAACATCCTTCAATAAACTTTGAGAATATTTACTTTAAATTTTTTCTTTAATATCAATGCTGTCATCCATTCTTTACATGCTGGATGATAGTTGCACATGTAGGCTTCCATGAGTAGCTCCTACTCACTGGTAATTCAATTCTCGTTTCGTGTGCAGGCTTGTGCAAAGTGGTCAGTAAATGAATAAGTAAGTAAATATTTATTTATTTTTATTTACCTATCTGAATTTCCTGAACATCTCGGGAAATTGCTCCCGCTGTGCACACCAATCGAGAATTGAAATACCAGTGAGTAGGAGCTACTCATGGAAGCCTACATGTGCAACTACCATCCAGCAGTTTGGTGTGCTTTGCTAATCAGCTGAAAAAAAAAAGCCAAGCCAGAAAGATGCGAAAAGAAGACCTTGTGCTCTCTTATCTTGGAGGCTCCCTGTGCGATGATGAGATTTAGAATGTGGACATAGCAGTGAACAAAGAGGGCCTGACTAATGGTTTCCTTCACTTTCGCTTACACCCCATTCAAACCAGATTCCATAATGGCTGCTCCATTGTAACACTGAGTGAACACTTTGCGCAGGCCTGCAAGAACTCCAGCAGCCATGTAGCTATGACCTCTGCTCATCTGTCTTCTGTCACGTCATCCAAATTGAAAAAGAATTCTTTTACCTCCTCAGTCACATAACGAAGCACTTATGACATCTGGGCAACGTTGCTAATGTTTGTTGTCTCTTTCAACATGACAGCCATGAAAGGTGCCTTTCTCACCTCTTCCTTCATGCTATCTGTGATGCTAGCAATAGTGCTGATCAGGTTGTTCTGACTTTTTTAATAATGGCCACTGAAGACTTTTGATGTGGCAAGGTGAGTGCTCAGGTCGTGGTCATATTCTGATGTTAAGTCCTGCAACTTCAGGTAATTCTCCTTGTTTGATGCGCCTGCTCCTTCATTGTGATCTCGGAAAAGCATCTCCCGCTTGCCCAAGACCACGCAGTTAATAAGGCCTTTCAAAATACCCCGGTTTACCTTTCGATTATGAGTGATGACATCCAAGCGTTGTTGTTCATCCAACTGGAGCTCTGTTGCCCCCAATTTTTTTAGGGTGAATAGTAGCTTTTAGATTACCCGAAGCGTTCTGATGGCAATGCGCTGGCTTGGATAAACTTCTTAAATTACGAAATCCATCTTTGGCCCAAGACCCACTCTCCGCACCAAGCAGCAAGCAACTCCAGCAGTAAAGCTTTTGCTCCTTGGTCAATCCTGTCATCCAGGGGTATCACGTGTAATTGCTTTGCACCACGCATGAAGCTCTGGTGTACGTCATCCTTTACAGACAAACTCCAACTTTTCATTAAAAGTTAATCTATGAAATGGCATGGAGAATAAATTCACAGCGATGTCCTCCTCACTCCCGGTAATGCTACTCTTGGCTTCCATCATGAATCAACAAACTAGCTAGCTTTTTTTTGCTAGCTTCCCCACGGTGGGTGGAACTGTCATTTGAAATTGGTTTCTCATTGAATTACTATTGCTTGGCCCTCTGTAAATTTATAGCTGGACCACCATTATCTTCACTTTCTTTCTGCCCCAAGACATCAGTACTGGGAGGGTCAATGCAAAATACTAGAGAATACTTTCAGTGTAATTCTGTTTTGTGGTGGGGGGGGGGTCTTTTTAGGGACTCCTTTGTATGTTGCTGCTGGACTTGTCACTATGATGATTGTATTCAGCATTGCTGCTGTAATCTACACTGTTAGAGGATCACAAAGGCACTCAAAAGTAAGTACACAATGTTCAGTCATGAAAGTGAAATTGTTATATTAAAATATTCTATACCAAGACCAGTGAGCAGATCCGGAGATCAGTAGGCCGGCGACAGGATGGGGGTGGACCTCAAAGTGTGACTCATTTATCTTATAGATCAGCTACCCATAACAGTGTTAGGCAAAGTAGATTAAAAAGACACCATAATATGATTAACCCTGTCCTAGATCCATTCTTAACCAACCATACTCACCAAGAAGTATCAAATATGGTTTAATGTCACAATAAATTTAGAACCAGCGTTATCTTGACAAACCTCAATGTAGTATATGTTACTGAATCCATACATCTTTCATTTACTTTCCTCAACAGCTTCAAAGTGATCTAATCTCAGCAATGTCCTCCACTGCTGGTCTAGAAGAAGAAGATCTACACTCACACATCTGTTTTACTGTCAGCAACTGTTCTGCTAGCTTCACCTCAGAGACTCCCAACAACAAAGCTTTGGACGACCTGCTGTACTCTGAAGAGCAACGACTACTCACACATGTGATCTACAGCTTAGACAGCTAATTATTTATCTTTCACCACAGTCAAGATGTGCACTAGAAGAGGAATAAAAATTAAACATTAAGAACATCAGTTACCTCTATTACGTATTTAGATTATTATTACTATTATTATTTATTAGGATTTAAATTTGAATTCCTGGAAATAGTCGCTGTTGTATTGTTTGCAACAAGAACTCCTGTTTTATTTTAGAAATGGTGAGTTTTTGGTGTGCCATAAAAAAGCTGTAATTTCTATTGTGGTGTACTGAGTTTTACATTTTATACAGCATTCTACACTGGATTCTAGAAAACCTTTTACAGTTACGGTAGTTTGTACTGTATCTTATTGTATCTAAACATCTTATTATATGGCTACTGTAATGTTATACTAACACAAATGTAGTAATACATCAGGCCGTGCAGTACTAACAGCTTCACTGTACAACTAGGCACCAAAAGTACTTTCTGGCATAGAAAAAGACCATCATCTTCACTGCAATTTCATTTCAATTCAGTTTTTTTTTAGTTTTCCATTGTTTAGAGCTGCACTATTATGTTAAAACTGCAAGAAGTGACCCTGTAAAGCCTGAAATAGTAATTTTGCACAATTACATATTCACACTAGATGTTCCATGAAATCCTCAAAACTTACATTGTACAGCTTTAAATGTTAAACTTGCTGCTGAGCTGCATTAATATATGTGAACCAGAGTGAATGCAACAAGTATAATATTGTTTATTACAAACAACTTTGTGTCCAGCAGGAGGTGCTAGAATGCTCTCAGCATAATAACCCTCTGAGAGTAGGGGAGAAGTCCTCTCATCTTACCACACATCTGCAGAATTAAAGGAAATCAGTGTTAAATAAATCCTCTCTACCTCATTTGTAGCTTCCCTCATGATACAATGGGCTGCAACCTGATGGGCTGTGTGAAAGCTTTGGTATGCAGAGCCCTAGCAAAAAGCAGCAGGGTGAGCTGGCCAACACAAAGGACTGCACGATAAAGGTTTGCACAGATTTACCTGCAACTGCCTGGAAATGAAAATGTGATTCTTTTTGATAGTAATTCCCAATCAAGGGAGAAATACTGCAAAATGTGGGACTATTTTTGTCTGGCTAATGATGTTGCAGATGGTGATAAGACTGATAAAAGAAGACCATTCTATTGTGTGGTATGGGTGCTACTACATACTGTCTAATGAGAAGCTTGTTGTACCCATAAAAGCCAAGTGACAAAATGTACAAAGAGCTGGTGGACTTACTCAAAGCTCATTTTAACCCTAAGCCTCATGAAATTATGCAGAGAACTATGGCGAGGCTCTGAAACAGATGTTGGCGATTGTGCAGTGTGAGTAATGACAGGATACAAAGGCAGCTGTAAGCAGAAGTGGATTTAACATTCAAGAAAGCCTTATAAATAAGCTAGGCAATGAAATCAACACCTTCCTGAGGATTCAGTAGCTACAACTCGGATATCTGAAGGGCATGCAACAGTCGATGGAACAGAGCTCATAGTTTCAGTCATTAGCAAAGAGCATTACTCCAAGATGTGGTAAAAAGGCATAGTTCCAGAGTTGGAACACTCCTCCCTGCAGCTGAAAACATATAAAGGAGAGAAATTAGGGGTGCTGAGTGTGACACAAGTGACAGTAGAGACCCATTTAACAGACACTGGTCGTGGGTCAAACTAACTTGGTAGAGGGTGGCTTAAAGAGCTTTCATTGGAGACTTAACCAAACAACAAGGTGCTGGTGAAGTCCAAGCTAAAGGTAGATGAGGTTTTAGAAAGGTATGCTGAAGTATTCAAAGGAGGACTGGGGCAAAAACAGCACTGAACCCAACATCCTAGTAGACAAGGAAGCACAACCTATCTATACAGTGAGACCAGTCCCATAAGCAGTGAAGCCCTTGGTAGAGCAGGAGGTTAGTAGAAGAGAAAATCATTGAACCTGTATTCAGAGTGGGCTGCTCCTATTGTCCCTGTCATTAAACTCAATAACTATGTAAGGATTTGTGTGGACTATAAGCTCACTGTCAATATAGCGTCCAGCAATGCTCCATCCCCAGCACTGAAGATCTGTTTCGACAACTTAGCTGAAGGAGAGCATTTCTCTAAACTTTACATGAGCCATGCCTATCAATGGATGGTGTTTGATGAAAGTTCAAGGAAACATGTCACCATCAACACACACCAAGGATTGTACACACACTCCAGACTACTTTGGGTTTCCTCTAGCCCAGCTATTTTTCAGAGAACCATGAAAGGGATTTCAAATGTTACAGTGTACCAGCATAATATCCTGGTCAGCAGTCCAACCAAAGAAGAGCATCTACAGAATCTGGAAGAGGAACTGCAGAAACTAGAGAGCAGTGAACTGAGGTTCAAAAGAAGCACAAGCACATTCATCAAGGAAGCACCTGTTCTGTGCAGTGTTACAGAATTAAAGGCTTACCTTGGGCTCTTAAATTACTATCACTGACTTCCTCCTAAGTTGGATAAGAGCATAGTAATGCTGATGCCTTGACTGCCCTTGATGAAAAAGGGAAACAACTATCAGAGGAGAACACAGAGAGAGTGCTTCTTCTGGCAGAGAGTGATGTTCCCCTTGTGTCAGCTGAGCAGGTGAGAAAATGGACTGATCGAGATGCAGTTCTTATTAGAGTAAGAGAGTATGTTCTTAGAGGGTGGCTGAGGAAAGTAGACAATGCTGCTTTTAGCTTTGACAAATTAAGCATAATGGGTGGATGCATGTTATGGGGAGCCAGAGTAGTTATTCCACAATCCTAGAGGGCAGCTGTAATGAAACAGCTACAACAACGTCACCCAGGAATTACTTGAATGATGGGATTATCAAGACGTTATGTCTGGTGGCCTAACCTGGATGCAGAGATTGAAACCTCTGTGAAGTCATGTTGAGGCTGTCAAGAGATAAAAACCTTCCCCCAGTGGCTCCATTACATCTGTGAGAGTGGCTGGATAAGCCAAAGAGAAGGGTGCATGTAGATTACATCAGACTTAGGATGGGGAAAATGTTTCTCTGTCTCATAAATGCCGGCTCTAAATGGTCGGAGTGAAATTACAATAAAAATACAGTAGTAGAACAAAGAATAAAAAATAATGTATAATAAAGAGCCACAGAGGAGATAAAGAGATGTGTGAATATGTACATATACAGATAAAATATCTATACATAAACAGGTCTGAGTAGACATATACTATAAAAGCTACTGTATTCAGAATTTTACAGAATGATATGAATATTTACAAATAGACTGTCTGTACAGTTGTGCAAATAGTCATTTTGTTGTAGATGAGTTACTGTAACACAGCAAGGAGGTTTGACTGTTTAGTTGTAGTTTAAAGTGCGAGGTGTCCACAGTGGTGAATAGGTGCCACAGCTCTGAGGAAAAAGCTGTAACTGTGTCTGGTTATGCTTGTTTTGATAGCCCAGAATCTTCTACTAAAGGGGAGTGTCTGAAAAAGGTGATGTCCATGATGAGACAGGTTATCTTTTACCAGTACTCCTTATCACTCTGCTGTTGTAAATGTACTGAAGTGTTGGCAGACTACATCCAACGATCCACTCCGCTGTCCCGATTATGCACTGGAGTTTGGCACATTATTGTGAGGTGGAGTAAACAAACTAGATGGTTATGGATGATGTGAGAATGGAATCGATGATCATGTGTAGAACTTGTTCAACAGGCCCTGCAGCAATTGTCTCAGGAGGAATATTCTCTGCTATGCTCTCTTGGCTATGGAGAATGTGTTTCTCTTCCACTTCAGGTCCCTGAACATGGTGGTGCTCAGGAGCTTCAGTGGAACCTGCAAAGTCATTGATGTTAATGGGGGGTAGAGAGGGAGGGTTGCACCTGAAGTCCACCACCAACTGTACAGTGTTTTGTTTGCTGAGCTTCAGGCTGCTGCTGCACTAGGAGATCAGCTGCTCGACTTCCTTTCTGTAGGCAGAGTCATCACCATTGACTGTGGGGCCCACCACAGTGGTGTCATGTGCAAACTGCAGGATCTTCACAGCTGGTTCCATAGAGGCATAGTCACTAGACTTAACAGAGAAGGGATCAGAGCACACAACCTTGTGGTACTCCAGCACTAAGGGTCCAGGGGTCTGATGTGTGTTTTCCTAGCCTCACCTGCTGTCGCCTATTTGTCAGGAAGTCTGTGATGCACCATCAGATGGGATCTGCCAAAGACAGCTGGCACTATGGTGTAGAAAGAATGTAGGTTCCAAGACTGTCGAGATGTTGTAGTAAAAAGTGCAGGGCCAAGTTGACCATGTTGTCAATGCACCTGTTAGCTTTGTCCATGAATGGTAGAAGATCCAGCAGAAGGTTTGAAATGGCCTTCAGGTGGGCTAGGACCAGGCATTCAAAGACCTTCATGACTACAGAGGTCAGGGCTACTGGCCTGTAGTCATTTCCTGGGGACTGGAATGATGGCAGATGTTTTGAAGCATGTAGAATCAGAACAAAGTTCAGGTGATTTGTTGAAGATGTTGGTGAAAATTATTGCTAGTTGGTCACAGCAGAGCTTTGGGGTGAGAGTCCGTCCGGCTCTTCTGTCTCCTGAAAAGCCTGGTAAAGTCCTGTTTGTTGATTTTGAGATGAGCTAGGGGCAGATGTGAGAGAGCTGGGGTGGGGAAGTAGGGTGGGGGGAATGGCAAACAATGAAGATTGTCTTTTGTGCCTTCAAATCTGCAGTGCAACTCATTCAGGTCATCAGCAACCTGGTGGTTATTCTTGAGAAGGGTACATTTTTTTGCCTTGTAGTTGTTGAATTCTTGGAGGCCTTTCCAGACCGAGGTAGCAGCAATGGGGCTTTTTAGAGCATTTCTTCTTTGCTGCTTTAATCCCTTTGTCCCGCTTGTATTTGGCATTTTTGTAGAGAATTCAGTCCTCACTCCTGACTGTTGCCTCCTTTTCCTCCAAACCTGTCTGAGTTTAGCTGAAAACTAAAGTTTGTCTCTGCTATATTTCCCTTGCGCTGCAGTTGAAATGCAGCTGTCCTCTCAGAAACTGATGTATGACATCACAGTATCTGTGTATTCACCAATACTGTCTGATGCTTCTTCAGAAACAGTCCAGTTTGTGGATTCAAAGCAGCCCTGTAGCTTTTCAGTGTCTCCACTGGTCCACCTTTTCACAGTTGTGATGACAGGCTTGTTAGATTTTGAAGCTTACTGAATATTTTAACACAGTGTTTGTTGTAATTTTGTCTTTTTTATGAATTAAATCTTCATTTTTTTCCAAAATTACATCACAGCAGCCATTTTACACACAGTAATAAAAAGGTTTATACTATAGAACTAAATACGTAAGGTGGGTTAATCTTAAATATTATATTATAGAAATGCTACTGTTGCCATATACAAAAGGTACATGTCTGGCATTTGTAACAAACCAAACCACTTGAAAATCGGTCAAATATTTAGCAAGTTATGATGATTTTAGTTATGGATCTCCAGCCTCCTTTGACATACATGCATTTCATTTGAGAAAATGCCTGCTTTCCAAACAATACATTTCTATACTAGTACATAGTACACTAATGTGCGTTCATATGTGGTGCACTACCTTTGGGAAAAGGGCTTTCATTGAAAAACATGTTAACACGAGTCAAACATGGTTGTATTGTGTTGCTCACATGTTAATTGTATGTTAATTATACATAATTATATGTAAAATATGTTATTTACAATTTTGCACCTTTGTTCTTTTGCATGTGTAAGCTGCTAAATAAGCCGTGCCCACCAGCACAGAGCGTCAGTTTATGTAGTGCCTCTTAAATCTGGCTCAATGTATTCTTACATTCACTGGTGTCTTTTAGCTTGAAATTCATCTGGTGCAGTTTATATTTGATCTGATGGGCTGACCCTCAGATGGTCTCAGGTATGAGCCACACTGAATGCTTGATTTCTAGAAACAGAAAGTAACACTTAGATGATCAGCCACAAACAAGACAATTAATAAAAACATTTTCCCTACAAGTTGTTCCGTCTTTTATCAGTGTGGATATGAGGTTTGTATTTGGCTGCTTGCAAACTAGTTGTAGTCTTTTGCCATCGACAAACAAA
Source organism: Colossoma macropomum (assembly GCF_904425465.1). NCBI lineage: Eukaryota > Metazoa > Chordata > Actinopteri > Characiformes > Serrasalmidae > Colossoma > Colossoma macropomum. The sequence continues at coordinate 7,999,122 of NW_023494808.1, read as the reverse complement.
TAGTACTGTAGTGTGTTCAGGAAATGTGTTTGGGGTAATTCAGGAGGTTGTTATGCTGGAGGACTCTTATTTTGAAGAGCAGCATTGGGAGCTGCCATGTTTGGGGCTGTTTTATGCTTCAACACAGGAAGAACTGGGGAGCTGGGCTGGAGCGCTTGAGCAATGTGGACACGCCATGGGCTCTCCCCCCTTTTGGCAGGGGTGTGTGTGTGTATTGGGGGGGGTCTAGGCACTACACAGAGCACAAATATCTGTATTGAATGTGGGAGAAACTTCATCAAAGATATATAAGAATAAAATTAACACAAATTTTCATGGTGGCTGTACACATTTTTCTTATCATTGATATTCTCACAATGAAGAAGCTCACAAACATACTGTGAAGCAAAAAATGATCTTGTAATGAAATTTAAAGGTACGATGTAAAATCTAATTAAAAGCCTTGTGGCCTAATACAAGATATACAGTACAGGCAGAGAGACTGAGAAAGAGAGAGAAACTTGTTTCCTGGTCTAAACCACAAATTTGTGGTCAAGGCGAGGCTGCTGTTCAGCTGTCAGTTCCTCCTTAAGATGCCACAATACAGAAACAAGCAAAGACACAGAAAGATCACAAAAAGCTTCTGAAACTACTGAAAGAGAATACATCTATCCAGAATGGTCAGAAATGAGGTGCTTTTGTATGGTCATCTGGATTCTTCTCTCTGGTAAGTCCTGACCTGCAAACAAGAATATATACAGAATGTATATCTAAGAGAAAAGTAGTTTACATCTCTTATATCTTCATGGTAATGCTGAGAGAGACTGTAGAGCTCATATCTGAACCCTGAGAGACTGTATGGTGATGCAGTTAATAGCAGAATGATAAAGTGCAGCTGACCCTGCTAACAAGAAAACAAGCTTGACAAGCCCGTGTACAATCAGCCTCAATGTGCTCAGACAAACAACAAAGATTTCAGCAGTTTTTCTCTTCTGCACTTCGTCTTGTTCATGCACAGGTGTCCCTACATTGTATGCATGTGTAAATACTGTGTAATTAAGTGTATTTAATCTGTTTATATAATGTTTATATGTTTATCTATAATTTATAGGATGTTCCATGTTATTTAGCTACTGAAGCACCTAAATGTCCCCTCGAAGATGGATAAAGTCTGTTTGTCCGTGTCCAGCCATCCACATATTTTACATAGTAACCGTATTCATAAAGTGAACATGTTTAAACAGGAAACAAAAGTCGTGTACAGGGTGGCAGCACTAATAGCACTCTAAACCACACTGACTCTGCAGCCAAAGCAGTTCTACAAAGTTTACAGTTCTACAAACTCCGCCTCTAACGCTTTTGTCATTTCCTCTGAATCGTCAAACGTGTGAGGAGAGAGCTGTATGACTGGGCCTTAAACCTTAATGGCCTTTGTTGGATGAACCTGTGTTTTCTTTTAGATTACTTTAATTGCACATACGTTTTTCTGTGTGTGTATTTGTGACAGAAGTGACTGTTGAGGCGTCAGGTATCAGAGTGTCAGGACATGTTGGAGGATCAGTGGAGATCCCGTGTTCTCACCTGTTTGCTGACAACAACACAAAGTATTTCTGCAGAGATCCATGTAATGAAGATCAGCACATTTTGATTAAATCTGGTCAGTCACCTACTGGAAGATACAGACTGGAGGATTCAGGGAATGGAGTCTTCACTGTGGTCATCACTGACCTCCAAAAATCAGACACTGGAACTTACTGGTGTGGAGTGGACAGATATCTGAAGGACACACATCACAAGGTGCTACTCACAGTTACAGATGGTAATGAGCCTTTATTAAACTACACTTCACGCATGACTTCATTAGTGTGTTTTTGTGAATATTAATCATATAATTGGAAATAACATTTGTTTATTTACATCTCTCATATGCAGCTCCCTCCCCCCACACATACCCACCCAAAGCTACTCCAACAGCTGCTGCTGTAAGAACAGTGAGATCTAAGTTCTTCACCTCCTCTTCATCCACTTTCCCTCCCTCCACCACCTCACCATCCACCACCTCCTCCTCCACACCTAAACCAGCATTTCCAGCTCAGCACAATGTCTCATCACCTACCAGAGGTATCTTCATCATTACTTATTAACTCTTCTTCACCTAAAAATGCATTCATATGAAAATCATTTGCAACTCTTCATAATAGCAGTCAATTTAGTTAGACGACATGTCTTTATAAATATGTTATAAAGTCAGAACTTCATAATAAACATTAACCACTAAATAAAGATTATTTAATCATTAAGGAAAGGCTTTATGCATCAAAAAGTAGCACTATACTAAATAACTATGTAATCATTTAAAACAAAATATACATAATTAATTGCTAATTATTAGGAATTTTTATGCAAATAAGAAAATGTTTAATATTATTCTTTTTTTTAATTCATTTCTTACAATGAAAATAATTTTAGACACCGCAAAAGGGTTAATAATTCAAGTGGTACCATTAACTTATGAATATGTAACTACTAAATAATTGTTAACGTAATCATAAAGATTTATTCAAAACCTATATCACCAATGTGAAAAAGTAATTGCCTCCCTAATCCCAATAACTGGTTTTGCCATCCTTAGCAGTAACAACTGCAAATGTTTGTGATAACCAGTGATGAGTCTTTTACATCACTGCGGAGGAATTTTCTCCCACTCTTCTTTGCGGCAATTTTTAAATTTGGCTACATTAGAGAGTTTTCAAGCATGAGCTGCCCGTTTAAGGTCCTGCCACAGCATCATAATGGGATTCAAATCCCATCAGCCACTCCAAAACCTTAGTTTGGTTTCTTTTGAGCCATTCAGACATTGACTTGTTTGTGTCCTTCAGATCATTGTTCTGCTGCATAACCCAACTGCTCTTAAGCTTTAGGTTATTAACTTATCTAAGATACTTTCTGATAGAGAGCAGAATTCATGGTTCCATCAATCATAACAAGTAGTCCAGATCCTGCAGAAGAAAAGCAGCCCCAGACCATCACACTACCACCACCATGTTTGACTGCTGGTATGATGTTCTTATGGCAGGATGCAGTGTTAGCTTTATGCCAGATCTAACAGGACCAATGTCTTCCAAAATGTCCTTTTGGATGAAGTGGTTGATGGCGGGGTCATGCAACTGATATTTTGCTTTTAAATTCATCAACAATTCCTTCTCAATGGAAATTAAGGCCAAGTCTGACAGTTGGGCCTGCCCAGTTGTGTTCCTCAAGAAGGCTTTTATGTGCTTCAGCACAGAGAATGACCTCCCTACAGAAGCAGTGGACACAGTGATTGCCAGCATGAGGCATGTGAGAGTGAACACTTGTGTCATGGTTTCTTTCAGTTCTTTTTAAAGAAGAAAGTGATGAATCGGCTGGGCTTTTACCCACAAAGTTAGAGTTCTGTGTAGGTTAGAGGCTGATTGAAATAAGCACCGTAGCTCTCCATCAAATTTGAAAATAAAGCATTGGAAAAATGGTAACTGTGATGCCTGAACTGTTATGGGTCCCGAAGGGCCAGGAATGCGAGCTTTTTGTGGTCCCTAAAGTGGTTGGCAAACTGAGGTAGGAGGCTGTGAATTACGCTGCTGTAGAGCTCCTTGTACTGTGCGGAAATGTCTTTTTGAGCCCCACGGCCACACAGAGGGCCAACCAAAGTCAGGGCTTCTTCATAGATGCTGTCAAACTTCTCTTTCTCCCATTCAGTTGTCCTGTGTAGCCCATCCACTCTGGCCAGGGAAAACTGGATATCGAGGCTTTTGTTCTGGAGAATAGCAAAGACACCATCTGAATATGAGAAGATGCCGTGGAAGGTTTTCAACCAAAAACAGAAATCGAAGCTGTGAAGGAGGGTGATGAATCCAACAGCGCAATGGACAGTGTCATCATCAAACTCCATGTGGTGGTCTATGATGTGTTCAAACACCTAGGAGAGTTACATGACTTTTATTGTACAGAAACAACATCCTTCAATAAACTTTGAGAATATTTACTTTTATTTTTCTTTAATATCAATGCTGTCATCCATTCTTTACATGCTGGATGATAGTTGCACATATAGGCTTCCATGAGTAGCTCCTACTCACTGGTAATTCAATTCTCGTTTCGTGTGCAGGCTTGTGCAAAGTGGTCAGTAAATGAATAAGTAAGTAAATACTTATTTATTTTTATTTACCTATCTGAATTTCCTGAACATCTCGGGAAATTGCTCCCGCTGTGCACACCAATCGAGAATTGAAATACCAGTGAGTAGGAGCTACTCATGGAAGCCTACATGTGCAACTACCATCCAGCAGTTTGGTGTGCTTTGCTAATCAGCTGAAAAAAAAAAGCCAAGCCAGAAAGATGCGAAAAGAAGACCTTGTGCTCTCTTATCTTGGAGGCTCCCTGTGCGATGATGAGATTTAGAATGTGGACATAGCAGTGAACAAAGAGGGCCTGACTAATGGTCTCCTTCACTTTCGCTTACACCCCATTCAAACCAGATTCTATAATGGCTGCTCCATTGTAACACTGAGTGAACACTTTGCGCAGGCCTGCAAGAACTCCAGCAGCCATGTAGCTATGACCTCTGCTCATCTGTCTTCTGTCACATCATCAAACTTGAAAAAGAACTCAGTAACACTTTCTATGAATGTCACCTTTGTAAGCATCTATAAACACATTCATAACATGTTATAATGCATGCATAAGACATTATGAACATAGCTATAAGTATTTATAAAAATACATTATACATTATAGCCATGTTTAATAATGCATAATGCATTATAAGTACTGATCATAACAAATTATAAGAGCTCATAAATTTTATTTGTCTGCTCTAAGTAAAGTGAAGCGGACTGTACTAAAGCCTCCTCCAGTGTTCAGAGTGAGGCTTCAAGTTAAAGTATTTACTGAAGGATTTACTGAAACACTAAAACATTCACAGTAAAGCACATTACAGGCTTCAAATGTCAGAGTTTAAATTAGTGCTGCCATCAGTGTTTTACCCAATGTGGGAAAGGTAATGTTCACCACCGTTAGCTTGGTATTTGTCTTTACTTTACACTCTCCAAGCTGGGACTGACTTCTTTGGCACTGACATTATAACATGTTATTAACACTATTTATAATGCATTATATTAACAATTCATAATGCATAATAAACATGGCTATAAAGTGTAATTCAGTGTAATTCTTTTTTATAAATATTTATAACCATGTTTATAATGCCTTATGAATACATTATAACATGTTATTAATGTGTTTATAGATGCTTACAAAGGTGACATTTATAGAAAGTGTTACCAAGAATTATTTTACCTCCTCAGTCACATGATGAAGCACTTATGACATCTGGGCAACGTTGCTAATATCTGTTGTTTCATTCAACATGACAGCCATGAAAGGTGCCTTTCTCACCTCTTCCTTCATGCTATCTGTGACGCTAGCAATAGTGCTGATCAGGTTGTTCTGAATTTTTTAATAATGGCCACTGAAGACTTTTGATGTGGCAAGGTGAGTGCTCAGGTCGTGGTCATATTCTGATGTTAAGTCCTGCAACTTCAGGTAATTCTCCTTGTTTGATGCGCCTGCTCCTTTATTGTGATCTCGGAACAGCATCTCCCGCTTGCCCAAGACCACGCAGTTAATAAGGCCTTTCAAAATACCCCGGTTTACCTTTTGATTATGAGTGATGACATCCAAGCGTTGTTGTTCATCCAACTGGAGCTCTGGTGCCCCCAAATTTTTTAGGGTGAATAGTAGCTTTTAGATTACCCGAAGCGTTCTGATGGCAATGCGCTGGCTTGGATAAACTTCTTAAATTACAAAATCCATCTTTGGCCCAAGACCCACTCTCCGCACCAAGCAGCAAGCAACTCCAGCAGTAAAGCTTTTGCTCCTTGGTCAATCCTGTCATCCAGGGGTATCATGTGTAATTGCTTTGCACCACGCATGAAGCTCTGGTGTACGTCATCCTTTACAGACTAACTCCAACTTTTCATTAAAAGTTAATCTATGAAATGGCATGGAGAATAAATTCACAGCGATGTCCTCCTCACTACCGGTAATGCTACTCTTGGCTTCCATCATGAATCAACAAACTAGCTAGCTTTTTTTTGCTAGCTTCCCCACGGTGGGTGGAACTGTCATTTGAAATTGGTTTCTCATTGAATTACTATTGCTTGGCCCTCTGTAAATTTATAGCTGGACCACCATTGTCTTCACTTTCTTTCAGCCCAAAGACATCAGTACTGGGAGGGTCAATGCAAAATACTAGAGAATACTCTCAGTGTAATTCTGTGGTGGGGGGGGGGTCTTTTTAGGGACTCCTTTGTATGTTGCTGCTGGACTTGTCACTATGATGATTGTATTCAGCATTGCTGCTGTCATCTACACTGTTAGAGGATCACAAAGGCACTCAAAAGTAAGTACACAATGTTCAGTCATGAAGGTGAAATTGTTATATTTAAATATTCTATACCAAGACCAGTGAGCAGATCCGGAGATCAGCAGGCCGGCGACAGGATGGGGGTGGACCTCAAAGTGTGACTCATTTATCTTATAGATCAGCTACCCATAACAGTGTTAGGCAAAGTAGATTAAAAAGACACCATAATATGATTAACCCTGTCCTAGATCCATTCTTAACCAACCATACTCACCAAGAAGTATCAGATATGGTGTAAAGTCACAATTAATGAGTTTAGAACCAGCGTTATCTTGACAAACCTCAATGTATTATATTTTACTGAATCCATATATCATTCATTTACTTTCCTCAACAGCTTCAAAGTGATCTAAATTCAGCGATGTCCTCCACTGCTGGTGTAGAAGAAGAAGATCTACACTCACACGTCTGTTTTACTGTCAGCAACTGCTCTGCTAGCTTCACCTCAGAGACTCCCAACAACCAAGCTTTGGACGACCTGCTGTACACTGTGGAGGAACGACTACTCACACATGTGATCTACAGCTTAGACAGCTAATTATTTATCTTTCACCACAGTCAAGATGTGCAATAGAAGAGGAATAAAAATTAAACATTAAGAGCATCAGTTACCTCTATTACGTATTTAGATTATTATTACTATTATTATTTATTAAAAAAAAAAAAGGATTTAAATTTGAATTCCTGGAAATAGTCGCTGTTGGGTTGTTTACAATAAGAACTCCTGTTTTATTTTAGAAATGGTGAGTTTTTGGTGTGCCATAAAACTGTAATTCTACTGTGGTGTACTGAGTTTTACATTTTATACAGCATTCTACACTGGATTCTAGAAAACCTTTTACAGTTAAGGTAGTTTGTACTGTATCTTATTGTATCTAAACATCTTATTGTATGGCTACTGTAATGTTATACTAACACAAATGTAGTAATACATCAGGCCATGCAGTACCAACAGCTTCACTGTACAACTAGGCACCAAAAGTACTTTCTGGCATACAAAAAGACCATCATCTTCACTGCAATTTCACTTCAATTCAGTTTTTTCAGTTTTCCATTGTTTAGAGCTGCACTATTATTTATTTATTTTTTATTTTTTTTGTTAAAACTTCAAGGAGTGACCCTGTAAAGCCTGAAATAGTAATTTTGCACAATTACATATTCACACTAGATGTTCCATGAAATCCTCAAAACTTACATTGTACAGCTTTAAATATTAAACCTGCTGCTGAGCTGCATTAATATATGTGAACCAGAGTGAATGCAACAAGTATAATATTGTTTATTACAAACAACTTTGTGTCCAGCAGGAGGTGCTAGAATGCTCTCAGCATAATAACCCTCTGAGAGTAGGGGAGAAGTCCTCTCATCTTACCACACATCTGCAGAATTAAAGAAAATCAGTGTTAAATAAATCCTCTCTACCTCATTTATAGCTTCCCTCATGATGCAATGGGCTGCAACCTGATGGGCTGTGTGAAAGCTTTGGTATGCAGAGCCCTAGCAAAAAGCAGCAGGGTGAGCTGGCCAACACAAAGGACTGCACGATAAAGGTTTGCACAGATTTACCTGCAACTGCCTGGAAATGAAAATGTGATTCTTTTTGATAGCAATTCCCAATCAAGGGAGAAATACTGCAAAATGTGGGACTATTTTTGTCTGGCTAATGATGTTGCAGATGGTGATAAGACTGATAAAAGAAGACCATTCTATTGTGTGGTATGGGGGCTACTACATACTGTCTAACGAGAAGCTTGTTGTACCTGCAAAAGCCAAGTGATAAAATGTACAAAGAGCTGGTGGACTTACTCAAAGCTCATTTTAACCCTAAGCCTCATGAAATTATGCAGAGATTTAGGTTCAATTCCAGAGTGTGCAGAACTAGAGAAAGCAAGGCAGACTATTTAGCAGAATTCTAAAAGAATTGGCATGACACTGCAACTATGGCGAGGCTCTGAAACAGAGGTTGGCGATCCCGCAGTGTGAGTAATGACAGGATACAAAGGCAGCTGTAAGCAGAAGTGGATTTAACATTCAAGAAAGCCTTATAAATAAGCTAGGCAATTAAATCAACACCTTCCTGAGGATTCAGTAGCTACAACTCGGATATCTGAAGGGCATGCAACAGTCGATGGAACAGAGCTCACAGTATCAGTCATTAGCAAAGAGCATTACTCCAAGATGTGGTAAAAAGGCATAGTTCCAGAGTTGGAACACTCCTCCCTGCAGCTGAAAACATATAAAGGAGAGAAATTAGGGGTGCTGAGTGTGACACAAGTGACAGTAGAGACCCATTTAACAGACACTGGTCGTGGGTCAAACTAACTTGGTAGAGGGTGGCTTGAAGAGCTTTCATTGGAGACTCAACCAAACAACAAGGTGCTGGTGAAGTCCAAGCTAAAGGTAGATGAGGTTTTAGAAAGGTATGCTGAAGTATTCAAAGGAGGACTGGGGCAAAAACAGCACTGAACCCAACATCCTAGTAGACAAGGAAGCACAACCTATCTATACAGTGAGACCAGTCCCATAAGCAGTGAAGCCCTTGGTAGAGCAGGAGGTTAGTAGAAGAGAAAATCATTGAACCTGTATTCAGAGTGGGCTGCTCCTATTGTCCCTGTCATTAAACTCAATAACTATGTAAGGATTTGTGTGGACTAGAAGCTCACTGTCAATATAGCATCCAGCAATACTCCATCCCCAGCACTGAAGATCTGTTTCAACAACTTTCAAATTTCTCTAAACTTTACATGAGCCAAAGAGAAGGGTGCATGTAGATTACATCAGACTTAGGATGGGGAAAATGTTTCTCTGTCTCATAAATGCCAGCTCTAAATGGTCGGAGTGAAATTACAATAAAAATACAGTAGTAGAACAAAGAATAAAAAAAAATAATGTATGACAAAGAGCCACAGAGGAGATAAAGAGATGTGTGAATATGTACATATGCAGATAAAATATCTATACATAAACAGGTCTGAGTATACATATACTATAAAAGCTACTGTATTCAGAATTTTACAGAATGATATGAATATTTACAAATAGACTGTCTGTACAGTTGTGCAAATAGTCATTTTGTTGTAGATGAGTTACTGTAACACAGCAAGGAGGTTTGACTGTTTAGTTGTAGTTTAAAGTGCGAGGTGTCCACAGTGGTGAATAGGTGCCACAGCTCTGAGGAAAAAGCTGTAACTGTGTCTGGTTATGCTTGTTTTGATAGCCCAGAATCTTCTACTCACAGTGGTGTCATGTGCAAACTGCAGGATCTTCACAGCTGGTTCCATAGAGGCATAGTCACTAGACTTAACAGAGAAGGGATCAGAGCACACAACCTTGTGGTACTCCAGCACTAAGGGTCCAGGGGTCTGATGTGTGTTTTCCTAGCCTCACCTGCTGTCTCCTACTTGTCAGGAAGTCTGTGATCCACCATCAGATGGGATCTGCCAAAGACAGCTGGGGCAGCTCTGGCACTATGGTGTAGAAAGAATGTAGGTTCCAAGACTGTCGAGATGTTGTAGTAAAAAGTGCCAAGTTAACCATGTTGTCAATGCACCTGTTAGCTTTGTCCATGAATGGTAGAAGATCCAGCAGAAGGTTTGAAATGGCCTTCAGGTGGGCTAGGACCAGGCATTCAAAGACCTTCATGACTACAGAGGTCAGGGCTACTGGCCTGTAGTCATTTCCTGGGGACTGGAATGATGGCAGATGTTTTGAAGCATGTAGAATCAGAACAAAGTTCAGGTGATTTGTTGAAGATGTTGGTGAAAATTATTGCTAGTTGGTCACAGCAGAGCTTTGGGGTGAGAGTCCGTCCGGCTCTTCTGTCTCCTGAAAAGCCTGGTAAAGTCCTGTTTGTTGATTTTGAGATGAGCTAGGGGCAGATGTGAGAGAGCCGGGGTGGGGAAGTAGGGTGGGGGGAATGGCAAACAATGAAGATTGTCTTTTGTGCCTTCAAATCTGCAGTGCAACTCATTCAGGTCATCAGCAACCTGGTGGTCATTCTTGAGAAGGGTACATTTTTTTGCCTTGTAGTTGTTGAATTCTTGGAGGCCTTTCCAGACCGAGGTAGCAGCAATGGGGCTTTTTAGAGCACTTCTTCTTTGCTGCTTTAATCCCTTTGTCCCGCTTGTATTTGGCATCTTTGTAGAGAATTCAGTCCTCACTCCTGACTGTTGCCTCCTTTTCCTCCAAACCTGTCTGAGTTTAGCTGAAAACTAAAGTTTGTCTCTGCTATATTTCCCTTGCGCTGCAGTTGAAATGCAGCTGTCCTCTCAGAAACTGATGTATGACATCACAGTATCTGTGTATTCACCTATACTGTCTGATGCTTCTTCAGAAACAGTCCAGTTTGTGGATTCAAAGCAGCCCTGTAGCTTTTCAGTGTCTCCACTGGTCCACCTTTTCACAGTTGTGATGACAGGCTTGTTAGATTTTGAAGCTTACTGAATATTTTAACACAGTGTTTGTTGTAATTTTGTCTTTTTTATGAATTAAATCTTCATTTTTTTTCCAAAATTACATCACAGCAGCCATTTTACACACAGTAATAAAAAGGTTTATACTATAGAACTAAATACGTAAGGTGGGTTAATCTTAAATATTATATCATAGAAATGCTGCTGTTGCCATATACAAAAGGTACATGTCTGGCATTTGTAACAAACCAAACCACTTGAAAATCGGTCAAATATTTAGCAAGTTATGATGATTTTAGTTATGGATCTCCAGCCTCCTTTGACATACATGCATTTCATTTGAGAAAATGCCTGCTTTCCAAACAATACATTTCTATACTAGTACATACTACACTAATGTGCGTTCATATGTGGTGCACTACCTTTGGGAAAAGGGCTTTCATTCAAAAACATGTTAACACGAGTCAAACATGGTTGTATTGTGTTGCTCACATGTTAATTGTATGTTAATTATACATAATTATATGTAAAATATGTTATTTACAATTTTGCACCTTTGTTCTTTTGCATGTGTAAGCTGCTAAATAAGCCGTGCCCACCAGCACAGAGCGTCAGTTTATGTAGTGCCTCTTAAATCTGGCTCAATGTATTCTTACATTCACTGGTGTCTTTTAGCTTGAAATTCATCTGGTGCAGTTTATATTTGATCTGATGGGCTGACCCTCAGATGGTCTCAGGTATGAGCCACACTGAATGCTTGATTTCTAGAAACAGAAAGTAACACTTAGATGATCAGCCACAAACAAGAAACAATTAATAAAAACATTTTCCCTACAAGTTGTTCCGTCTTTTATCAGTGTGGATATGAGATTTGTATTTGGCTGCTTGCAAACTAGTTGTAGTCTTTTGCCATCGACAAACAAATAGTACTGTAGTGTGTTCAGGAAATGTGTTTGGGGTAATTCAGGAGGTTGTTATGCTGGAGGACTCTTATTTTGAAGAGCAGCATTGGGAGCTGCCATGTTTGGGGCTGTTTTATGCTTCAACACAGGAAGAACTGGGGAGCTGGGCTGGAGCGCTTGAGCAATGTGGACACGCCATGGGCTCCGCCCCCCCCTTTTGGCAGGGGTGTGTGTGTGTATTGGGGGGGGTCTAGGCACTACACAGAGCACAAATATCTGTATTGAATGTGGGAGAAACTTCATCAAAGATATATAAGAATAAAATTAACACAAATTTTCATGGTGGCTGTACACATTTTTCTTATCATTGATATTCTCACAATGAAGAAGCTCACAAACATACTGTGAAGCAAAAAATGATCTTGTAATGAAATTTAAAGGCACGATGTAAAATCTAATTAAAAGCCTTGTGGCCTAATACAAGATATACAGTACAAACAGAGAGACTGAGAAAGAGAGTGAAACTTGTTTCCTGGTCTAAACCACTAATTTGTGGTCAAGGCGAGGCTGCTGTTCAGCTGTCAGTTCCTCCTTAAGATGCCACAATACAGAAACAAGCAAAGACACAGAAAGATCACAAAAAGCTTCTGAAACTACTGAAAGAGAATACATCTATCCAGAATGGTCAGAATGAGGTGCTTTTGTATGGTCATCTGGATTCTTCTCTCTGGTAAGTCCTGACCTGCAAACAAGAATATATACAGAATGTATATCTAAGAGAAAAGTAGTTTACATCTCTTATATCTTCATGGTAATGCTGAGAGAGACTGTAGAGCTCATATCTGAACCCTGAGAGACTGTATGGTGATGCAGTTAATAGCAGAATGATAAAGTGCAGCTGACCCTGCTAACAAGAAAACAAGCTTGACAAGCCCGTGTACAATCAGCCTCAATGTGCTCAGACAAACAACAAAGATTTCAGCAGTTTTTCTCTTCTGCACTTCGTCTTGTTCATGCACAGGTGTCCCTACATTGTATGCATGTGTAAATACTGTGTAATTAAGTGTATTTAATCTGTTTATATAATGTTTATATGTTTATCTATAATTTATAGGATGTTCCATGTTATTTAGCTACTGAAGCACCTAAATGTCCCCTCGAAGATGGATAAAGTCTGTTTGTCCGTGTCCAGCCATCCACATATTTTACATAGTAACCGTATTCATAAAGTGAACATGTTTAAACAGGAAACAAAAGTCGTGTACAGGGTGGCAGCACTAATAGCACTCTAAACCACACTGACTCTGCAGCCAAAGCAGTTCTACAAAGTTTACAGTTCTACAAACTCCGCCTCTAACGCTTTTGTCATTTCCTCTGAATCGTCAAACGTGTGAGGAGAGAGCTGTATGACTGGGCCTTAAACCTTAATGGCCTTTGTTGGATGAACCTGTGTTTTCTTTTAGATTACTTTAATTGCACATACGTTTTTCTGTGTGTGTATTTGTGACAGAAGTGACTGTTGAGGCGTCAGATATCAGAGTGTCAGGACATGTTGGAGGATCAGTGGAGATCCAGTGTTCTCACCTGTTTGCTGACAACAACACAAAGTATTTCTGCAGAGATCCATGTAATGAAGATCAGCACATTTTGATTAAATCTGGTCAGTCACCTACTGGAAGATACAGACTGGAGGATTCAGGGAATGGAGTCTTCACTGTGGTCATCACTGACCTCCAAAAATCAGACACTGGAACTTACTGGTGTGGAGTGGACAGATATCTGAAGGACACACATCACAAGGTGCTACTCACAGTTACAGATGGTAATGAGCCTTTATTAAACTACACTTCACGCATGACTTCATTAGTGTGTTTTTGTGAATATTAATCATATAATTGGAAATAACATTTGTTTATTTACATCTCTCATATGCAGCTCCCTCCCCCCACACATACCCACCCAAAGCTACTCCAACAGCTGCTGCTGTAAGAACAGTGAGATCTAAGTTCTTCACCTCCTCTTCATCCACTTTCCCTCCCTCCACCACCTCACCATCCACCACCTCCTCCTCCACACCTAAACCAGCATTTCCAGCTCAGCACAATGTCTCATCACCTACCAGAGGTATCTTCATCATTACTTATTAACTCTTCTTCACCTAAAAATGCATTCATATGAAAATCATTTGCAACACTTCATAATAGCAGTCAATTTAGTTAGACGACATGTCTTTATAAATATGTTATAAAGTCAGAACTTCATAATAAACATTAACCACTAAATAAATATTATTTAATCATTAAGGAAAGGCTTTATGCATCAAAAAGTAGCACTATACTAAATAACTATGTAATCATTTAAAACAAAATATACATAATTAATTGCTAATTATTAGGAATTTTTATGCAAATAAGAAAATGTTTAATATTATTCTTTTTTTAATTCATTTCTTACAATGAAAATAATTTTAGACACTGCTAAAGGGTTAATAATTCAAGTGGTACCATTAACTTATGAATATGTAACTACTAAATAATTGTTTACGTAATCATAAAGATTTATTCAAAACCTATATCACCAATGTGAAAAAGTAATTGCCTCCCTAATCCCAATAACTGGTTTTGCCATCCTTAGCAGTAACAACTGCAAATGTTTGTGATAACCAGTGATGAGTCTTTTACATCACTGCGGAGGAATTTTCTCCCACTCTTCTTTGCGGCAATTTTTAAATTTGGCTACATTAGAGAGTTTTCAAGCATGAGCAGCCCGTTTAAGGTCCTGCCACAGCATCTTAATGGGATTCAAATCCCATCAGCCACTCCAAAACCTTAGTTTGGTTTCTTTTGAGCCATTCAGACATTGACTTGTTTGTGTCCTTCAGATCATGGTTCTGCTGCATAACCCAACTGCTCTTAAGCTTTAGGTTATTAACTTATCTAAGATACTTTCTGATAGAGAGCAGAATTCATGGTTCCATCAATCATAAAAAGTAGTCCAGATCCTGCAGAAGAAAAGCAGCCCCAGACCATCACACTACCACCACCATGTTTGACTGCTGGTATGATGTTCTTATGGAGGAATGCGCTGTTAGCTTTATGCCAGATCTAACAGGACCCATGTCTTCCAAAATGTCCTTTTGGATGAAGTGGTTGATGGTGGGGTCATGCAACTGATATTTTGCTTTTAAATTCATCAACAATTCCTTCTCAATGGAAATTAAGGCCAAGTCTGACAGTTGGGCCTGCCCAGTTGTGTTCCTCAAGAAGGTTTTATGTGCTTCAACACAGAGAATGACCTCCCTACAGAAGCAGTGGACACAGTGATTGCCAGCATGAGGCATGTGAGAGTGAACACTTGTGTCATGCTTTCTTTCAGTTCTTTTTAAAGAAGAAAGTGATGAATCGGCTGGGCTTTTACCCACAAAGTTAGAGTTCTGTGTAGGTTAGAGGCTGATTGAAATATGCACCGTAGCTCTCCATCAAATTTGAAAATACAGCATTGGAAAAATGGTAACTGTGATGCCTGAACTGTTATGGGTCCCGAAGGGCCAGGAATGCAAGCTTTTTGTGGTCCCTAAAGTGGTTGGCAAACTGAGGTAGGAGGCTGTGAATTACGCTGCTGTAGAGCTCCTTGTACTGTGCGGAAATGTCTCTTTGAGCCCCACGGCCACACAGAGGGCCAACCAAAGTCAGGGCTTCTTCATAGATGCTGTCAAACTTCTCTTTCTCCCATTCAGTTGTCCTGTGTAGCCCATCCACTCTGGCCAGGGAAAACTGGATATCGAGGCTTTTGTTCTGGAGAATACCAAAGACACCATCTGAATATGAGAAGATGCCGTGGAAGGTTTTCAACCAAAAACAGAAATGGAAGCTGTGAAGGAGGGTGATGAATCCATCAGCGCAATGGACAGTGTCATCATCAAACTCCATGTGGTGGTCTATGATGTGTTCAAACACCTAGGAGAGTTACATGACTTTTATTGTACAGAAACAACATCCTTCAATAAACTTTGAGAATATTTACTTTTAATTTTTTCTTTAATATCAATGCTGTCATCCATTCTTTACATGCTGGATGATAGTTGCACATGTAGGCTTCCATGAGTAGCTCCTACTCACTGGTAATTCAATTCTCGTTTCGTGTGCAGGCTTGTGCAAAGTGGTCAGTAAATGAATAAGTAAGTAAATATTTATTTATTTTTATTTACCTATCTGAATTTCCTGAACATCTCGGGAAATTGCTCCCGCTGTGCACACCAATCGAGAATTGAAATACCAGTGAGTAGGAGCTACTCATGGAAGCCTACATGTGCAACTACCATCCAGCAGTTTGGTGTGCTTTGCTAATCAGCTGAAAAAAAAAAGCCAAGCCAGAAAGATGCGAAAAGAAGACCTTGTGCTCTCTTATCTTGGAGGCTCCCTGTGCGATGATGAGATTTAGAATGTGGACATAGCAGTGAACAAAGAGGGCCTGACTAATGGTTTCCTTCACTTTCGCTTACACCCCATTCAAACCAGATTCCATAATGGCTGCTCCATTGTAACACTGAGTGAACACTTTGCGCAGGCCTGCAAGAACTCCAGCAGCCATGTAGCTATGACCTCTGCTCATCTGTCTTCTGTCACATCATCAAACTTGAAAAAGAACTCAGTAACACTTTCTATGAATGTCACCTTTGTAAGCATCTATAAACACATTCATAACATGTTATAATGCATGCATAAGACATTATGAACATAGCTATAAGTATTTATAAAAATACATTATACATTATAGCCATGTTTAATAATGCATAATGCATTATAAGTACTGATCATAACAAATTATAAGAGCTCATAAATTTTATTTGTCTGCTCTAAGTAAAGTGAAGCGGACTGTACTAAAGCCTCCTCCAGTGTTCAGAGTGAGGCTTCAAGTTAAAGTATTTACTGAAGAATTTACTGAAACACTAAAACATTCACAGTAAAGCACATTACAGGCTTCAAATGTCAGAGTTTAAACTAGTGCTGCCATCAGTGTTTTACCCAATGTGGGAAAGGTAATGTGCACCACCGTTAGCTTGGTATTTGTCTTTACTTTACACTCTCCAAGCTGGGACTGACTTCTTTGGCACTGACATTATAACATGTTATTAACACTATTTATAATGCATTATATTAACAATTCATAATGCATAATAAACATGGCTATAAAGTGTAATTCAGTGTCATTCTTTTTTATAAATATTTATAACCATGTTTATAATGCCTTATGAATACATTATAACATGTTATTAATGTGTTTATAGATGCTTACAAAGGTGACATTTATAGAAAGTGTTACCAAGAATTATTTTACCTCCTCAGTCACATGATGAAGCACTTATGACATCTGGGCAACGTTGCTAATGTCTGTTGTCTCATTCAACATGACAGCCATGAAAGGTGCCTTTCTCACCTCTTCCTTCATGCTATCTGTGACGCTAGCAATAGTGCTGATCAGGTTGTTCTGAATTTTTTAATAATGGCCACTGAAGACTTTTGATGTGGCGAGGTGAGTGCTCAGGTCGTGGTCATATTCTGATGTTAAGTCCTGCAACTTCAGGTAATTCTCCTTGTTTGATGCGCCTGCTCCTTTATTGTGATCTCGGAACAGCATCGCCTGCTTGCCCAAGACCATGCAGTTAATAAGGCCTTTCAAAATACCCCGGTTTACCTTTCGATTATGAGTGATGACATCCAAGCGTTGTTGTTCATCCAACTGGAGCTCTGGTGCCCCCAAATGTTTTTACGGTGTATAGTAGCTTTTAGATTACCCAAAGCGTTCTGATGGCAATGCGCTGGCTTGGATAAACTTCTTAAATTACAAAATCCATCTTTGGCCCAAGACCCACTCTCCGCACCAAGCAGCAAGCAACTCCAGCAGTAAAGCTTTTGCTCCTTGGTCAATCCTGTCATCCAGGGGTATCGCGTGTAATTGCTTTGCACCACGCATGAAGCTCTGGTGTACATCATCCTTTACAGACTAACTCCAACTTTTCATTAAAAGTTAATCTATGAAATGGCATGGATAATAAATTCACAGCGATGTCCTCCTCACTACCGGTAATGCTACTCTTGGCTTCCATCATGAATCAACAAACTAGCTAGCTTTTTTTTGCTAGCTTCCCCACGGTGGGTGGAACTGTCATTTGAAATTGGTTTCTCATTGAATTACTATTGCTTGGCCCTCTGTAAATGTATAGCTGGACCACCATTGTCTTCACTTTCTTTCAGCCCAAAGACATCAGTACTGGGAGGGTCAATGCAAAATACTAGAGACTTCTCTCAGTGTAATTCTGTTGGTGGGGGGGGTCTTTTTAGGGACTCCTTTGTATGTTGCTGCTGGACTTGTCACTATGATGATTGTATTCAGCATTGCTGCTGTAATCTACACTGTTAGAGGATCACAAAGGCACTCAAAAGTAAGTGCACAATATTCAGTCATGAAAGTGAAATTGTTATATTAAAATATTCTATACCAAGACCAGGTGAGCAGATCCGGAGATCAGCAGGCCGGCGACAGGATGGGGGTGGACCTCAAAGTGTGACTCATTTATCTTATAGATCAGCTACCCATAACAGTGTTAGGCAAAGTAGATTTAAAGGACAGCACAGTATGAATAACCCTGTCCTAGATCCACTCCTAACCAACAATACTCACCAAGAAGTATCAAATATGGTGTAAAGTCACAATTAATGAGTTTAGAACCAGCGTTATCTTGACAAAGCTCAATGTATTATATTTTACTGAATCCATATATCATTCATTTACTTTCCTCAACAGCTTCAAAGTGATCTAAATTCAGCGATGTCCTCCACTGCTGGTCTAGAAGAAGAAGATCTACACTCACACATCTGTTTTACTGTCAGCAACTGCTCTGCTAGCTTCACCTCAGAGACTCCCAACAACCAAGCTTTGGACGACCTGCTGTACTCTGAAGAGCAACGACTACTCACACATGTGATCTACAGCTTAGACAGCTAATTATTTATCTTTCACCACAGTCAAGATGTGCACTAGAAGAGGAATAAAAATTAAACATTAAGAACATCAGTTACCTCTATTACGTATTTAGATTATTATTACTATTATTATTTATTAAAAAAAAAAAAGGATTTAAATTTGAATTCCTGGAAATAGTCGCTGTTGTATTGTTTGCAACAAGAACTCCTGTTTTATTTTAGAAATGGTGAGTTTTTGGTGTGCCATAAAAAAGCTGTAATTTCTATTGTGGTGTACTGAGTTTTACATTTTATACAGCATTCTACACTGGATTCTAGAAAACCTTTTACAGTTATGGTAGTTTGTACTGTATCTTATTGTATCTAAACATCTTATTATATGGCTACTGTAATGTTATACTAACACAAATGTAGTAATACATCAGGCCGTGCAGTACTAACAGCTTCACTGTACAACTAGGCACCAAAAGTACTTTCTGGCATAGAAAAAGACCATCATCTTCACTGCAATTTCATTTCAATTCAGTTTTTTTTAGTTTTCCATTGTTTAGAGCTGCACTATTATTTTTTATTTTTTTGTTAAAACTGCAAGAAGTGACCCTGTAAAGCCTGAAATAGTAATTTTGCACAATTACATATTCACACTAGATGTTCCATGAAATCCTCAAAACTTACATTGTACAGCTTTAAATGTTAAACTTGCTGCTGAGCTGCATTAATATATGTGAACCAGAGTGAATGCAACAAGTATAATATTGTTTATTACAAACAACTTTGTGTCCAGCAGGAGGTGCTAGAATGCTCTCAGCATAATAACCCTCTGAGAGTAGGGGAGAAGTCCTCTCATCTTACCACACATCTGCAGAATTAAAGGAAATCAGTGTTAAATAAATCCTCTCTACCTCATTTGTAGCTTCCCTCATGATACAATGGGCTGCAACCTGATGGGCTGTGTGAAAGCTTTGGTATGCAGAGCCCTAGCAAAAAGCAGCAGGGTGAGCTGGCCAACACAAAGGACTGCACGATAAAGGTTTGCACAGACTTACCTGCAACTGCCTGGAAATGAAAATGTGATTCTTTTTGATAGTAATTCCCAATCAAGGGAGAAATACTGCAAAATGTGGGACTATTTTTGTCTGGCTAATGATGTTGCAGATGGTGATAAGACTGATCAAAAAGGCCATTCTATTGTGTGGTATGGGTGCTACTACATACTGTCTAATGAGAAGCTTGTTGTACCCATAAAAGCCAAGTGACAAAATGTACAAAGAGCTGGTGGACTTACTCAAAGCTCATTTTAACCCTAAGCCTCATGAAATTATGCAGAGAACTATGGCGAGGCTCTGAAACAGATGTTGGCGATTGTGCAGTGTGAGTAATGACAGGATACAAAGGCAGCTGTAAGCAGAAGTGGATTTAACATTCAAGAAAGCCTTATAAATAAGCTAGGCAATGAAATCAACACCTTCCTGAGGATTCAGTAGCTACAACTCGGATATCTGAAGGGCATGCAACAGTCGATGGAACAGAGCTCATAGTTTCAGTCATTAGCAAAGAGCATTACTCCAAGATGTGGTAAAAAGGCATAGTTCCAGAGTTGGAACACTCCTCCCTGCAGCTGAAAACATATAAAGGAGAGAAATTAGGGGTGCTGAGTGTGACACAAGTGACAGTAGAGACCCATTTAACAGAAAACACTGGTCGTGGGTCAAACTAACTTGGTAGAGGGTGGCTTAAAGAGCTTTCATTGGAGACTTAACCAAACAACAAGGTGCTGGTGAAGTCCAAGCTAAAGGTAGATGAGGTTTTAGAAAGGTATGCTGAAGTATTCAAAGGAGGACTGGGGCAAAAACAGCACTGAACCCAACATCCTAGTAGACAAGGAAGCACAACCTATCTATACAGTGAGACCAGTCCCATAAGCAGTGAAGCCCTTGGTAGAGCAGGAGGTTAGTAGAAGAGAAAATCATTGAACCTGTATTCAGAGTGGGCTGCTCCTATTGTCCCTGTCATTAAACTCAATAACTATGTAAGGATTTGTGTGGACTAGAAGCTCGCTGTCAATACAGCGTCCAGCAATACTCCATCCCCAGCACTGAAGATCTGTTTTCCCATTTAGCTGAAGGAGAGCATTTCTCTAAACTTTACATGAGCCATGCCTATCAATGGATGGTGTTTGATGAAAGTTCAAGGAAACATGTCACCATCAACACACACCAAGGATTGTACACACACTCCAGACTACTTTGGGTTTCCTCTAGCCCAGCTATTTTTCAGAGAACCATGATAGGGATTCCAAATGTTACAGTGTACCAGCACAATATCCTGGTCAGCAGTCCAACCAAAGAAGAGCATCTACAGAACCTGGAAGAGGAACTGCAGAAACTAGAGAGCAGTGAACTGAGGTTCAAAAGAAGCACAAGCACATTCATCAAGGAAGCACCTGTTCTGTGCAGTGTTACAGAATTAAAGGCTTACCTTGGGCTCTTAAATTACTATCACTGACTTCCTCCTAAGTTGGAAAAGAGTATAGGTATGCTGATGCCTTGACTGCCCTTGATGAAAAAGGGAAACAACTATCAGAGGAGAACACAGAGAGAGTGCTTCTTCTGGCAGAGAGTGATGTTCCCCTTGTGTCAGCTGAGCAGGTGAGAAAATGGACTGATCGAGATGCAGTTCTTATTAGAGTAAGAGAGTATGTTCTTAGAGGGTGGCTGAGGAAAGTAGACAATGCTGCTTTTAGCTTTGACAAATTAAGCATAATGGGTGGATGCATGTTATGGGGAGCCAGAGTAGTTATTCCACAATCCTAGAGGGCAGCTGTAATGAAACAGCTACAACAACGTCACCCAGGAATTACTTGAATGATGGGATTATCAAGACGTTATGTCTGGTGGCCTAACCTGGATGCAGAGATTGAAACCTCTGTGAAGTCATGTTGAGGCTGTCAAGAGATAAAAACCTTCCCCCAGTGGCTCCATTACATCTGTGAGAGTGGCTGGATAAGCCAAAGAGAAGGGTGCATGTAGATTACATCAGACTTAGGATGGGGAAAATGTTTCTCTGTCTCATAAATGCCGGCTCTAAATGGTCGGAGTGAAATTACAATAAAAATACAGTAGTAGAACAAAGAATAAAAAATAATGTATAATAAAGAGCCACAGAGGAGATAAAGAGATGTGTGAATATGTACATATACAGATAAAATATCTATACATAAACAGGTCTGAGTATACATATACTATAAAAGCTACTGTATTCAGAATTTTACAGAATGATATGAATATTTACAAATAGACTGTCTGTACAGTTGCGCAAATAGTCATTTTGTTGTAGATGAGTTACTGTAACACAGCAAGGAGGTTTGACTGTTTAGTTGTAGTTTAAAGTGCGAGGTGTCCACAGTGGTGAATAGGTGCCACAGCTCTGAGGAAAAAGCTGTAACTGTGTCTGGTTATGCTTGTTTTGATAGGCCTGAATCTTCTACCAGAGGGGAGTGTCTGAAAATGGTGATGTCCATGATGAGACAGGTTATCTTTTACCAGTACTCCTTATCACTCTGCTGTTGTAAATGTACTGAAGTGTTGGCAGACTACATCCAACGATCCACTCCGCTGTCCCGATTATGCACTGGAGTTTGGCACATTATTGTGAGGTGGAGTAAACAAACTAGATGGTTATGGATGATGTGAGAATGGAATCGATGATCATGTGTAGAACTTGTTCAACAGGCCCTGCAGCAATTGTCTCAGGAGGAATATTCTCTGCTATGCTCTCTTGGCTATGGAGAATGTGTTTCTCTTCCACTTCAGGTCCCTGAACATGGTGGTGCTCAGGAGCTTCAGTGGAACCTGCAAAGTCATTGATGTTAAGGGAGGGTAGAGAGGGAGGGTTGCACCTGAAGTCCACCACCAACTGTACAGTGTTTTGTTTGCTGAGCTTCAGGTTGCTGCTGCACTAGGAGATCAGCTGCTCGACTTCCTTTCTGTAGGCAGAGTCATCACCATTGGCTGTGGGGCCCACCACAGTGGTGTCATGTGCAAACTGCAGGATCTTCACAGCTGGTTCCATAGAGGCATAGTCACTAGACTTAACAGAGAAGGGATCAGAGCACACAACCTTGTGGTACTCCAGCACTAAGGGTCCAGGGGTCTGATGTGTGTTTTCCTAGCCTCACCTGCTGTCTCCTATTTGTCAGGAAGTCTGTGATGCACCATCAGATGGGATCTGCCAAAGACAGCTGGGGCAGCACTATGGTGTAGAAAGAATGTAGGTTCCAAGACTGTCGAGATGTTAATATTAAAATTAATGTTAGTAAAAAGTGCCAAGTTGACCATGTTGTCAATGCACCTGTTAGCTTTGTCCATGAATGGTAGAAGATCCAGCAGAAGGTTTGAAATGGCCTTCAGGTGGGCTAGGACCAGGCATTCAAAGACCTTCATGACTACAGAGGTCAGGGCTACCGGCATGTAGTCATTTCCTGGGGACTGGAATGATGGCAGATGTTTTGAAGCATGTAGAATCAGAACAAAGTTCAGGTGATTTGTTGAAGATGTTGGTGAAAATTACTGCTAGTTGATCACAGCAGTGCTTTAGGGTGAGAGTCCGTCTGGCTCTTCTGTCTCCTGAAAAGCCTGGTAAAGTCCTGTTTCTTGATTGTGAGATGAGCTAGGGGCAGATGCGAGAGAGCCAGGGTGGGGAAGTGGGGTGGGGAAGTAGGGTGGGGGGAATGGCAAACAATGAAGATTGTCTTTTGTGCCTTCAAATCTGCAGTACAACTCATTCAGGTCATTAGTGACCTGGTGGTCATTCTTGAGAAGGGTACATTTTTTTGCCTTGTAGTTGTTGAATTCTTGGAGGCCTTTCCAGACCGAGGTAGCAGCAATGGGGCTTTTTAGAGCATTTCTTCTTTGCTGCTTTAATCCCTTTGTCCAGCTTGTATTTGGCATTTTTGTAGAGAATTCAGTCCTCACTCCTGATTGTTGCCTCCTTTTCCTCCAAACCTGTCTGAGTTTAGCTGAAAACTAAAGTTTGTCTCTGCTGTATTTCACTTGCGCTGTAGTTGAAATGCAGCTGTCCTCTCAGAAACTGATGTATGACATCACAGTATCTGTGTATTCACCAATACTGTCTGATGCTTCTTCAGAAACAGTCCAGTTTGTGGATTCAAAGCAGCCCTGTAGCTTTTGAGTGTCTCCACTGGTCCACCTTTTCACTGTTGTGATGACAGGCTTGTTAGATTTTGAAGCTTACTGAATATTTTAACACAGTGTTTGTTGTAATTTTGTCTTTTTTATGAATTAAATCTT
The DNA here is from genome assembly GCF_904425465.1 of Colossoma macropomum. Taxonomy (NCBI): domain Eukaryota; kingdom Metazoa; phylum Chordata; class Actinopteri; order Characiformes; family Serrasalmidae; genus Colossoma; species Colossoma macropomum. Next base: position 7,975,074 of record NW_023494808.1, on the reverse strand, counting down.
CATTTTTTTCCCAAAATTACATCACAGCAGCCATTTTACACACAGTAATAAAAAGGTTTATACTATAGAACTAAATACGTAAGGTGGGTTAATCTTAAATATTATATTATAGAAATGCTGTTGCCATATACAAAAGGTACATGTCTAGCATTTGTAACAAACCAAACCACTTGAAAATCGGTCAAATATTTAGCAAGTTATGATGATTTTAGTTATGGATCTCCAGCCTCCTTTGACATACATGCATTTCCTACGAAAAAATGCCTGCTTTCTAAACAATACATTTCTATACTAGTACATACTACACTAATGTGCGTTCATATGTGGTGCACTACCTTTGGGAAAAGGGCTTTCATTCAAAAACATGTTAACACGAGTCACACATGGTTGTATTGTGTTGCTCACATGTTAATTGTATGTTAATTATGCATAATTATATGTAAAATATGTTATTTACAATTTTGCACCTTTGTTCTTTTGCATGTGTAAGCTGCTAAATAAGCCGTGCCCACCAGCACAGAGCGTCAGTTTATGTAGTGCCTCTTAAATCTGGCTCAATGTATTCTTACATTCACTGGTGTCTTTTAGCTTGAAATTCATCTGGTGCAGTTTTTATTTGATCTGATAGCGCTGACCCTCAGATGGTCTCAGGTATGAGCCACACTGAATGCTTGATTTCTAGAAACAGAAAGTAACACTTAAAAGATCAGCCACAAACAAGACAATTAATAAAAACATTTTCCCTACAAGTTGTTCCGTCTTTTATCAGTGTGGATATGAGATTTGTATTTGGCTGCTTGCAAACTAGTTGTAGTCTTTTGCCATCGACAAACAAATAGTACTGTAGTGTGTTCAGGAAATGTGTTTGGGGTAATTCAGGAGGTTGTTATGCTGGAGGACTCTTATTTTGAAGAGCAGCATTGGGAGCTGCCATGTTTGGGGCTGTTTTATGCTTCAACACAGGAAGAACTGGGGAGCTGGGCTGGAGCGCTTGAGCAATGTGGACACGCCATGGGCTCCGCTTTTGGCAGGGGTGTGTGTATTGGGGGGAGTCTAGGCACTACACAGAGCACAAATGTCTGTATTGAATGTGGGAGAAACTTCATCAAAGATATATAAGAATAAAACTTTACACAAATTTTCATGGTGGCTGTACACATTTTTCTGATCATTCATATTCTCACAGTAAAGAAGCTCACAAACATACTGTGAAGCAAAAACTGATCTTGTAATGAAATTCAAAGGGACAATGTAAAATCAAATTAACAGCCTTGTGGCCTAATACAACATATACAGTACAAACAGAGAGTCTGAGAAAGAGAGTGAAACTTGTTTCCTGGTCTAAACCACTAATTGTGGTCAAGGCGATGCTGCTGTTCAGCTGTCAGTTCCTCCTTAAGATGCCACAATACAGAAACAAGCAAAGACACAGAAAGGTCACAAAAAGCTTCTGAAACTACTGAAAGAGAGTACATCTATCCAGAATGGTCAGAATGAGGTACTTTTGTATGGTCATCTGGATTCTTCTCTCTGGTAAGTCCTGACCTGCAAACAAGAATATATACAGAATGTATATCTAAGAGTAAAGTAGTTCACTTCTCTAATATCTTCATGGTAATGCTGAGTGAGGTGGTAGAGCTCATATCTGAACCCTGAGAGACTGTATGGTGATGCAGTTAATAGCAGAATGATAAAGTGCAGCTGACCCTGCTAACAAGAAAACAAGCTTGACAAGCCCGTGTACAATCAGCCTCAATGTGCTCAGAGAAAATCTGTATAATTATCACAAACTACATTAACTGACAATACTCAATTTCTCACAAACAACAAAGATTTCAGCAGTTTATGTCTTCTGCACTTTGTTTTGTTCATGCACAGGTGTCCCTACATTGTATGCATGTGTAAATACTGTGTAATTAAGTGTATTTAATCTGTTTATATAATGTTTATATGTTTATATATAATTTATAGGATGTTCCATGTTATTTAGCTACTGAAGCACCTAAATTTCCCCTCGAAGATGGATAAAGTCTGTTTGTCCGTGTCCAGCCATCCACATATTTTACATAGTAACCGTATTCATAAAGTGAACATGTTTAAACAGGAAATGAAAGTTGTGTACATGAAACCACACTGACTCTGCAGCCAAAGCAGTTCTACAAAGTTTACAGTTCTACAAACTCCGCCTCTAACGCTTTGTCATTTCCTCTGAATCGTCAAACGTGTGAGGAGAGAGCTGTATGACTGGACCTTAAACCTTAATGGCCTTTGTTGGATGAACCTGTGTTTTCTTTTAGATTACTTTAATTGCACATCTGTTTTTCTGTGTGTGTATTTGTGACAGAAGTGACTGTTGAGGCGTCAGTTATCAGAGTGTCAGGACATGTTGGAGGATCTGTGAAGATCGAGTGTTCTCACTACTTAGCTAGAACCAACACAAAGTATTTCTGCAGAGATCCATGTAAAGATCAGCACAATTTGATTAAATCTGGTCAGTCACCTACTGGAAGATACAGACTGGAGGATTCAGGGAATGGAGTCTTCACTGTGGTCATCACTGACCTCCAGAAATCAGACAATGGAACTTACTGGTGTGGAGTGGACAGATATATGAAGGACACATATCACAAGGTGCTACTCACAGTTACAGATGGTAATGAGCCTTTATTAAACTGCCCTTCACGCATGACTTCATTAGTGTGTTTTTGTGAATATTAATCATATAATTGGAAATAACATTTATTTATTTACATCTCTCATATGCAGCTCCCTCCCCCGACACATACGCACCCAAAGCTACTCCAACAGCTGCTGCTGTAAGAACAGTGAGATCGAAGTTCTTCACCTCCTCTTCATCCACTGTCCCTCCCTCCACCACCTCACCATCCACCACCTCCTCCTCCACACCTAAATCAGCATTTCCAGCTCAGCACAATGTCTCATCACCTACCAGAGGTATCTTCATCATTATTTATTAACTCTTCATCATCTAAAAATGCATTCATATGATAATCATTTGCAACATTTTATAATGCCAGTCAATTTAGTTAGACAACATGTCTTTATAAATATGTTATAAAGTCAGAACTTCATAATAAACATTAACCACTAAATAAAGATTATTTAATCATTAAGAAAAAAGGTTTATGCATCAAACAGTATCAGTATAGTAAATAACTATGTAATCATTTAAAACAAAATATAGATAATTAATTCATAATTATTAGGAATCTTTATGCAAATAAGAAAATGTTCAATAATAATATTTTTTTACTCATTTCTTACAATGAAAAATAATTTTAGACTATTGTATGACACTGCTAAAATAATTAAAGTGGTACCATTTATTTATGAACATGTTACTATTAAATAATTGTTAACTTAATTATTGCATTAAGATTTATTCAAAACCTACATCATCCATGTGAAAAAGTAAGTGCCTCCAAAACCTAATGACTGGTTGTGCCACCCTTGGCAGTAACAACTGCTATCATACATTTGCGAAAACTTGCGATAAGTCTTTTACATCGCAGTGGAGGAATTTTGGCCCACTTTTCTTTGCAGAATTATTTTAATTCAGCTACATTGGAGAGTTTTCAAGCATGAACTTCCCTTTTAAGGTCTCACCACAGCATCTCAATGGGATTCAAGTCAGGACTTTGACTCGGCCAGTGTGGCAGTAATCATGCCTGGGTGTGGCTAGTGAAACTGAACCCAATAGTCCATTAAATTTGGTTAGCTGGTTGATTTAGTAGCAGAGGGGGCACTTACTTTTTCACATAGGTAGGGCTACAAAGCATTTTCAATAAATTTAACTGTCATTTAAAACATGATGTGTTTACTTGGGTTATCTTTGTCTAATATTAAAGTAGTTTGATGATCTGAAACATTCAAATGTGACAAACATGCAAAATTAGAAGAAATTAGGAAGGGGCAAATACTTTTTCACAGCACTGTATTTTATGACTTAATATCATAGATTTGTGTTGATGGAGGCCGCAATGTTTCAAAATGTTCCCATTAAAATGTGTACATGTTTTTACATGACTTACAGACACCCTAATGTACACCGCTGCTGGGCTGGTTGTCATGGTGATCATATTTGGGCTGTGCCTCACTGTACTCTGTAAGTTTAATAGAGCAACCAGTGAAATCAAAGGTAAGTGCACAAACAAACACCTTACAGCTAAATCCACAAACAAGCACTCTCTCTATAGCAGGGGTGCCAAGACTGTCTCTCTTGTTTGTTGTGGGCCGAGGGCCAAAAGGTCAGGACAGCATGCAAATATTCTATAGACGCCCTCAGGAGAGCTTGTTTAATACTAAGGTAACAGTATCTGCAGTATTTGTGGAGAGATTGAATATTGTTTCCTGTAAGAACAATATATATATATATCAAATTTGAAGAACATTGATTAAATAAAAACCTAACCTTTATTTGAAGTACAATGGTTGGAAAAAACTCTAAATCTTATCAGGCAATAATTATTTTTCTCAAATTTGTGTGCCACAATTATTACTTTTTGGACCCCCACCCCCTCTACTTTGCCAAGATGACAGCTCTGACTCTTCTCCCATAATGCTTAATGAGACTGGAGAACACATGGCCAAGGTTCTGCAATCATCCCTCTTTACAGACCCTCTCCAGATCCTTCAGATTCTGAGGTCCACACTGTGGACTGTCCTCTTCAGCTCATCCCAGAGGTTTTCTTTGGGTTTTAGGTCAGGGATCTGGGGTGGCCATGGCAAAACCTTAATTCTGTGGTCAGTGAACCATTTTTGTGTTGAATTTGAGCTTTGGATCATCATCCTCCTGAAAGATCAAAATGATGGCCCAGTTTAAGCTTATTGGCTGAGGCAGTCAGGTTTTGATTTTATTTCTGCTGGTACTTGATGGAGTCTGTGATATCATGGATCTGAATATACTATCATGGGCCTTTGGAAGAAAAACGGCCCCACAGTATCACAGATCCACCACCACACTTCACAGTAGGGATGAGGTATTTTGCTGCATGGCTATCTTTGTGTCCACTCCAAACTCACCTCTGGTGTTTGTTGCCAAAAACCTTTATTTTGGTCTCATCTGACCACAAAACACTTAAAGTTCCAGTAAACTGCAAGAGCTTGAGTTTATTAGTCCTTCACAGCAGTGGTTTTCTTCTGGCAACCCCCCCAAACAACTTGTGGTCATATAGGTGGTGTTTGATTGTAATTTGGGAGACGTTCTGACCCCAAGACCTTACTAATGTCGCCAATTCACCATTTGTGATCTTTAGAGATTCTTTGCACTTGCACCGTCCTTCTCCTTTTGCGTTACTCTCAGACCGCATGGTGTAGCAAGGTTACCAGCTAACATGTGACCTGTTAGCTATTTTCTTGTAGCCATTTCCTAATTTTGTGCAGCTCAACAATGTTTTGTCATCCATCATTGCTGTTTTCTCTGGTCTTTCTCATAGTGATGGATGATTGAGGGAATTTGGCCTGTGTTTCACCTCATGTATATTCCCCAGTGAATCAGGAAGTCACAGCTGACCATTTAGTGAAAGTTCTTTCCAATCATTATACTTTAAATAAAGGTTAGATTTTTGCTTCCATTTTGAATGAAAGATCTAAAATGTTTTGTGTGTCTGTTTAGATTAATGTTACATTAGTTTTGAAGTAAAATGAAGGATTGGGTGTCTCCTAGCCTCCTGAATCCCAAGACTTTTTAGAAACAACAAATCTACTGTTTTCTTTTTTTTTTTACCTTTCACAAGAGAACCTTCTAGAAGGACATACATACAAAAACATTTCCTGTAATGAAATCAATACAGGATTCAGAGTTCAGAAACTTTGTTTAACTTGGTCTTGGAGGTAGTGACCATCTGTGTCTTGCCAGCTGCTATGTTTGTTTTTGTTTATGAAAAAAAAAGCATTCTTTTAAATGATCAACGACTATAAAGATTGAGTTCTGTAGAAACATATAAAAGCATGTGTGGTGTCATGCCTGCTTCTATAGAGCCAGAATACTTGGGAAAAATGTTTAGTACACGATGGTTTAGACCCATAGAATTGATAGATAATTTATGTATAGCTGAAATTGAATCCAATGAAGCATAATTTCTATAATACATTAACAAATTAAATAATATATATGTATTAAATATATATATATTATATATATATATATATATATATATATTCCCTCTACATTTCAGGTCCTGGCAAAGATGTTGTCTATGCAGAAGTTAAGATACCCCAGACTGAAGTAAGTCATCAATAATATGCTCTGTTTTCATTTACTTCCCTTGTATTTTTCCCTAACCAGTTATACTAAGAAAGGCACACCATGTGTCATGTTATATAATGTACCAAAACCAAAATGCTCTTACTAGTTTATGAAATGCTGCTGCTGTTAGTTATGAAGAGAACTCAGCATTAGCTTTATGCACCCTAGTGTGTGGCTCCCTCTAGTGGACAACCAGTATCTCGCTGCATCTAGTTTTTAATGGATCATGAAATAATTTATACCTAATTATCTCTTTCTTGACTCAACACCTGAAGATCAACCAGCCAAGCAGCGCAGCCTCCTCTACTGCAGAAGAGGCTCTGGAGAACCCGCTGTACAGCACTGTGGAACTGGACAAGGAAAGACTAGATTCCCAAATTTATTCTTTAGCTCAGTAACCTGACTACTAATTACTCTGATAGCCTATTTATTCATCATATTGCATGAGTCATCTAATGCTCATGTAGTTTGGAGATACCCAATGTTTGATGAGATCTGCTGATGTGAAAGCATCTAATTTTTGTTGCAGTGTCGTATGTAAGTCATATATTTTAAATCTAATGTTTTAAGTAGTCAATAGCTTCTGAATAAATAGTAATTTAATGTATTTGTTGATTCAAAAAAGGGCTTTACTTGCCGGAGAACTTTCTCATTTTTGGTTTCTTTGGTCTAATGTAATTATGTAAGCAGTTCCAATTCTCTATTCCAAACTCAAGGCAAGAAAGAGTACTGCCACCATCATGTTTCACAGTTGGAATGACTATTATGCTGGACTACAGAGTTCAGTTTTCTCAATTAAGCCATAAAGTTCTGTTTACATTATCGATCCACATTTTTATCCCAGCAGTCTTTAGGAAACTTTAAACAGACAGTAGTGTTCATCCTGGAGAGCAATGACTGCCTTTATGCCATCCTCCTGAAACACACAATTCTTTGCCTTGATCGGGTGCCACTGCTCGCCAGCCCTCTGGACCGGCTTGACCACCATCAAGCTCCATGCTGTACTACGCCGTGCAAACCTCACCCTCATAACCTGACCCCAATGATGCTGCCGCCGCTGCTGCTGCATGAACTAAACTAATCAAATTAATCATTGCTCCACCTGTTTTCCCCGTTTTTGTACTACCAATGTTTACTATCCGGTGTCGACCAGAGGAGGATGGGTTCCCCTTCTGAGTCTTGGTTCCTCTCAAGGTTTCTTCCTGTTTCTCTTAGGGAGTTTTTCCTTGCCACTGTCGCCACTGGCGACGCTCATGGGGGCTTGGACCCGGATTTCTTTCTGTAATGTTGATTTCCTTGTAAAGCTGCTTTGTGTCAACACCTGTTGTAAAAAGCGCAATATAAATAAACTTTACTTACTTACTTATTCAGTGCTGTCTGATGGTGGAGTCATGAACACTGACAGTAGCCAGTGCAAGAGATCAGGCTGTATACTCTGGCGTTCATGGTTATCTCTCAGAATATTATACACTTTTTTTGTGATTGTTGTTGGATGACTAACCCAGAAAAGATAACAACAGTGTTTTTTTCTCCATTTGTTCAGTATTTGCCTTGGTGAACGATTAGTGAACCTCCAGCCTGATGAACATTGACAGCTCACAGGCATGCAGTGCAGACAGTCCACTGAACATCAGTACTGCTCAAATATGCAAGATCCAGAAAAAGATAAAAATATATACTGAAAAATATACATATACCATTATACTGATCAACTGTAAATACTTCTTGATGAGATGAAGAAAGACTACCTTCATATTCACTCCATATGCATAACTTCTTAAAACTCACCATACCCATAGTGCACAGAACAGTGTAAACCCTAGTGCTCTTTACCTCGTACTAAGGGGCTGTCATAAATGATATAATGCTCTGACCTGGAAGGGTAAAATATATTGGTAAATATAATTTAAAAAATCACAAAACATTCAATTAAGGCAAAAAAAACAGAGCAGTTGTAACCATTCAGCAGTGTTCAGATTTGTGTGGATTAAACTGGTAAAAGAAGTTTTATTATCTCTAAGAAAGCTCGTTGTCAATACACAGGCAGGGGTCAAACCCAGAGAATGGAGAATGATCACAATGGTGATCATAACACCAGGCGGACAAAACCAAAAGGACAAGGCAAAAGACGTGGTCGAAAAACAGGCAAGCAAGTTCCAAAAACACAGATCCAAAATACAGGGCAACGGTACAAAAAGGGGCAGGCAAAAGACAAAGTAACAAACAAAGCAAAGGTCGGATAATCAGAAGTATACAGGTAGAAATAAACGCTCAGGAAACAATACCTCACACTGATCTACCTACAGCCTGGGCTTAAATACTAAGCTAAACAGATCATATGAACACAGGTGAAGCAGGTTTAATACTCAGGAGACTGTGAGCGCTGACAGGTGCGTGAGACTTTGTCAGAAGTCACGTGATCCCAGATTGACTTGTGGGTATTGGAGTCTATCTCTGACTCCGACTCGGAATGACGTTTCTCAGTCACATGATCTCCCAGAGTATTCTGGGAAATGAAGTCTGTCTCTTCCTGAGAGTTTGTTAAATGCGTGACAGCAATACAAAAGAATAATATAAAAGATACACTTAACATAATAATAATAAAGAATTTGACAAGAAAATATTAACCAAATAAAACCATTAAAATTATTATTGGTATTTATTATTATCAGTTTTACGTTATTAAGACATGAGATAGAGAGATTAATTGTCAATCTGAACCTCCAAAAATAAAAGTATGGCCTGTACACTATTTTTTTTTTTTTTCCATAACCTACTAGGATATCAGAAAGTAGATATAGTCACAGCATTTAAAACAAATGTGAAAATATGGTTAGTGTGTAGGTCTGAAATAACTACTTATTTGACTTAGAAAAGGTCATGGATAACCATAAACCTATAGTGGGTGAATAAAAAGAGAAATTTAAAAACATTTTTTTTTCTAATAAAACCTGAGCTAATGAGTGACTGTGATGGTGAAAAGGTAGCATTAGCAGCTCATGATATAATACAGTATAATATTAATGCTAGTCACTTGTGCAGGTAAAGGGTGGGTCATGAGTGTTTGTGTTGGGGGCAAAGAGGCTCTGCAGTGGTTTTCAGCAGCTCAGGTTTCATTAGTCCATGCGTGACTGATGGAGTTGTTTTTGCATATGTAAAGAAACACTGTTAGTATATGTATCTGGAGAACAATACAAACAAATCTATCTTCCTGGTGCCTCCATATCTCAAAACCACATAAGACAGATCAGGTTCACTGAACCTGTATTTCAGTGTAGGATTTCACTGGTTGTTCTGATGACACTTGATTATCTCATATAATAAGAATACCAGGCTCGGAAATGATATATCAGCAGAGACAGATGCAAAACAGTTGAGGATTTAAAACCAATACTATATACCTCAATGGAAAGAAGTCAGTTGCACTTAGAATTTGGTTTAATAATGAACTATTGCAGCCTGCCTTGAAGGAGAGCAGGAGGTTCGGGTGGTGACAAGCAAAGACACAATAAGAAATCCAACGATCAACATTCAGATGTTTAAGGGGGTCTAATTTATCTAATAGGAAAATTCTTGCGTACACAATGTTGTAGGAATCGGGAATTTAGGGGCTGATATAAATAATTTTAATAGGATAGACAAACTTGCTTTGCAATAGGCTTTTTTTTCCTACTAGATTTACCTGGAAAGGAATAAAGTCTACATAATCTATAATAAGAAAACAGTATTTTATTATTCATTGTACTTTGAATGACTGATTCAGTCTTTTTCTGCCGTCGAGCAAATTTAATTTGTGTCTGGAATACATTTTTGTTCACTTTTTGCAGTAAATTATTTAGGATTATTATCATCCAAAAGGGTTATTATTATCATCCTTTAAAGAGATTGTAAACAACGAGCTTCTTTCCCTCTATTCTGATCGTCTGTCGTAGTTGGAGGTTTGAAGTGGGGACAAAAAGTTGTCAGCCATTTCCAGTACTGCTGTCTCACCTGCAGGTAGAGGTAAAGTGAAGGAAGTAAAAAGTGCCCAATCTAAATGAAGCAATGAAGGTAGTAGAAGGTTGTGTCATCCAGAAAGAATTTGGGTGACACAGACTTCCAATATTTGTTAGCTACATTGGCCTCATAGACCTGGTACAAAACAAAGAGGTGGCTGACCTCGTGGTTGAAGACACAGTGGACCAGGAAGATGAAGGTGCCCTGCTGGGAGTTGAGGAACAGGAAGATAATCTCCAACACCTTACTGCCGTTTACGAAGAAACCCAGGATCCAGGGACAACCGAGGATGACAATCAGGGTTTTAAAGACAAGAGTTCTACAGAGCAGAGAGAGAGAGAGACAGAGAGAGAGAGAGAGAGAGAGAGAGAGAGAGAGAGAGAGAGAGAGAGAGAGAGAGAGAGAGAGGGAGAGAGAGGTTGAAGAATGTGTTATTCCTTCTGTGTATTTGTTCTTCATTTTATACATTAATATTTCAATTTTAATCCCAGAATGTTTTGTGTGTGTGAATGTCAGAATGTGAGAATGAGATGCGCGTTTATTACTTGATTTCTTTGATTTTGGAATGTTCAGTGTTCAGTCCTGCCAGGGTGTTTCTGAGAGTGATGATGATGATGATGATGAAGAGGATCAAGTTGAGCTGTAAATGTGGTGAATAAGTACACTGAATACATCAGTGCTATAATGAGCAATATAAATTTACACCTGGCTGGCTGCACGTTCTCATTCCAGCCAAGCAGGAGAGCAGCTTAGGAAAACAATTCATTAAAAATTGGAATCACATGTAATTCGGTTTGACTGCAGTGAAATCCTGCTATCATGCCAGCTCTATGCAGATAAGACTGGACAGCCCTTTACTTCAGCATACTGTAGGGATGGCTATATCAGAACCTACTGTAAGAATAAGACACACTGGACCCAGAAAACTCCACACAAAGTTCCTGTCTGTCTTAATCCAGCACCTGCAAACAGGTAAACATGGAATACATTGTCATCTCTAGTTCTTGTGGTGTGAATCTGACACACTACTAGAAGTCTATGCATAATAATCAATGCACATTTATAATGAATTCATATTCACACACTCTGGATAAAGAATCAACAAAATTTTAACTATGAAAAATAAACCCCATCTGATGGAACCACGCCCACTCTCCACACTCACTGTTCACTGCCGTATCCATCAGGAACCAGTCCAGCAGACACGCCCACCACAGTCAGAGGAATGACGTATCCAATCACTGTCAGATATTTCCAATTAAGCATTTTGTTCTGCTTTGATCTGATGTTTGTGAGGTTCTTCACTGAGAGGAAGAGCAGCACAGCTTCAATGAACATCCACACAAAAGCAGAGAGAAAGAGGAAGTGCAGAACACCTGCCAGCACTGCACACGCCAACTGTGGAGAGAGAGAGAGAGAGAGAGAGAGAGAGAGAGAGAGAGAGAGAGAGAGACTACTGTTGGCATTCTATTTGAATTATACAGATTTACTTTATCACCTTGGCCTCCACAGAATTGTATTGCTTTTTTTTATCAACAGCTATTCAACAGCTTTATATTGGATTCTTGCTGGTTTGTTTTGTGTCTTTTGTAGTAAATTTTGAACTTTCTTGGTCAGCATGGCAGTTTTTCCATTGTTGACCAAGAACAGGCTGAGAGAGTTTGTGCCACTGTGGCGGAGGTTGGGTGGGCTGTGACCTGGAAGACTTTAGGTTGTGGTTGGGAGAGTTTTGTCTCAACCAGGTGGTGACCTGTACACCTATCAGGTATAACATTATGAGCACCTCCTTGTTTCTACGCTCATTGTCCATTTTATCAGCTCCCCTTACTGTGTAGGTGCACTTTGTAGTTCTACAGTTACAGACTGTAGTCCAGATAGTCAGACACAGCAGTGCTGCAGGAGTTTTTAAACATCTCAGTTTCACTGCTGGACTGAGAATAGTCCACCAACCAAAAATATCCAGCCATGGATGACCAACACAAACTGTGCAGTAGCAGATGAGCTATTGTATCTGACTTTACATCTACAAGGTGGACTGACAAGATAGGAGTGTCTAATAGAGTGGACAGTGAGTGGACACAGTGTTTAAAAACTCCAGCAGCACTGCTGTGTCTGATCCACTCACACCAGCACAGCACCGACTAACACACCACCACCACATCAGTGTCACTGCAGTGCTGAGAATGATCCACCACCCAAATAGTACCTGCTCTGTGAGGGTCCATGGGGGTCCTGACCACTGAAGAACAGGGTAAAAGGGGGCTAACAAAGTAGCAGAGAAACAGATGGACTACAGTCTGTAACTGTAGAACTACAAAGTGCACCTATATAGTAAGTAGAGCTGATAAAATGGACAATGAGTGTAGAAACAAGGAGGTGGTCATAATGTTATGCCTGATCAGTGTATGTATGTGTATTATTTGTGTTCTTGATTTGTAATTGGACTTGCTATTATCATAATTGTAAGCGTCCACGGGTTTGAGAAAGGTGCTAGATAAATGAAACTGATGAGTATAAACATGGTGTACTTATTCTCACCTGAATCATCAGTATGTACTGCAGTAATTCCTGTGTGAGAAGGAAGAGGAGGTGAGCCAGAAACAGGCTGATGCACAGGTTTATCAGAGGAGCGGCGTTAACTCTCAGGTGTTGACGACAAAGAGCAAAGGTCAACAGAGCCAAGCTCAGAAACACCAGGCCCACTGCCACAGCCAGCGTGTTGAGCAGCTCCAAGAGCGGGTCACTCTGGAAATCAACAGTTAGTACTGCTTATTTCTACTTGCAATAAAATCTCAACACCTGAATTGATTTATTTTAAAAGAAGATTAAATAATTAAGAAAAATAAGAAAATATATTTTAGCTGACTATTTACTTTTGAAGAACGTTATAGAAGACAAGATGCAAATTGGTTTGCACCTGTATTCAAGTCAAACAAAATTTTAAGATAAGGATTTTGCTTTTAAAAACATGCTAAAGAAAGATTGTGAAGGTTGATGTAACATGTAACATGACCCAAAAAGTGGTTGGTATAGTGTAGTGGGTAATACCTCTGCCTTCTACCCTGTACACTGGAGTTCAACCCCCTACACTACACCAATAAGAGTCCTCAGGCAAGACTCCTAACACTACCTTCACCTACCTGTGAAAAATGTAAATTGCTCTGGAAAAAAGCTTCTGACAAATGCCATAAATGTAAAAAAATCTCAGAAATCAATGCTGCTGAGAAGCACCAGCCGTGTGTATTAAGTCACATCGTCTTCTCTTGGTATATCCATGTTTTTTTTTTTGTTTTTTTTTTTTTAAAGAATATTATTTGTATACAAAAATGAAAGAATTTTGAGTACACTCTGAGGATCTTAATTGACTTATTAATTGATTAAAGTTTTTTAAAAGCCTTAAAAATATTAGATTATATCTGTACTTTTAGTGATTTCAAATGAAACAGACGTAACCAATACTGTGTTTAAAATACATAAATACATTTGATAAACATTTTGTGTGCCACATATATATTACATTTCAAATAATACTTTATACAACTGTGCTGTGGACAACTGCAATTGTTCTGTCTGTGTGTGTCATTTATTTATTTTATCTATTGTTTTAATTTATTCTTTTTATTTTAACATTTGTTGTAATTTTTTACCATTTTTGTTTTACAAATTAAAAAGAAAAGATTCAAAAATTGAAGCGGCTTTGTTCTTTTATTTATATGATCCTCACTGTTTTATGCATTTTGTGCCCTTTTTCTATTATTATTGTTATTTGTTGGATTTTTTTATTAGTTGTTGTTCTATTCTTGATGATCTTTTTTACTTATCCTTCTCTGTTGTCTTTACTTTAAAGCACTTTCAGCTGCATTTAATGTATGAAAGGTGTCATGTAATTAAAGCCTTTAGTAAAATTATTATTATTAATTCATTTACCTTGAAAAGCTCATATTATTTAAATATTGTTTAAAAAAAAATTGAGGTGAGAAGTTAAAACTGTGTGGTGCTGTCAGTCCATACAGTCCTCCAACCTTCCATACAATACCAACATCTGAAGCTAGCCACTACATCTTTTCAAACAGATGCTAACACAACATCACTAGACAGTTCAACATGCTTGGATGAGAACACTATCACTCCTACCCACCTAGTGAGAGTAAGGCCAGTTATGCTCACTAGTACTCACTGGGGATCAAACTCATGATCTACACATGATAACAACAATGCCTCATTAGTTGCACCACTGCAATAGTTTTTAAAGCTTTGACTGATCTTACATCATCTCCTTTAGGTGGGTTAGTCTGCATGATGAGAGCAAAGGTTGACAGGTGAACACAGGAGCAAACAGAGTGGCTGCTGTTGGTCTGGAGGAGGGAACACACATCTACAGCCCATTCAGTGTTATTCCAGTACACACAGGACAGCACACTGTTAGGGTCAATTTCCTAGACAAAACAGAAGAGAGACGATTATGTCTCATGTAATATTTATGATAGACTTTTAGGACCTCTCTACATGTAGAAACTGAGCCACCGCCAAGTTTAAACTAACACTATTTCTACAGCCTATAGACATAGCATTAGCCTAAGGCAGCCTAAATATTTGTGTAAATGTGTTTGTGGTTAATTAGTTCAAACTTATACTGAAAATATGAAAACAATCTAATCTTTATTTGATGTAAATTTAGTCTATAAAGATATTATTATGTAGTATGGAAGTCCAGAGAGGCCTTGGGGTAGTCATAATTTTCTAGATTGTTATCTTGAGATCACAACTTAACTATATTGTGATCTTAAGATAACAAAAGTTGTCATCCTGAAATCACAACTTAATTATCTTGTGATCTTGAGATGAGAAAGGTTGTTATCTTGAGATCACGACTTAATTATATTGTGATCAAGACAACAAAAGTTGTCTTGAAATTATGACTTAATTATATCGTGACCTGGACATAACAAAAGTTGCTATCTTGACATCATGACCTAATTATATTGTGATCTCGACATAACAAAAGTTGCTATCTTGAGATCATGACTTAATTGTGTTGTGATCTCAAGATAACAATCCAGAAAATTATAGCCACAGCACATGGAAACACAACAGGCTCATTGCTGTTAAACTGCATAACAAATAATGTTCTCATGTAATGGTTGATCAGATTAGACAATACAGAATCTGAGCCCTCTATACAGAATCTCTACAGATCCTCCAGGATCATACATTCTCTCTTAGGGACGCTTCTCTTCAGGTCACCCCACATGTTTTCAGGGGGGTTAGGTCATGGGACTGAGATGGCCATGTCAAGGGCTTGATTCTGTGGTCACTGAACTATTGTTTTGTAGATTTGGATGTATGTTTTGGATCGCTGTCCTGCTAGAAGATCAAACCATGACAGAATTTTAGCTTCCTGGCAGAGGCAGCTAGATTTTCATTTAAAACAGGGGTGTCCAGTCTTTTCCACAAAGGGCCGGTGTGGGTCCAGGTTTCCATTCCAGACAAGAAGAGCACTCGTCAGTCTCAGTATTTAAACAAATGAGCATGTGTGCTCCTGCTTTGTTGCAATGAAAACCTGGCCATTGGCCCTTTGCGGATAAGATTGGAGACCCCTGATTTAAAATCTCCAGGTACTTTATCAAGTCCACGATGCCATAACAAGGTTCACAGGGCCAACAAAAACAGCCCTAAAATAACAGATTCTCCATTGTACTGTTATGGATACTTTTCTGAATAACCATTCTTTTTTTGGTCAAACCCACATTAAGTTTTTGTTGCCCAAAATTTCACATCTGACTGTAGAACCTGGCTCAAGTCAAAGTTCTACCACTTTCTATTGAACTCCAAATGTTTGGAGTGGTTAGATGGAAAAAAGTTCTGCTCTGGCATGCTGTCCAAATAGTTTGCTGGCATAAAAGTGGCATCTAAGTGCAGTTGTTGAGCTTTTGGTGATGCAGAAATGCTATGAACTAATGCAAATTTCTAACCGTGATCCGATTTTTTATGCCTTTATTTTCTCTATTGTCCTATTTTTCTCTATTGTCTCTATTGTGCATGGGGGGCTATATTAAACATACATCCTCTACCTGGTAGGTTCAGTACTCTCACAACTCATTGTTTCAAACTCCTTAATTAATCTTGATCATATGGAAAATAAATACATGGCCCAAATTGTGTTTTATTGTAATGTTGTGTGTAAACAAACTAACTATTGTGCGCTGAACAAGTGGAAGACCTTTCAGAAGGTGCAGAGCAGAGATATAAGAACCACTGATTAACTGACTATGAGGGCTTGTTGTACTAAGCTTTTTATGCCAGTTTCAGTTATAAATTGGATGCAACCTGCCAAACATGATATACTGCACTAGAACACGATCTTAAAGCCACAGTCTGTGGGCCATGGGCATGGAAAATGCAAACAAAACATTAAACAGTACATTTTAAAATGAAGCTGGTTTTATTCAAGATTAAAACATCAGAAAACTCACTGCAGTGTGTTTCAGGGTGAAGTTGACCGGTGTGGGGAGCTGTGTGTTAGTGGTTTTGGGCAGTGTTGCTGACATCACATTTGACACCATGTTATTTACTGTGTTGGTAGATGTTTTGAAGAGACTGGGTTTCAGCATGCTTGACATGTTAGTGAAGCTCATGAAGGCCACAGCAGCTGATCCTGAAGCACAGCAAAATATCTATGTCATATAATCAGACATGTCCACTCAGGACTTTGCACTTCATTGCTGAGGTTTTTTTCAGTAATCCATAAAATGTGATGAATCTTAACAAACAACCATCATGAATAAGCAGCCTTGTGCTTTCTCCTCTCTATGCATACATTAATTTATGCTGTGGCTTAAATGATGAGTGGACTATTCTGATTTTGTGTGCAAATATCTCAGTAATCCAGTGGTTCCTAACTTAACACTTAGTCAAATGGTGTTTTCCCAAAAGGCTTGCAAAAACATGAAAAGATTCCTACTATACCGTTGTTATTCATTAAAATCTGCATAAGGTCGATATCCATCTGTGCACTGTTTATGCTGAGCTGCAGGATTTCTTTCAAGGAGGCTTTCGGTCCAGCTGCAAAGACCTGAACATCTGAGAAATATAAACATCAGTCATAAACCATATACTATGGTCATAGATGCTAAATCAAATAAAAATGATTTCTTTCTGCAAGCATTTTCTTAAAAGTGAGTGGCGATAGTTAAACTTCGATATCTGTTGAAAAGTGAGAGCTATTTATCTGCACACACAAAACAATTGTTGATCTTGGCAAAAAATTGATCATGCTGAAAGATCCAGGGGTGGAAATAGTGAGTATAAATTTTTATTTATCTATTTACTTATGTAGTCATTTACCTAAGCCATTTAGAGAGATGTTAACTGAGTCGGTGGTCTCTGTTGGCTTCACCAGTGTAGACAACAGTTTCTCAGTCCTATTCAGCACTGTGTTCCCATAAGATGCCAGTATATCCAGACTTAATATTTCAACCTTCAGAAGCTGCTCCTGGGCATTCAGCACCATGTCTATATACTTTATTACTACCTGTTTAATAATCAGAGAGAAATTTACATACATTAACACATTGCATACAAAGGATGATGGATGACTCTTTTATTACTTGATCTTCTTTGTTCCACTACTTACGTCTGGTGAGAGCACTTGAACGGTGATATTCTCAATTTGGCTAAAGAGACTGTCTGCACAATTTGTTGTGAAATTGTCCTAAAATGAGAAGTCATATAAGTCACTGTTTTATTAGGTATGATTGTGCCAAATCTTTGTCATTGTATAAAGGTCAGAAATTATAGTTATCAGGCATTACTTGTAAATAAATCGCCACAAACCTTGCATTCCTCAGACACCGTGATATTTGGATCTGAAAGAGGTGAATCGACAAGAGAATATACAGCAGTCTCTGTAGCACAGTGTTAGGCTAACATATCCAATGAGCTCATGTTTCAAATTTTGGAAGTCTTTTGAATTGCCCTCTTTGAGATTAATAAAGTACTCCAAATTTGAATCTGAATTTGCATAGTGTACCAATACCTACAACAATTGCTTTTGCTAAATTAAAGGCTCATTTGCTAATATGTAAAAATACCATCCTGGAATGCAAATTCATTTCAAAAGTTATCCAAACAGTAAAGTGCATTAGACAGTCATACATGTAACTTTATTTCCCTATATATATATATATATATATATATATATATATATATATATATATATCAGGCATAACAAAGTATGCAGAGAAACAGATGGACTACAGTCTGTAATTGTAGAACTACAAAGTGCACCTATATAGTAAGTGGAGCTGATAAAATAAGCGTTGAAACAAGGAGTAATATTACATTAGGAATAATGTTATGCCTGATCGGTATATATATATATTGTTCCAGGCTGATGGTAGTGTTCGTGTCTGGCATAGACTCCATGAAGCCTTGGACCCCAGTGTTGGGCAGGCTAGTGGTAATTCCATACTGGTGTGGGGTGTGTTTTCATGGTATGGGTTAGGTCCACTCATTTGCAGCCCTTCATAAACTTCATGTACCCCTGCAGTGATGGGATATTCTAGCAGGATAATTCACCATGCCACCAGGCCCAAGTTGTCCAGAAGTGGTTTGAGTAGCATTCTGGAGAGTTCGGACAAATGGTTTGGCCTGCACATTTGCTCCAGTTGAACATTTATGGGATGTGGTGGAGAGTTCCATGACTTTTGGTTTGTCAGTGTAAATAATTATCAAATGAAGATTTGAAACTAATTATGTATGAATTACCCATACGGCTCTACAGACACATGACAAATTAAAACAGATGCAAGTAGTATTGTAGGGCATACAGTAGTGTGACTAAATTTTTTAAAAAATTGTCCCCTACACTAGATATTTATATTTTTTAATGAAATCAAATGCATATTTGACTCTGAAGCTTAAAATATACCATTGCCTACCATGTTAATCTATTTGACAAGTTATTAACACATAACAATTTTGAGAATCCCTCTGGAAACCTACTTGTTCTGTTCAGTTGACTGCTATCGTCCAGTGTTGTTGTTGTGATGGACATAGCAGTGCTCATATCTGAAAAGAGGGCATAAAATAACCATGCATGCTTGATAATTGCTAGTAACACACCAAATAAGCACAATCTAAAGCTAATTACACAACGGATCAAAACCAAGAAATAATGAAACAGTGGTTTTAAACCCATAACAATGCATATCCTTTGACCCCATATAGAAAACCAAAATGGCAACAAACACTGTGTTAATTTAGAACCCCCCTGACAACTTACTTGTCATGTACAGATCAGAGCTAGTGGTCAGTTTAGTGCTACTGCGTGTTGTTGTAGAGATCGGCATTATGGTGGTCACATCTGAAGAGATGGTATAAAACAAACTGTGAGCCTGATAATTGCTAGTAATGAAACAAAAAAAATCACAGTGTAAAATTTATAAATCAATTAGAGTACCTGCACAGTAAGCTGAATCATAAAAACGTGTAATAAAAAACTCATAGACATAATAGTTTCCTGGACATGCTTTGACTCGAACTGGAGTGGATCTGTAGTAACAGCAGTCAGTTCCTGACCTCCCACAGACTCGGAGAACAACTATTCCATTTGACATCTGAGGGTGAGAACTGTTCAGCCACAGAGACGTTGCAGTACCACATTTGGACAAAGCAACACAGCTTTCTGGAATACGGATGTTCATCCCTTTATAGAGCAGCAGGTACCAGCCGTTCCCATTGAAGGATCTGTCACAATTGGTCCCTCCAGTTGCATTAGTTCCTCTCCAGGGTTGATCCAGAGATGTTCCTCTCCAGGGTTGATCCAGAGATGTTACATACCACTATCCCATGACTAGTGGCTTGTCAATGTAGTATTGTACCATGGCGAATTTCTCCAAGAACCATGGTGGAGTCAGAAGTCTGGCCCATAACTGTATTATTACTCAGTTTTGATCAGTTGTTTAATTGATCCACGGGTGCTTAATGATCTTGACCGTTGGCGTCTGGCTAGAATTGTCCGTGAGAACAGACAAGCGACTCTGGCGGAAATCACATCCACATTCAGTGCAGGAGGCCCCACACACATATCCTGCAGGTCAGTGCAGCATTCTTTGTTTCCATGGGGTAGGGGAGCAGAAGGCCCACCAGAGTGCCTCTGTTAACACCACAACACAGCATCTGACCTGGGCTCGTGAGGTTGCTACTTGGACCCTAGAGAACTGGCAACATGTGGCATGGTCCGATGAGTCATGGTACCGATTGTTTCAGGCTGATGGTAGTGTTCCTGTGTGGCACAGACTCCATGAAGCCTTGGACCCCAGCGTTGGGCAGGCTAGTGGTGATTCCATACTGGTGTGGGGTGTGTTCTCATGGTATGGGTTAGGTCCACTGGTCCACCTAGACATGTCATTGACCGTTTCACTGCTTGGTGACAATTTGCAGCCCTTCATAAACTTCATGTACCCCTGCAGTGATGGGATATTCTAGCAGGATAATTCACCATGCCACCAGGCCCAAGTTGTCCAGAAGTGGTTTGAGTAGCATTCTGGAGAGTTCGGACAAATGGTTTGGCCTGCACATTTGCTCCAGTTGAACATTTATGGGATGTGGTGGAGAGTTCCATGACTTTTGGTTTGTCAGTGTAAATAATTATCAAATGAAGATTTGAAACTAATTATGTATGAATTACCCATACGGCTCTACAGACACATGACAAATTAAAACAGATGCAAGTAGTATTGTAGGGCATACAGTAGTGTGACTAAATTTTTTAAAAAATTGTCCCCTACACTAGATATTTATATTTTTTAATGAAATCAAATGCATATTTGACTCTGAAGCTTAAAATATACCATTGCCTACCATGTTAATCTATTTGACAAGTTATTAACACATAACAATTTTGAGAATCCCTCTGGAAACCTACTTGTTCTGTTCAGTTGACTGCTATCGTCCAGTGTTGTTGTTGTGATGGACATAGCAGTGCTCATATCTGAAAAGAGGGCATAAAATAACCATGCAAGCTCGATAATTGCTAGTAACACACCAAATAAGCACAATCTAAAGCTAATTACACAACGGATCAAAACCAAGAAATAATGAAACAGTGGTTTTAAACCCATAACAATGCATATCCTTTGACCCCATATAGAAAACCAAAATGGCAACAAACACTGTGTTAATTTAGAACCCCCCTGACAACTTACTTGTCATGTACAGATCAGAGCTAGTGGTCAGTTTAGTGCTACTGCGTGTTGTTGTAGAGATCGGCATTATGGTGGTCACATCTGAAGAGATGGTATAAAACAAACTGTAAGCCTGATAATCGCTAGTAACAAAAAAAAAAATAAATCACAGTGTAAAGCTTATAAATCAGTTAGAGTACCTGCACAGTAAACTGCATCACAAAAAGGTGTACTAAAAAACTCATAGACATAATAGTTTCCTGGACGTGCTTTGACTTGAACTGGAGTGGAGCTGTAGTAACAGCAGTCAGTTCCTGACCTCGCACAGACTCGGAGAACAACTATTCCATTTGACATCTGAGGGTGAGAACCGTTCAGCCACAGAGAGGTTGCAGTACCACATTTGGATAAAGCAACACAGCTTTCTGGCATACGGATGTTCATCCCTTTATAGAGCAGCAGGTACCAGCCGTTCCCATTGAAGGATCTGTCACAATTGGTCCCTCCAGTTGCATTAGTTCCTCTCCAGGGTTGATCCAGAGATGTTCCTCTCCAGGGTTGATCCAGAGATGTTACATACCACTATCCCATGACTAGTGGCTTGTCAATGTAGTATTGTACCATGGCGAATTTCTCCAAGAACCATGGTGGAGTCAGAAGTCTGGCCCATAACTGTATTATTACTCAGTTTTGATCAGTTGTTTAATTGATCCACGGGTGCTTAATGATCTTGACCGGTGGTGTCTGGCTAGAATTGTCCGTGAGAACAGATAAGCGACTCTGGCGAAAATCACATCCACATTCAGTGCAGGAGGCCCCACACACATATCCTGCAGGTCAGTGCAGCATTCTTTGTTTCCATGGGGTAGGGGAGCAGAAGGCCCACCAGAGTGCCTCTGTTAACACCACAACACAGCATCTGACCTGGGCTCGTGAGGTTGCTACTTGGACCCTAGAGGACTGGCAACATGTGGCATGGTCCGATGAGTCATGGTACCGATTGTTTCAGGCTGATGGTAGTGTTCCTGTGTGGCACAGACTCCATGAAGCCTTGGACCCCAGCGTTGGGCAGGCTAGTGGTGATTCCATACTGGTGTGGGGTGTGTTCTCATGGTATGGGTTAGGTCCACTGGTCCACCTGGACATGTCATTGACCGTTTCACTGCTTGGTGACAATTTGCAGCCCTTCATAAACTTCATGTACCCCTGCTTAATTTGATAATTCACCATGCCACCGGGCCCAAGTTGTCCAGAATTGGTTTGAGCAGCACTCTGGAGATTTCGGACAAATGGTTTGGCCTGCACATTTGCTCCAGTTGAACATTTATGGGATGTGGTGGAGAGTTCCATGACTTTTGGGTTGTCAGTGTAAATAATTATCAAATGAAGATTTTGAACTTATTAACCCATATGAAAAGCCAAAATTGAAACAAATTTTATATTAATTACCCATGAAGTTCTATAGACACATGGCAAATGAGACCACATTTAAAGTAGATGCAAGTAGTATTATAGGGCATACAGTGGTGTGACCAAACTGTTTTTTAAAAGATTGTGCTCTATATGAGATATATATATTTTTAATGAAATCAAATGCATATTTGACTCTGAAGCTTAAAATATACCATTGCCTACCATGTTAATCTATTTGATAAGTTACTAAAACATAACAATTTTGAGAATCCCTCTGGAAACCTACTTGTTCTGTTCAGTTGACTGCTATCGTCCAATTTTGTTGTTGTGATGGACATAGCAGTGCTCATATCTGAAAAGAGGGCATAAAATAACCATGCAAGCTTGATAATTGCTAGTAACACACCAAATAAGCACAATCTAAAGCTAATTAAACAACTGATCAAAACCAAAAAATAATGAAACACTGGTTTTAAACCCATAACAATGCATATCCTTTGACCCTATATAGAAAACTAAAATGGCAACAAACACTGTGTTAATTGAGAACCCCCCCGACAACTTACTTGTCATGTACAGATCAGAGCTAGTGGTCAGTTTAGTGCTACTGGCTGCTGTTGTTGTAGAGATCGGCATTATGGTGGTCACATCTGAAGAGATGGTATAAAACAAACTGTAAGCCTGATAATTGCTAGTAACAATCACAGTGTAAAGCTTATAAATCAGTTAGAGTACCTGCACAGTAAACTGCATCACAAAAAGATGTACTAAAAAACTCATAGACATAATAGTTTCCTGGACATGCTTTGACTTGAACTGGAGTGGATCTGTAGTAACAGCAGTCAGTTCCTGACCTCCCACAGACTCGGTGAACAAACTATTCCATTTGACATCTGAGGGTGAGAACCGTTCAGCCACAGAGAGGTTGCAGTACCACATTTGGATAAAGCAACACAGCTTTCTGGCATACGGATGTTCATCCCTTTATAGAGCAGCAGGTACCAGCCGTTCCCATTGAAGGATCTGTCACAATTGGTCCCTCCAGTTGCATTAGTTCCTCTCCAGGGTTGATCCAGAGATGTCCCTCCAGGGGTAGAGATGTTCCTCTCCAGGGTTGATCCAGAGATGTTACATACCACTATCCCATGACTAGTGGCTTGTCAATGTAGTATTGTACCATGGCAAATTTCTCCAAGAACCATGGTGGAGTCAAAAGTCTGGCCCATAACTGTATTATTACTCAGTTTTGATCAGTGGTTTAATTGATCCATGGGTGCTTAATGATCTTGACCGTTGGCGTCTGGCTAGAATTGTCCGTGAGAACAGACAAGCGACTCTGGCGGAAATCACATCCACATTCAGTGCAGGAGGCCCCACACACATATCCTGCAGGTCAGTGCAGCATTCTTTGTTTCCATGGGGTAGGGGAGCAGAAGGCCCACCAGAGTGCCTCTGTTAACACCACAACACAGCATCTGACCTGGGCTCGTGAGGTTGCTACTTGGACCCTAGAGAACTGGCAACATGTGGCATGGTCCGATGAGTCATGGTACCGATTGTTTCAGGCTGATGGTAGTGTTCCTGTGTGGCACAGACTCCATGAAGCCTTGGACCCCAGCGTTGGGCAGGCTAGTGGTGATTCCATACTGGTGTGGGGTGTGTTCTCATGGTATGGGTTAGGTCCACTGGTCCACCTAGACATGTCATTGACTGTTTCACTGCTTGCTGACAATTTGCAGCCCTTCATAAACTTCATGTACCCCTGCTTAATTCGATAATTCACCATGCCACCGGGCCCAAGTTATCCAGAATTGTTTTGAGCAGCACTCTGGAGAGTTCGGACAAATGGTGTGGCCTGCACATTTGCTCCAGTTGAACATTTATGGGATGTGGTGGAGAGTTCCATGACTTTTGGGTTGTCAGTGTAAATAATAATCAAATGAAGATTTTGAACTTATTAACCCATATGAAAAGCCAAAATTGAAACAAATTCCATATTAATTACCCATAAAGCTCTATAGACACATGGCAAATGAGACCACATTTAAAGTAGATGCAAGTAGTATTATAGGGCATACAGTGGTGTGACCAAACTGTTTTTTAAAAGATTGTGCTCTATATGAGATATATATATTTTTAATGAAATCAAATGCATATTTGACTCTGAAGCTTAAAATATACCATTGCCTACCATGTTAATCTATTTGATAAGTTACTAAAACATAACAATTTTGAGAATCCCTCTGGAAACCTACTTGTTCTGTTCAGTTGACTGCTATCGTCCAATGTTGTTGTTGTGATGGACATAGCAGTGCTCATATCTGAAAAGAGGGCATAAAATAACCATGCAAGCTTGATAATTGCTAGTAACACACCAAATAAGCACAATCTAAAGCTAATTAAACAACTGATCAAAACCAAGAAATAATGAAACAGTGGTTTTAAACCCATAACAATGCATATCCTTTGACCCCATATAGAAAACCAAAATGGCAACAAACACTGTGTTAATTTAGAACCCCCCTGACAACTTACTTGTCATGTACAGATCAGAGCTAGTGGTCAGTTGAGTGCTACTGCCTGCTGTTGTTGTAGAGATCGGCATTATGGTGGTCACATCTGAAGAGATGGTATAAAACAAACTGTAAGCCTGATAATTGCTAGTAACAAAAAAAAAAAATCACAGTGTAAAGCTTATAAATCAATTAGAGTACCTGCACAGTAAACTGCATCACAAAAAGGTGTACTAAAAAACTCATAGACATAATAGTTTCCTGGACATGCTTTGACTTGAACTGGAGTGGAGCTGTAGTAACAGCAGTCAGTTCCTGACCTCCCACGGACTCGGAGAACAACTATTCCATTTGACATCTGAGGGTGAGAACCGTTCAGCCACAGAGAGGTTGCAGTACCACATTTGGATAAAGCAACACAGCTTTCTGGCATACGGATGTTCATCCCTTTATAGAGCAGCAGGTACCAGCCGTTCCCATTGAAGGATCTGTCACAATTGGTCCCTCCAGTTGCATTAGTTCCTCTCCAGGGTTGATCCAGAGATGTTCCTCTCCAGGGTTGATCCAGAGATGTTACATACCACTATCCCATGACTAGTGGCTTGTCAATGTAGTATTGTACCATGGCGAATTTCTCCAAGAACCATGGTGGAGTCAGAAGTCTGGCCCATAACTGTATTATTACTCAGTTTTGATCAGTTGTTTAATTGATCCACGGGTGCTTAATGATCTTGACCGTTGGCGTCTGGCTAGAATTGTCCGTGAGAACAGACAAGCGACTCTGGCGGAAATCACATCCACATTCAGTGCAGGAGGCCCCACACACATATCCTGCAGGTCAGTGCAGCATTCTTTGTTTCCATGGGGTAGGGGAGCAGAAGGCCCACCAGAGTGCCTCTGTTAACACCACAACACAGCATCTGACCTGGGCTCGTGAGGTTGCTACTTGGACCCTAGAGAACTGGCAACATGTGGCATGGTCCGATGATTCATGGTACCGATTGTTTCAGGCTGAGGGTAGTGTTCCTGTGTGGCACAGACTCCATGAACCCTTGGATCCCAGCGTTGGGCAGGCTAGTGGTGATTCCATACTGGTGTGGGGTGTGTTCTCATGGTATGGGTTAGGTCCACTGGTCCACCTAGACATGTCATTGACTGTTTCACTGCTTGCTGACAATTTGCAGCCCTTCATAAACTTCATGTACCCCTGCTTAATTCGATAATTCACCATGCCACCGGGCCCAAGTTATCCAGAATTGTTTTGAGCAGCACTCTGGAGAGTTCGGACAAATGGTGTGGCCTGCACATTTGCTCCAGTTGAACATTTATGGGATGTGGTGGAGAGTTCCATGACTTTTGGGTTGTCAGTGTAAATAATAATCAAATGAAGATTTTGAACTTATTAACCCATATGAAAAGCCAAAATT
This sequence comes from Colossoma macropomum, assembly GCF_904425465.1. Classification (NCBI taxonomy): domain Eukaryota; kingdom Metazoa; phylum Chordata; class Actinopteri; order Characiformes; family Serrasalmidae; genus Colossoma; species Colossoma macropomum. The sequence continues at coordinate 7,948,271 of NW_023494808.1, read as the reverse complement.
GAAACAAATTCCATATTAATTACCCATAAAGCTCTATAGACACATGGCAAATGAGACCACATTTAAAGTAGATGCAAGTAGTATTATAGGGCATACAGTGGTGTGACCAAACTGTTTTTTAAAAGATTGTGCTCTATATGAGATATATATATTTTTAATGAAATCAAATGCATATTTGACTCTGAAGCTTAAAATATACCATTGCCTACCATGTTAATCTATTTGATAAGTTACTAAAACATAACAATTTTGAGAATCCCTCTGGAAACCTACTTGTTCTGTTCAGTTGACTGCTATCGTCCAATGTTGTTGTTGTGATGGACATAGCAGTGCTCATATCTGAAAAGAGGGCATAAAATAACCATGCAAGCTTCATAATTGCTAGTAACACACCAAATAAGCACAATCTAAAGCTAATTAAACAACTGATCAAAACCAAGAAATAATGAAACAGTGGTTTTAAACCCATAACAATGCATATCCTTTGACCCCATATAGAAAACCAAAATGGCAACAAACACTGTGTTAATTTAGAACCCCCCTGACAACTTACTTGTCATGTACAGATCAGAGCTAGTGGTCAGTTGAGTGCTACTGCCTGCTGTTGTTGTAGAGAGCGGCATTATGGTGGTCACATCTGAAGAGATGGTATAAAACAAACTGTAAGCCTGATAATTGCTAGTAACAAAAAAAATCACAGTGTAAAGCTTATAAATCAATTAGAGTACCTGCACAGTAAACTGCATCACAAAAAGGTGTACTAAAAAACTCATAGACATAATAGTTTCCTGGACATGCTTTGACTTGAACTGGAGTGGAGCTGTAGTAACAGCAGTCAGTTCCTGACCTCCCACAGACTCGGAGAACAACTATTCCATTTGACATCTGAGGGTGAGAACCGTTCAGCCACAGAGAGGTTGCAGTACCACATTTGGATAAAGCAACACAGCTTTCTGGCATACGGATGTTCATCCCTTTATAGAGCAGCAGGTACCAGCCGTTCCCATTGAAGGATCTGTCACAATTGGTCCCTCCAGTTGCATTAGTTCCTCTCCAGGGTTGATCCAGAGATGTTCCTCTCCAGGGTTGATCCAGAGATGTTACATACCACTATCCCATGACTAGTGGCTTGTCAATGTAGTATTGTACCATGGCGAATTTCTCCAAGAACCATGGTGGAGTCAGAAGTCTGGCCCATAACTGTATTATTACTCAGTTTTGATCAGTTGTTTAATTGATCCACGGGTGCTTAATGATCTTGACCGTTGGCGTCTGGCTAGAATTGTCCGTGAGAACAGACAAGCGACTCTGGCGGAAATCACATCCACATTCAGTGCAGGAGGCCCCACACACATATCCTGCAGGTCAGTGCAGCATTCTTTGTTTCCATGGGGTAGGGGAGCAGAAGGCCCACCAGAGTGCCTCTGTTAACACCACAACACAGCATCTGACCTGGGCTCGTGAGGTTGCTACTTGGACCCTAGAGAACTGGCAACATGTGGCATGGTCCGATGATTCATGGTACCGATTGTTTCAGGCTGAGGGTAGTGTTCCTGTGTGGCACAGACTCCATGAACCCTTGGATCCCAGCGTTGGGCAGGCTAGTGGTGATTCCATACTGGTGTGGGGTGTGTTCTCATGGTATGGGTTAGGTCCACTGGTCCACCTAGACATGTCATTGACTGTTTCACTGCTTGCTGACAATTTGCAGCCCTTCATAAACTTCATGTACCCCTGCTTAATTCGATAATTCACCATGCCACCGGGCCCAAGTTATCCAGAATTGTTTTGAGCAGCACTCTGGAGAGTTCGGACAAATGGTGTGGCCTGCACATTTGCTCCAGTTGAACATTTATGGGATGTGGTGGAGAGTTCCATGACTTTTGGGTTGTCAGTGTAAATAATAATCAAATGAAGATTTTGAACTTATTAACCCATATGAAAAGCCAAAATTGAAACAAATTCCATATTAATTACCCATAAAGCTCTATAGACACATGGCAAATGAGACCACATTTAAAGTAGATGCAAGTAGTATTATAGGGCATACAGTGGTGTGACCAAACTGTTTTTTAAAAGATTGTGCTCTATATGAGATATATATATTTTTAATGAAATCAAATGCATATTTGACTCTGAAGCTTAAAATATACCATTGCCTACCATGTTAATCTATTTGATAAGTTACTAAAACATAACAATTTTGAGAATCCCTCTGGAAACCTACTTGTTCTGTTCAGTTGACTGCTATCGTCCAATGTTGTTGTTGTGATGGACATAGCAGTGCTCATATCTGAAAAGAGGGCATAAAATAACCATGCAAGCTTGATAATTGCTAGTAACACACCAAATAAGCACAATCTAAAGCTAATTAAACAACTGATCAAAACCAAGAAATAATGAAACAGTGGTTTTAAACCCATAACAATGCATATCCTTTGACCCCATATAGAAAACCAAAATGGCAACAAACACTGTGTTAATTTAGAACCCCCCTGACAACTTACTTGTCATGTACAGATCAGAGCTAGTGGTCAGTTGAGTGCTACTGCCTGCTGTTGTTGTAGAGAGCGGCATTATGGTGGTCACATCTGAAGAGATGGTATAAAACAAACTGTAAGCCTGATAATTGCGAGTAAAAAACAATCACAGTGTAAAGCTTATAAATCAATTAGAGTACCTGCACAGTAAACTGCATCACAAAAAGGTGTACTAAAAAACTCATAGACATAATAGTTTCCTGGACATGCTTTGACTTGAACTGGAGTGGAGCTGTAGTAACAGCAGTCAGTTCCTGACCTCCCACAGACTCGGAGAACAACTATTCCATTTGACATCTGAGGGTGAGAACCGTTCAGCCACAGAGAGGTTGCAGTACCACATTTGGATAAAGCAACACAGCTTTCTGGCATACGGATGTTCATCCCTTTATAGAGCAGCAGGTACCAGCCGTTCCCATTGAAGGATCTGTCACAATTGGTCCCTCCAGTTGCATTAGTTCCTCTCCAGGGTTGATCCAGAGATGTTCCTCTCCAGGGTTGATCCAGAGATGTTACATACCACTATCCCATGACTAGTGGCTTGTCAATGTAGTATTGTACCATGGCGAATTTCTCCAAGAACCATGGTGGAGTCAGAAGTCTGGCCCATAACTGTATTATTACTCAGTTTTGATCAGTTGTTTAATTGATCCACGGGTGCTTAATGATCTTGACCGTTGGCGTCTGGCTAGAATTGTCCGTGAGAACAGACAAGCGACTCTGGCGGAAATCACATCCACATTCAGTGCAGGAGGCCCCACACACATATCCTGCAGGTCAGTGCAGCATTCTTTGTTTCCATGGGGTAGGGGAGCAGAAGGCCCACCAGAGTGCCTCTGTTAACACCACAACACAGCATCTGACCTGGGCTCGTGAGGTTGCTACTTGGACCCTAGAGAACTGGCAACATGTGGCATGGTCCGATGAGTCATGGTACCGATTGTTTCAGGCTGATGGTAGTGTTCCTGTGTGGCACAGACTCCATGAACCCTTGGATCCCAGCGTTGGGCAGGCTAGTGGTGATTCCATACTGGTGTGGGGTGTGTTCTCATGGTATGGGTTAGGTCCACTGGTCCACCTAGACATGTCATTGACTGTTTCACTGCTTGCTGACAATTTGCAGCCCTTCATAAACTTCATGTACCCCTGCTTAATTCGATAATTCACCATGCCACCGGGCCCAAGTTATCCAGAATTGTTTTGAGCAGCACTCTGGAGAGTTCGGACAAATGGTGTGGCCTGCACATTTGCTCCAGTTGAACATTTATGGGATGTGGTGGAGAGTTCCATGACTTTTGGGTTGTCAGTGTAAATAATTATCAAATGAAGATTTTGAACTTATTAACCCATATGAAAAGCCAAAATTGAAACAAATTCCATATTAATTACCCATAAAGCTCTATAGACACATGGCAAATGAGACCAAATTTAAAGTAGATGCAAGTAGTATTATAGGGCCTACAGTGGTGTGACCAAACTGTTTTTTAAAAGATTGTGCTCTATATTACAAATATATATATTTTAATGAAATCAAATGCATATTTGACTCTGAAGCTTAAAATATACCATTGCCTACCATGTTAATCTATTTGATAAGTTACTAAAACATAACAATTTTGAGAATCCCTCTGGAAACCTACTTGTTCTGTTCAGTTGACTGCTATCGTCCAGTGCTGTTGTTGTGATGGACATAGCAGTGCTCATATCTGAAAAGAGGGCATAAAATAACCATGCATGCTTGATAATTGCTAGTAACACACCAAATAAGCACAATCTAAAGCTAATTAAACAACGGATCAAAACCAAGAAATAATGAAACAGTGGTTTTAAACCCATAACAATGCATATCCTTTGACCCTATATAAAAAAACAAAATGGTAACAAACAGTGTGTTAACTGAGAAGCCCCCTGACAACTTACTTGTCATGTACAGATCAGAGCTAGTGGTCAGTTCAGTGCTACTGCCTGCTGTTGTTGTAGAGATTGGCATTATGGTGGTCACATCTGAAGAGATGGTATAAAACAAACTGTAAGCCTGATAATTGCTAGTAACAAAAAAAATCACAGTGTAAAGCTTATAAATCAATTAGAGTACCTGCACAGTAAACTGCATCACAAAAAGGTGTACTAAAAAACTCATAGACATAATAGTTTCCTGGACATGCTTTGACTCGAACTGGAGTGGATCTGTAGTAACAGCAGTCAGTTCCTGACCTCCCACAGACTCGGAGAACAACTATTCCATTTGACATCTGAGGGTGAGAACCGTTCAGCCACAGAGAGGTTGCAGTACCACATTTGGATAAAGCAACACAGCTTTCTGGAATACGGATGTTCATCCCTTTATAGAGCAGCCGGTACCAGCCGTTCCCATTGAAGGATCTGTCACAATTGGACCTTCCAGTTGCATTAGTTCCTCTCCAGGGTTGATCCAGAGATGTTCCTCTCCAGAGTTGATCCAGAGATGTTACATACCACTATCCCATGACTAGTGGCTTGTCAATGTAGTATTGTACCATGGCGAATTTCTCCAAGAACCATGGTGGAGTCAAAAGTCTGGCCCATAACTGTATTATTACTCAGTTTTGATCAGTTGTTTAATTGATCCATGGGTGCTTAATGATCTTGACCGTTGGCGTCTGGCTAGAATTGTCCGTGAGAACAGACAAGCGACTCTGGCGGAAATCACATCCACATTCAGTGCAGGAGGCCCCACACACATATCCTGCAGGTCAGTGCAGCATTCTTTGTTTCCATGGGGTATGGGAGCAGAAGGCCCACCAGAGTGCCTCTGTTAACACCACAACACAGCGTCTGACCTTGGCTCGTGAGGTTGCTACTTGGACCCTAGAGAACTGGCAACATGTGGCATGGTCCGATGAGTCATGGTACCGATTGTTTCAGGCTGAGGGTAGTGTTTGTGTGTGGCACAGACTCCATGGAGCCTTGGACCCCAGCGTTGGGCAGGCTAGTGGTGATTCCATACTGGTGTGGGGTGTGTTCTCATGGTATGGGTTAGGTCCACTGGTCCACCTGGACATGTCATTGACCGTTTCACTGCTTGGTGACAATTTGCAGCCCTTCATAAACTTCATGTACCCCTGCAGTGATGGGATATTCTAGCAGGATAATTCACCATGCCACCAGGCCCAAGTTGTCCAGAAGTGGTTTGAGTAGCATTCTGGAGAGTTCGGACAAATGGTTTGGCCTGCACATTTGCTCCAGTTGAACATTTATGGGATGTGGTGGAGAGTTCCATGACTTTTGGGTTGTCAGTGTAAATAATTATCAAATGAAGATTTTGAACTTATTAACCCATATGAAAAGCCAAAATTGAAACAAATTCCATATTAATTACCCATAAAGCTCTATAGACACATGGCAAATGAGACCAAATTTAAAGTTGATTCAATTAGTATTATAGGGCCTACAGTGGTGTGACCAAACTGTTTTTTAAAAGATTGTGCTCTATATTACAAATATATATATTTTAATGAAATCAAATGCATATTTGACTCTGAAGCTTAAAATATACCATTGCCTACCATGTTAATCTATTTGACAAGTTATTAACACATAACAATTTTGAGAATCCCTCTGGAAACCTACTTGTTCTGTTCAGTTGACTGCTATCGTCCAGTGTTGTTGTTGTGATGGACATAGCAGTGCTCATATCTGAAAAGAGGGCATAAAATAACCATGCATGCTTGATAATTGCTAGTAACACACCAAATAAGCACAATCTAAAGCTAATTAAACAACGGATCAAAACCAAGAAATAATGAAACAGTGGTTTTAAACCCATAACAATGCATATCCTTTGACCCTATATAAAAAAACAAAATGGTAACAAACAGTGTGTTAACTGAGAAGCCCCCTGACAACTTACTTGTCATGTACAGATCAGAGCTAGTGGTCAGTTCAGTGCTACTGCCTGCTGTTGTTGTAGAGATTGGCATTATGGTGGTCACATCTGAAGAGATGGTATAAAACAAACTGTAAGCCTGATAATTGCTAGTAACAAAAAAAATCACAGTGTAAAGCTTATAAATCAATTAGAGTACCTGCACAGTAAACTGCATCACAAAAAGGTGTACTAAAAAACTCATAGACATAATAGTTTCCTGGACATGCTTTGACTCGAACTGGAGTGGATCTGTAGTAACAGCAGTCAGTTCCTGACCTCCCACAGACTCGGAGAACAACTATTCCATTTGACATCTGAGGGTGAGAACCGTTCAGCCACAGAGAGGTTGCAGTACCACATTTGGATAAAGCAACACAGCTTTCTGGAATACGGATGTTCATCCCTTTATAGAGCAGCCGGTACCAGCCGTTCCCATTGAAGGATCTGTCACAATTGGACCTTCCAGTTGCATTAGTTCCTCTCCAGGGTTGATCCAGAGATGTTCCTCTCCAGAGTTGATCCAGAGATGTTACATACCACTATCCCATGACTAGTGGCTTGTCAATGTAGTATTGTACCATGGCGAATTTCTCCAAGAACCATGGTGGAGTCAGAAGTCTGGCCCATAACTGTATTATTACTCAGTTTTGATCAGTTGTTTAATTGATCCATGGGTGCTTAATGATCTTGACCGTTGGCGTCTGGCTAGAATTGTCCGTGAGAACAGACAAGCGACTCTGGCGGAAATCACATCCACATTCAGTGCAGGAGGCCCCACACACATATCCTGCAGGTCAGTGCAGCATTCTTTGTTTCCATGGGGTATGGGAGCAGAAGGCCCACCAGAGTGCCTCTGTTAACACCACAACACAGCGTCTGACCTTGGCTCGTGAGGTTGCTACTTGGACCCTAGAGAACTGGCAACATGTGGCATGGTCCGATGAGTCATGGTACCGATTGTTTCAGGCTGAGGGTAGTGTTTGTGTGTGGCACAGACTCCATGGAGCCTTGGACCCCAGCGTTGGGCAGGCTAGTGGTGATTCCATACTGGTGTGGGGTGTGTTCTCATGGTATGGGTTAGGTCCACTGGTCCACCTGGACATGTCATTGACCGTTTCACTGCTTGGTGACAATTTGCAGCCCTTCATAAACTTCATGTACCCCTGCTTAATTCGATAATTCACCATGCCACCGGGCCCAAGTTGTCCAGAATTGGTTTGAGCAGCACTCTGGAGATTTCGGACAAATGGTTTGGCCTGCACATTTGCTCCAGTTGAACATTTATGGGATGTGGTGGAGAGTTCCATGACTTTTGGGTTGTCAGTGTAAATAATTATCAAATGAAGATTTTGAACTTATTAACCCATATGAAAAGCCAAAATTGAAACAAATTCCATATTAATTACCCATAAAACTCTATAGACACATGGCAAATGAGACCAAATTTAAAGTTGATTCAATTAGTATTATAGGGCCTACAGTGGTGTGACCAAACTGTTTTTTAAAAGATTGTGCTCTATATTACAAATATATATATTTTAATGAAATCAAATGCATATTTGACTCTGAAGCTTAAAATATACCATTGCCTACCATGTTAATCTATTTGACAAGTTATTAACACATAACAATTTTGAGAATCCCTCTGGAAACCTACTTGTTCTGTTCAGTTGACTGCTATCGTCCAGTGTTGTTGTTGTGATGGACATAGCAGTGCTCATATCTGAAAAGAGGGCATAAAATAACCATGCATGCTTGATAATTGCTAGTAACACACCAAATAAGCACAATCTAAAGCTAATTAAACAACGGATCAAAACCAAGAAATAATGAAACAGTGGTTTTAAACCCATAACAATGCATATCCTTTGACCCTATATAAAAAAACAAAATGGTAACAAACAGTGTGTTAACTGAGAAGCCCCCTGACAACTTACTTGTCATGTACAGATCAGAGCTAGTGGTCAGTTCAGTGCTACTGCCTGCTGTTGTTGTAGAGATTGGCATTATGGTGGTCACATCTGAAGAGATGGTATAAAACAAACTGTAAGCCTGATAATTGCTAGTAACAAAAAAAATCACAGTGTAAAGCTTATAAATCAATTAGAGTACCTGCACAGTAAACTGCATCACAAAAAGGTGTACTAAAAAACTCATAGACATAATAGTTTCCTGGACATGCTTTGACTCGAACTGGAGTGGATCTGTAGTAACAGCAGTCAGTTCCTGACCTCCCACAGACTCGGAGAACAACTATTCCATTTGACATCTGAGGGTGAGAACCGTTCAGCCACAGAGAGGTTGCAGTACCACATTTGGATAAAGCAACACAGCTTTCTGGAATACGGATGTTCATCCCTTTATAGAGCAGCCGGTACCAGCCGTTCCCATTGAAGGATCTGTCACAATTGGACCTTCCAGTTGCATTAGTTCCTCTCCAGGGTTGATCCAGAGATGTTCCTCTCCAGAGTTGATCCAGAGATGTTACATACCACTATCCCATGACTAGTGGCTTGTCAATGTAGTATTGTACCATGGCGAATTTCTCCAAGAACCATGGTGGAGTCAGAAGTCTGGCCCATAACTGTATTATTACTCAGTTTTGATCAGTTGTTTAATTGATCCATGGGTGCTTAATGATCTTGACCGTTGGCGTCTGGCTAGAATTGTCCGTGAGAACAGACAAGCGACTCTGGCGGAAATCACATCCACATTCAGTGCAGGAGGCCCCACACACATATCCTGCAGGTCAGTGCAGCATTCTTTGTTTCCATGGGGTATGGGAGCAGAAGGCCCACCAGAGTGCCTCTGTTAACACCACAACACAGCGTCTGACCTTGGCTCGTGAGGTTGCTACTTGGACCCTAGAGAACTGGCAACATGTGGCATGGTCCGATGAGTCATGGTACCGATTGTTTCAGGCTGAGGGTAGTGTTTGTGTGTGGCACAGACTCCATGGAGCCTTGGACCCCAGCGTTGGGCAGGCTAGTGGTGATTCCATACTGGTGTGGGGTGTGTTCTCATGGTATGGGTTAGGTCCACTGGTCCACCTGGACATGTCATTGACCGTTTCACTGCTTGGTGACAATTTGCAGCCCTTCATAAACTTCATGTACCCCTGCTTAATTCGATAATTCACCATGCCACCGGGCCCAAGTTGTCCAGAATTGGTTTGAGCAGCACTCTGGAGATTTCGGACAAATGGTTTGGCCTGCACATTTGCTCCAGTTGAACATTTATGGGATGTGGTGGAGATTTCCATGACTTTTGGGTTGTCAGTGTAAATAATTATCAAATGAAGATTTTGAACTTATTAACCCATATGAAAAGCCAAAATTGAAACAAATTCCATATTAATTACCCATAAAACTCTATAGACACATGGCAAATGAGACCAAATTTAAAGTTGATTCAATTAGTATTATAGGGCCTACAGTGGTGTGACCAAACTGTTTTTTAAAAGATTATGCTCTATATGAGATATATATATATATATATATTTAATGAAATCAAATGCATGTTTGACTCTGAAGCTTAAAATATACCATTGCCTACCATGTTAATCTATTTGATAAGTTACTAAAACATAACAATTTTGAGAATCCCTCTGGAAACCTACTTGTTCTGTTCAGTTGACTGCTATTGTCCAGTGTTGTTGTTGTGATGGACATAGCAGTGCTCATATCTGAAAAGAGGGCATAAAATAACCATGCAAGCTTGATAATTGCTAGTAACACACCAAATAAGCACAATCTAAAGTTAATTAAACAACTGATCAAAACCAAGAAATAATGAAACAGTGGTTTTACACCCATAACAATGCATATCCTTTGACCCCATATAGAAAACCAAAATGGCAACAAACACTGTGTTAATTTAGAACCCCCCTGACAACTTACTTGTCATGTACAGATCAGAGCTAGTGGTCAGTTGAGTGCTACTGCCTGCTGTTGTTGTAGAGAGATGTTACACATTTAAAGTAGATGCAAGTAGTATTATAGGGCATACAGTGGTGTGACCAAACTGTTTTTTAAAAGATTGTGCTCTATATGAGATATATATATTTTTAATGAAATCAAATGCATATTTGACTCTGAAGCTTAAAATATACCATTGCCTACCATGTTAATCTATTTGATAAGTTACTAAAACATAACAATTTTGAGAATCCCTCTGGAAACCTACTTGTTCTGTTCAGTTGACTGCTATCGTCCAATGTCGTTGTTGTGATGGACATAGCAGTGCTCATATCTGAAAAGAGGGCATAAAATAACCATGCAAGCTTGATAATTGCTAGTAACACACCAAATAAGCACAATCTAAAGCTAATTAAACAACTGATCAAAACCAAAAAATAATGAAACACTGGTTTTAAACCCATAACAATGCATATCCTTTGACCCTATATAGAAAACTAAAATGGCAGCAAACACTGTGTTAATTGAGAACCCCCCCCGACAACTTACTTGTCATGTACAGATCAGAGCTAGTGGTCAGTTTAGTGCTACTGGCTGCTGTTGTTGTAGAGAGTGGCATTATGGTGGTCACATCTGAAGAGATGGTATAAAACAAAGTGTAAGCCTGATAATTGCTAGTAACAAAAAAAAATAAAAATCACAGTGTAAAGCTTATAAATCAGTTAGAGTACCTGCACAGTAAACTGCATCACAAAAAGATGTACTAAAAAACTCATAGACATAATAGTTTCCTGGACATGCTTTGGCTTGAACTGGAGTGGATCTGTAGTAACAGCAGTCAGTTCCTGACCTCCCATGGACTTGGAGAAAAACTATTCCATTTGACATCTGAGGGTGAGAACCGTTCAGCCACAGAGAGGTTGCAGTACCACATTTGGATAAAGCAACACAGCTTTCTGGCATACGGATGTTCATCCCTTTATAGAGCAGCAGGTACCAGCCGTTCCCATTGAAGGATCTGTCACAATTGGTCCCTCCAGTTGCATTAGTTCCTCTCCAGGGTTGATCCAGAGATGTTCCTCTCCAGGGTTGATCCAGAGATGTTCCTCTCCAGGGTTGATCCAGAGATGTTACATACCACTATTCCATGACTAGTGGCTTGTCAATGTAGTATTGTACCATGGCAAATTTCTCCAAGAACCATGGTGGAGTCAAAAGTCTGGCCCATAACTGTATTATTACTCAGTTTTGATCAGTGGTTTAATTGATCCATGGGTGCTTAATGATCTTGACCGTTGGCGTCTGGCTAGAATTGTCCGTGAGAACAGACAAGCGACTCTGGCGGAAATCACATCCACATTCAGTGCAGGAGGCCCCACACACATATCCTGCAGGTCAGTGCAGCATTCTTTGTTTCCATGGGGTAGGGGAGCAGAAGGCCCACCAGAGTGCCTCTGTTAACACCACAACACAGCATCTGACCTGGGCTCGTGAGGTTGCTACTTGGACCCTAGAGAACTGGCAACATGTGGCATGGTCCGATGAGTCATGGTACCGATTGTTTCAGGCTGATGGTAGTGTTCCTGTGTGGCACAGACTCCACGAAGCCTTGGACCCCAGCGTTGGGCAGGCTAGTTGTGATTCCATACTGGTGTGGGGTGTGTTCTCATGGTATGGGTTAGGTCCACTGGTCCACCTAGACATGTCATTGACCGTTTCACTGCTTGGTGACAATTTGCAGCCCTTCATAAACTTCATGTACCCCTGCTTAATTCAATAATTCACCATGCCACCGGGCCCAAGTTGTCCAGAATTGGTTTGAGCAGCACTCTGGAGATTTCGGACAAATGGTTTGGCCTGCACATTTGCTCCAGTTGAACATTTATGGGATGTGGTGGAGAGTTCCATGACTTTTGGGTTGTCAGTGTAAATAATTATCAAATGAAGATTTTGAACTTATTAACCCATATGAAAAGCCAAAATTGAAACAAATTTTATATTAATTACCCATAAAGTTCTATAGACACATGGCAAATGGTTGCAGTACCACATTTGGATAAAGCAACACAGCTTTCTGGCATACGGATGTTCATCCCTTTATAGAGCAGCAGGTACCAGCCGTTCCCATTGAAGGATCTGTCACAATTGGTCCCTCCAGTTGCATTAGTTCCTCTCCAGGGTTGATCCAGAGATGTTCCTCTCCAGGGTTGATCCAGAGATGTTCCTCTCCAGGGTTGATCCAGAGATGTTACATACCACTATTCCATGACTAGTGGCTTGTCAATGTAGTATTGTACCATGGCAAATTTCTCCAAGAACCATGGTGGAGTCAAAAGTCTGGCCCATAACTGTATTATTACTCAGTTTTGATCAGTGGTTTAATTGATCCATGGGTGCTTAATGATCTTGACCGTTGGCGTCTGGCTAGAATTGTCCGTGAGAACAGACAAGCGACTCTGGCGGAAATCACATCCACATTCAGTGCAGGAGGCCCCACACACATATCCTGCAGGTCAGTGCAGCATTCTTTGTTTCCATGGGGTAGGGGAGCAGAAGGCCCACCAGAGTGCCTCTGTTAACACCACAACACAGCATCTGACCTGGGCTCGTGAGGTTGCTACTTGGACCCTAGAGAACTGGCAACATGTGGCATGGTCCGATGAGTCATGGTACCGATTGTTTCAGGCTGATGGTAGTGTTCCTGTGTGGCACAGACTCCATGAAGCCTTGGACCCCAGCGTTGGGCAGGCTAGTGGTGATTCCATACTGGTGTGGGGTGTGTTCTCATGGTATGGGTTAGGTCCACTGGTCCACCTAGACATGTCATTGACCGTTTCACTGCTTGGTGACAATTTGCAGCCCTTCATAAACTTCATGTACCCCTGCTTAATTCGATAATTCACCATGCCACCGGGCCCAAGTTGTCCAGAATTGGTTTGAGCAGCACTCTGGAGATTTCGGACAAATGGTTTGGCCTGCACATTTGCTCCAGTTGAACATTTATGGGATGTGGTGGAGAGTTCCATGACTTTTGGGTTGTCAGTGTAAATAATTATCAAATGAAGATTTTGAACTTATTAACCCATATGAAAAGCCAAAATTGAAACAAATTTTATATTAATTACCCATAAAGTTCTATAGACACATGGCAAATGGTTGCAGTACCACATTTGGATAAAGCAACACAGCTTTCTGGCATACGGATGTTCATCCCTTTATAGAGCAGCAGGTACCAGCCGTTTCCCATTGAAGGATCTGTCACAATTGGTCCCTCCAGTTGCATTAGTTCCTCTCCAGGGTTGATCCAGAGATGTTCCTCTCCAGGGTTGATCCAGAGATGTTCCTCTCCAGGGTTGATCCAGAGATGTTACATACCACTATTCCATGACTAGTGGCTTGTCAATGTAGTATTGTACCATGGCAAATTTCTCCAAGAACCATGGTGGAGTCAAAAGTCTGGCCCATAACTGTATTATTACTCAGTTTTGATCAGTGGTTTAATTGATCCATGGGTGCTTAATGATCTTGACCGTTGGCGTCTGGCTAGAATTGTCCGTGAGAACAGACAAGCGACTCTGGCGGAAATCACATCCACATTCAGTGCAGGAGGCCCCACACACATATCCTGCAGGTCAGTGCAGCATTCTTTGTTTCCATGGGGTAGGGGAGCAGAAGGCCCACCAGAGTGCCTCTGTTAACACCACAACACAGCATCTGACCTGGGCTCGTGAGGTTGCTACTTGGACCCTAGAGAACTGGCAACATGTGGCATGGTCCGATGAGTCATGGTACCGATTGTTTCAGGCTGATGGTAGTGTTCCTGTGTGGCACAGACTCCATGAAGCCTTGGACCCCAGCGTTGGGCAGGCTAGTGGTGATTCCATACTGGTGTGGGGTGTGTTCTCATGGTATGGGTTAGGTCCACTGGTCCACCTAGACATGTCATTGACCGTTTCACTGCTTGGTGACAATTTGCAGCCCTTCATAAACTTCATGTACCCCTGCTTAATTCGATAATTCACCATGCCACCGGGCCCAAGTTGTCCAGAATTGGTTTGAGCAGCACTCTGGAGATTTCGAACAAATGGTTTGGCCTACACATTTGCTCCAGTTGAACATTTATGGGATGTGGTGGAGAGTTCCATGACTTTTGGGTTGTCAGTGTAAATAATTATCAAATGAAGATTTTGAACTTATTAACCCATATGAAAAGCCAAAATTGAAACAAATTTTATATTAATTACCCATAAAGTTCTATAGACACATGGCAAATGAGACCACATTTAAAGTAGATGCAAGTAGTATTATAGGGCATACAGTGGTGTGACCAAACTGTTTTTTAAAAGATTGTGCTCTATATGAGATATATATATTTTTAATGAAATCAAATGCATATTTGACTCTGAAGCTTAAAATATACCATTGCCTACCATGTTAATCTATTTGATAAGTTACTAAAACATAACAATTTTGAGAATCCCTCTGGAAACCTACTTGTTGTGTTCAGTTGACTGCTATCGTCCAGTGTTGTTGTTGTGATGGACATAGCAGTGCTCATATCTGAAAAGAGGGCATAAAATATAACCATGCAAGCTTGATAATTGCTAGTAACACACCAAATAAGCACAATCTAAAGCTAATTAAACAACTGATCAAAACCAAGAAATAATGAAACAGTGGTTTTAAACCCATAACAATGCATATCCTTTGACTGCATATAGAAAACCAAAATGGCAACAAACAATTGAGAACCCCCCTGACAACTTACTTGTCATGTACAGATCAGAGCTAGTGGTCAGTTGAGTGCTACTGCCTGCTGTTGTTGTAGAGATCGGCATTATGGTGGTCACATCTGAAGAGATGGTATGAAACAAACTGTGAGCCTGATAATTGCTAGTAACAAAAAAAAATCACAGTGTAAAGCTTATAAATCAATTAGAGTACCTGCACAGTAAGCTGCATCACAAAAAGGTGTACTAAAAAACTCATAGACATAATAGTTTCCTGGACATGCTTTGACTCGAACTGGAGTGGATCTGTAGTAACAGCAGTCAGTTCCTGACCTCCCACAGACTCGGAGAACAACTATTCCATTTGACATCTGAGGGTGAGAACCGTTCAGCCACAGAGAGGTTGCAGTACCACATTTGGATAAAGCAACACAGCTTTCTGGAATACGGATGTTCATCCCTTTATAGAGCAGCAGGTACCAGCCGTTCCCATTGAAGGATCTGTCACAATTGGTCCCTCCAGTTGCATTAGTTCCTCTCCAGGGTTGATCCAGAGATGTTCCTCTCCAGGGTTGATCCAGAGATGTTACATACCACTATCCCATGACTAGTGGCTTGTCAATGTAGTATTGTACCATGGCGAATTTCTCCAAGAACCATGGTGGAGTCAGAAGGCTGGCCCATAACTGTATTATTACTCAGTTTTGATCAGTTGTTTAATTGATCCATGGGTGCTTAATGATCTTGACCGGTGGTGTCTGGATAGAATTGTCCATGAGAACAGACAAGCGACTCTGGCGGAAATCACATCCACATTCAGTGCAGGAGGCCCCACACACATATCCTGCAGGTCAGTGCAGCATTCTTTGTTTCCATGGGGTATGGGAGCAGAAGGCCCACCAGAGTGCCTCTGTTAACACCACAACACAGCATCTGACCTTGGCTCGTGAGGTTGCTACTTGGACCCTAGAGAACTGGCAACATGTGGCATGGTCCGATGAGTCATGGTACCGATTGTTTCAGGCTGATGGTAGTGTTCCTGTGTGGCACAGACTCCATGAACCCTTGGATCCCAGCGTTGGGCAGGCTGGTGGTGATTCCATACTGGTGTGGGGTGTGTTCTCATGGTATGGGTTAGGTCCACTGGTCCACCTAGACATGTCATTGACTGTTTCACTGCTTGCTGACAATTTGCAGCCCTTCATAAACTTCATGTACCCCTGCTTAATTCGATAATTCACCATGCCACCGGGCCCAAGTTATCCAGAATTGTTTTGAGCAGCACTCTGGAGAGTTCGGACAAATGGTGTGGCCTGCACATTTGCTCCAGTTGAACATTTATGGGATGTGGTGGAGAGTTCCATGACTTTTGGGTTGTCAGTGTAAATAATAATCAAATGAAGATTTTGAACTTATTAACCCATATGAAAAGCCAAAATTGAAACAAATTCCATATTAATTACCCATAAAGCTCTATAGACACATGGCAAATGAGACCACATTTAAAGTAGATGCAAGTAGTATTATAGGGCATCCAGTGGTGTGACCAAACTGTTTTTTAAAAGATTGTGCTCTATATGAGATATATATATTTTTAATGAAATCAAATGCATATTTGACTCTGAAGCTTAAAATATACCATTGCCTACCATGTTAATCTATTTGATAAGTTACTAAAACATAACAATTTTGAGAATCCCTCTGGAAACCTACTTGTTCTGTTCAGTTGACTGCTATCGTCCAATGTTGTTGTTGTGATGGACATAGCAGTGCTCATATCTGAAAAGAGGGCATAAAATAACCATGCAAGCTTCATAATTGCTAGTAACACACCAAATAAGCACAATCTAAAGCTAATTAAACAACTGATC
This sequence comes from Colossoma macropomum, assembly GCF_904425465.1. Taxonomy (NCBI): domain Eukaryota; kingdom Metazoa; phylum Chordata; class Actinopteri; order Characiformes; family Serrasalmidae; genus Colossoma; species Colossoma macropomum. The sequence goes on along the minus strand of NW_023494808.1, from coordinate 7,931,306 downwards.
AAAACCAAGAAATAATGAAACAGTGGTTTTAAACCCATAACAATGCATATCCTTTGACCCCATGTAGAAAACAAAAATGGCAACAAACACTGTGTTAATTTAGAACCCCCCTGACAACTTACTTGTCATGTACAGATCAGAGCTAGTGGTCAGTTGAGTGCTACTGCCTGCTGTTGTTGTAGAGAGCGGCATTATGGTGGTCACATCTGAAGAGATGGTATAAAACAAAGTGTAAGCCTGATAATTGCTAGTAACACAATCACAGTGTAAAGCTTATAAATCAATTAGAGTACCTGCACAGTAAACTGCATCACAAAAAGGTGTACTAAAAAACTCATAGACATAATAGTTTCCTGGACGTGCTTTGACTTGAACTGGAGTGGAGCTGTAGTAACAGCAGTCAGTTCCTGACCTCCCACAGACTCGGAGAACAACTATTCCATTTGACATCTGAGGGTGAGAACCGTTCAGCCACAGAGAGGTTGCAGTACCACATTTGGATAAAGCAACATAGCTTTCTGGCATACGGATGTTCATCCCTTTATAGAGCAGCAGGTACCAGCCGTTCCCATTGAAGGATCTGTCACAATTGGTCCCTCCAGTTGCATTAGTTCCTCTCCAGGGTTGATCCAGAGATGTTCCTCTCCAGGGTTGATCCAGAGATGTTCCTCTCCAGGGTTGATCCAGAGATGTTACATACCACTATTCCATGACTAGTGGCTTGTCAATGTAGTATTGTACCATGGCAAATTTCTCCAAGAACCATGGTGGAGTTAAAAGTCTGGCCCATAACTGTATTATTACTCAGTTTTGATCAGTGGTTTAATTGATCCATGGGTGCTTAATGATCTTGACCGTTGGCGTCTGGCTAGAATTGTCCGTGAGAACAGACAAGCGACTCTGGCGGAAATCACATCCACATTCAGTGCAGGAGGCCCCACACACATATCCTGCAGGTCAGTGCAGCATTCTTTGTTTCCATGGGGTAGGGGAGCAGAAGGCCCACCAGAGTGCCTCTGTTAACACCACAACACAGCATCTGACCTGGGCTCGTGAGGTTGCTACTTGGACCCTAGAGAACTGGCAACATGTGGCATGGTCCGATGAGTCATGGTACCGATTGTTTCAGGCTGATGGTAGTGTTCCTGTGTGGCACAGACTCCATGAACCCTTGGACCCCAGCGTTGGGCAGGCTAGTGGTGATTCCATACTGGTGTGGGGTGTGTTCTCATGGTATGGGTTAGGTCCACTGGTCCACCTAGACATGTCATTGACTGTTTCACTGCTTGCTGACAATTTGCAGCCCTTCATAAACTTCATGTACCCCTGCTTAATTCGATAATTCACCATGCCACCGGGGCCAAGTTGTCCAGAATTGGTTTGAGCAGCACTCTGGAGAGTTCGGACAAATGGTGTGGCCTGCACATTTGCTCCAGTTGAACATTTATGGGATGTGGTGGAGATTTCCATGACTTTTGGGTTGTCAGTGTAAATAATTATCAAATGAAGATTTTGAACTTATTAACCCATATGAAAAGCCAAAATTGAAACAAATTCCATATTAATTACCCATAAAGCTCTATAGACACATGGCAAATGAGACCACATTTAAAGTAGATGCAAGTAGTATTATAGGGCCTACAGTGGTGTGACCAAACTGTTTTTTAAAAGACTGTGCTCTATATTACAAATATATATATTTTAATGAAATCAAATGCATATTTGACTCTGAAGCTTAAAATATACCATTGCCTACCATGTTAATCTATTTGATAAGTTAGTAAAATATAACAATTTTGAGAATCCCTCTGGAAACCTACTTGTTCTGTTCAGTTGACTGCTATCGTCCAATGTTGTTGTTGTGATGGACATAGCAGTGCTCATATCTGAAAAGAGGGCATAAAATAACCATGCAAGCTTCATAATTGCTAGTAACACACCAAATAAGCACAATCTAAAGCTAATTAAACAACTGATCAAAACCAAGAAATAATGAAACAGTGGTTTTAAACCCATAACAATGCATATCCTTTGACCCCATATAGAAAACAAAAATGGCAACAAACACTGTGTTAATTTAGAACCCCCCTGACAACTTACTTGTCATGTACAGATCAGAGCTAGTGGTCAGTTGAGTGCTACTGCCTGCTGTTGTTGTAGAGCGCGGCATTATGGTGGTCACATCTGAAGAGATGGTATAAAACAAACTGTAAGCCTGATAATTGCTAGTAACAAAAAAATAAAAAAATAAAAATCACAGTGTAAAGCTTATAAATCAATTAGAGTACCTGCACAGTAAACTGCATCACAAAAAGGTGTACTAAAAAACTCATAGACATAATAGTTTCCTGGACGTGCTTTGACTTGAACTGGAGTGGAGCTGTAGTAACAGCAGTCAGTTCCTGACCTCCCACAGACTCGGAGAACAACTATTCCATTTGACATCTGAGGGTGAGAACCGTTCAGCCACAGAGAGGTTGCAGTACCACATTTGGATAAAGCAACACAGCTTTCTGGCATACGGATGTTCATCCCTTTATAGAGCAGCAGGTACCAGCCATTCCCATTGAAGGATCTGTCACAATTGGTCCCTCCAGTTGCATTAGTTCCTCTCCAGGGTTGATCCAGAGATGTTCCTCTCCAGGGTTGATCCAGAGATGTTACATACCACTATCCCATGACTAGTGGCTTGTCAATGTAGTATTGTACCATGGCGAATTTCTCCAAGAACCATGGTGGAGTCAGAAGTCTGGCCCATAACTGTATTATTACTCAGTTTTGATCAGTTGTTTAATTGATCCACGGGTGCTTAATGATCTTGACCGTTGGCGTCTGGCTAGAATTGTCCGTGAGAACAGACAAGCGACTCTGGCGGAAATCACATCCACATTCAGTGCAGGAGGCCCCACACACATATCCTGCAGGTCAGTGCAGCATTCTTTGTTTCCATGGGGTAGGGGAGCAGAAGGCCCACCAGAGTGCCTCTGTTAACACCACAACACAGCATCTGACCTGGGCTCGTGAGGTTGCTACTTGGACCCTAGAGAACTGGCAACATGTGGCATGGTCCGATGAGTCATGGTACCGATTGTTTCAGGCTGATGGTAGTGTTCCTGTGTGGCACAGACTCCATGAACCCTTGGACCCCAGCGTTGGGCAGGCTAGTGGTGATTCCATACTGGTGTGGGGTGTGTTCTCATGGTATGGGTTAGGTCCACTGGTCCACCTAGACATGTCATTGACTGTTTCACTGCTTGCTGACAATTTGCAGCCCTTCATAAACTTCATGTACCCCTGCTTAATTCGATAATTCACCATGCCACCGGGGCCAAGTTGTCCAGAATTGGTTTGAGCAGCACTCTGGAGAGTTCGGACAAATGGTGTGGCCTGCACATTTGCTCCAGTTGAACATTTATGGGATGTGGTGGAGATTTCCATGACTTTTGGGTTGTCAGTGTAAATAATTATCAAATGAAGATTTTGAACTTATTAACCCATATGAAAAGCCAAAATTGAAACAAATTCCATATTAATTACCCATAAAGCTCTATAGACACATGGCAAATGAGACCACATTTAAAGTAGATGCAAGTAGTATTATAGGGCCTACAGTGGTGTGACCAAACTGTTTTTTAAAAGACTGTGCTCTATATTACAAATATATATATTTTAATGAAATCAAATGCATATTTGACTCTGAAGCTTAAAATATACCATTGCTACCATGTTAATCTATTTGATAAGTTAGTAAAATATAACAATTTTGAGAATCCCTCTGGAAACCTACTTGTTCTGTTCAGTTGACTGCTATCGTCCAGTGTTGTTGTTGTGATGGACATAGCAGTGCTCATATCTGAAAAGAGGGCATAAAATAACCATGCAAGCTTGATAATTGCTAGTAACACACCAAATAAGCACAATCTAAAGCTAATTAAACAACTGATCAAAACCAAGAAATAATGAAACAGTGGTTTTAAACCCATAACAATGCATATCCTTTGACCCCATATAGAAAACAAAAATGGCAACAAACACTGTGTTAATTTAGAACCCCCCTGACAACTTACTTGTCATGTACAGATCAGAGCTAGTGGTCAGTTGAGTGCTACTGCCTGCTGTTGTTGTAGAGCGCGGCATTATGGTGGTCACATCTGAAGAGATGGTATAAAACAAACTGTAAGCCTGATAATTGCTAGTAACAAAAAAATAAAAAAATAAAAATCACAGTGTAAAGCTTATAAATCAATTAGAGTACCTGCACAGTAAACTGCATCACAAAAAGGTGTACTAAAAAACTCATAGACATAATAGTTTCCTGGACATGCTTTGACTTGAACTGGAGTGGAGCTGTAGTAACAGCAGTCAGTTCCTGACCTCCCACGGACTCGGAGAACAACTATTCCATTTGACATCTGAGGGTGAGAACCGTTCAGCCACAGAGAGGTTGCAGTACCACATTTGGATAAAGCAACACAGCTTTCTGGCATACGGATGTTCATCCCTTTATAGAGCAGCAGGTACCAGCCATTCCCATTGAAGGATCTGTCACAATTGGTCCCTCCAGTTGCATTAGTTCCTCTCCAGGGTTGATCCAGAGATGTTCCTCTCCAGGGTTGATCCAGAGATGTTACATACCACTATCCCATGACTAGTGGCTTGTCAATGTAGTATTGTACCATGGCGAATTTCTCCAAGAACCATGGTGGAGTCAGAAGTCTGGCCCATAACTGTATTATTACTCAGTTTTGATCAGTTGTTTAATTGATCCACGGGTGCTTAATGATCTTGACCGTTGGCGTCTGGCTAGAATTTGTCCGTGAGAACAGACAAGCGACTCTGGCGGAAATCACATCCACATTCAGTGCAGGAGGCCCCACACACATATCCTGCAGGTCAGTGCAGCATTCTTTGTTTCCATGGGGTAGGGGAGCAGAAGGCCCACCAGAGTGCCTCTGTTAACACCACAACACAGCATCTGACCTGGGCTCGTGAGGTTGCTACTTGGACCCTAGAGAACTGGCAACATGTGGCATGGTCCGATGAGTCATGGTACCGATTGTTTCAGGCTGATGGTAGTGTTCCTGTGTGGCACAGACTCCATGAACCCTTGGACCCCAGCGTTGGGCAGGCTAGTGGTGATTCCATACTGGTGTGGGGTGTGTTCTCATGGTATGGGTTAGGTCCACTGGTCCACCTAGACATGTCATTGACCGTTTCACTGCTTGGTGACAATTTGCAGCCCTTCATAAACTTCATGTACCCCTGCTTATTCGATAATTCACCATGCCACCGGGACCAAGTTGTCCAGAATTGTTTTGAGCAGCATTCTGGAGAGTTCGGACAAATGGTGTGGCCTGCACATTTGCTCCAGTTGAACATTTATGGGATGTGGTGAAGAGTTCCATAACTTTTGGTTTGTCAGTGTAAATAATTATCAAATGAAGATTTTGAACTTATTAACCCATATGAAAAGCCAAAATTGAAACAAATTCCATATTAATTACCCATAAAGCTCTATAGACACATGGCAAATGAGACCAAATTTAAAGTAGATGCAAGTAGTATTATAGGGCCTACAGTGGTGTAACCAAACCTTTTTTTAAAGACTGTGCTCTATATTACAAATATATATATTTTAATGAAATCAAATGCATATTTGACTCTGAAGCTAAAATATACCATTGCCTACCATGTTAATCTATTTGATAAGTTAGTAAAATATAACAATTTTGAGAATCCCTCTGGAAACCTACTTGTTCTGTTCAGTTGACTGCTTATGTCCAGTGTTGTTGTTGTGATGGACATAGCAGTGCTCATATCTGAAAAGAGGGCATGAAATAACCATGCCAGCTTGATAATTGCTAGTAACACACCAAATAAGCACGATCTAAAGCTAATTAAACAATTTATCAAAACCAAGTAATAATGAAACAGTGGTTTTAAACCCATAACAACACATTTCCTTTGACCCATATAGAAAACAAAAATGGCAACAAACACTGTGTTAATTTAGAACCCCCCTGACAACTTACTTGTCATGTACAGATCAGAGCTAGTGGTCAGTTGAGTGCTACTGCCTGCTGTTGTTGTAGAGCGCGGCATTGTGGTGGTCACATCTGAAGAGATGGTATAAAACAAACTGTAAGCCTGATAATTGCTAGTAACAAAAAAATAAAAAAATAAAAATCACAGTGTAAAGCTTATAAATCAATTAGAGTACCTGCACAGTAAACTGCATCACAAAAAGATGTACTAAAAAACTCATAGACATAATAGTTTCCTGGACATGCTTTGACTTGACTGGAGTGGAGCTGTAGTAACAGCAGTCAGTTCCTGATCTCCCACGGACTCGGAGAACAACTATTCCATTTGACATCTGAGGGTGAGAACCGTTCAGCCACAGAGAGGTTGCAGTACCACATTTGGATAAAGCAACACAGCTTTCTGGCATACGGATGTTCATCCCTTTATAGAGCAGCAGGTACCAGCCGTTCCCATTGAAGGATCTGTCACAATTGGTCCCTCCAGTTGCATTAGTTCCTCTCCAGGGTTGATCCAGAGATGTTCCTCTCCAGGGTTGATCCAGAGATGTTACATACCACTATCCCATGACTAGTGGCTTGTCAATGTAGTATTGTACCATGGCGAATTTCTCCAAGAACCATGGTGGAGTCAGAAGTCTATCCCAGTCTTGGACCCCAGCATTGGGCAGGCTAGTGGTGATTCCATACTGGTGTGGGGTGTGTTCTCATGGTATGGGTTAGGTCCACTGGTCCACCTGGATACGTCATTGACCGTTTTACTGCTTGGTGACAATTTGCAGCCCTTCATAAACTTCATGTACCCTCGCAGTGATGGGATATTCTAGCAGGATAATTCACCATGCCACCGGGCCCAAGTTGTCCAGAATTGGTTTGAGGAGCATTCTGTAGTGTTCGGACAAATGTTGTGGCCTGCACATTTGCTCCAGTTGAACATTTATTGGATGTGGTGGAGAGTTCCATGACTTTTGGTTTGTCAATGTTAATAATTATCAAATGAAGATTTTAAACTTATTAACCCATATGAAAAGCCAAAATTGAAACAAATTCCATATTAATTACCCATAAAGCTCTATAGACACATGGCAAATGACACCAAATTTAAAACAGATGCAAGTAGTATTGTAGGGCATACAATAGTGTGACCAATCTTTATTTTTTAAAGATTGTGCTCTGTGTTATATATATTTGTTTTTAATGAAATCAAATGCATATTTGACACTGAAGCTTAAAATGTACCATTGCCTACCATGTTAATCTATTTGACAAATTATTCAAACATAACAATTTTGAGAATCCCTCTGGAAACCTATTAGTTCTGTTCAGTTGACTGCTATCGTCCAGTGTTGTGGTTGTTGTAGCGAACACTGGCTCAAACTTTACCCCCAATCTGAGTGTTTCTAACGTGTCAACAACCCAAAAGTTAAGGGCCTCTTGGTTCCAGCGAGTCTGGAGTTGAAAGTGTAAATCTGTCGACTTAACACTCCTAACCCTAAAATTTACGACTGAATCAAGAACCAGAACCCCTCTCCCTCGACCCAAAGGGCAACAGAACACCTCCCTGGAATATTGGCCACATGGCCCTCCAAAGTCCTGTGGACAACTTTATCTTTAAGTACCAGATAGAACATTTCTAAGGTATATGTCAACTCCAAACTGCAACCATTCATTAGAACTCTTTTTACCTAAACTAGACATACCAAGAACGGAACCAATACGACAATCTGGACTGCAAATTTCAACTTTCTAAATCCCCTAGGGATCTCAAGCATGGACCCACAGCACCCCCAAGGGGTGAAACCGCAAATTACCACATCACCACCGTAAGGACATGTGCTTACATGGAACCCGAGAAACTCCTTGCTTTGTCTGCTTGATTATCAATGTTTATATAATCTGTAAGCAATACTTCATGTTGTATTAATCTTGTTGTTGGGTAGTACCTTAATTTTACCTGTATCTTTTTCTGCTATTAAGTGCTAGAAATACGTAGTGTATAACTTTGATAACAGACAGACCCAACCATTTAATTGCTATGAGTTTAGACCTTTGACCAATATGTATCCTGAATGTGGTTTTCTTTTCTTTTCTTCCTTTGTTTCTTTTCTTTTATTGTCGATTTTATTTCTTCATGCATTGAGTCATATTCAGATATTATAGGCAAATATTACCTGTGTTCTTTAACATATGTTGTGTATCAGGTAACAAGGGTTAAACTCTCTCTTAGAAACATACCTGAATATCCTAGTTGTCCATTCCTTGATTTTGAAAGGTAAATCAACTTGATGATATAGGAATGTTTCTTTTTTTTGCTTAAACTAGCTGAAACAAAGGAGGCAGTGATTCTGGGGAAGGCATTCCTAAAATTATGCACAACTAATCAGAGTTTGAAACCATGAGTAGCTAGTTAACCTTAGGTGAGGAGAACCTATCAGCACTCTGGCTCCACCTCCAAAGGGTAGGGCCTCCAGCCGAGCAAAACCAGAGTGCACCGCAAATTTCAGTTGTTCAGTTCAGAGTCCTGTGTTCTCAACAAGAGGAGAACTAAATTTCTAAGTTTGTGCTGGCCTTGGTCAGAAAGACAGGTCAGAAGTATTAGAACGCTAAATTTTCAGATCTGAAACCTTTGTTTGTTTTGTAACTTGCCTGTTCGTCTACACACCTTAAGTTTGAACCACCCTCAGAGAGGGAAGGTGGATATTTCTTGTCTGGCCAGGCAGAATATATCCATAACTTTCGATTCTGCTAAAGAGAGGTATTTAGTTAAATTAGTATCACCAGCCTCAGAACCCTGATTGCAACCTGAACCTCGCCAGCGGTGTGGGAGCAGTTCTGACGCCACGGAGACCCAGCATCGCACCCAGAGCCACGCATTGATCTGTGAACAGATCGGCCATCGAGCTCCACAGTCAGACGGCCACGAGACGCCACCGCCCAATCACTGACGGAAAGGCGCATGCCCGCACGGAGATGCAGTATCCACGGCCAGCGAGGAGATCAACCACCGCGTGAGCTCCAGCTTTCGATCGAGTCCGTCCTGAGACGACCCCTCCTGAAGTCAGCCCCCGAACCCAACGTAAGCTGGTTCCATCAATTTGCAATCAGGGCCCTGACGCCAACTTATTTAATAGGAGAACTTTTAATAGGTACATCCAGCCATATAGTTATTCACATCCATACTTAGTTTAATTCCCTAGAGGCTCTCCCAAGCGACTTCCCAAACCACACTGCCTCATACCATTTAGCCGTGAATCACTCTAACTTATTTGTGCTATTTTGTCTTTTTGACTTTCATTACTATCACTTTGTTTTGTTTTGTTTTCTGGTTTTATTTTCTAATGTTTATCATTGAATGTAGTCCAAAAGTAGTTTGATATTTAGCCAATAAATTCCCTTTTCTGAAGCATTCTTGGAGCGTTTCTCTCTCTTGCCCTGGTCTGTAGACTTCAAATAAATCTGGGTTACCCCACACCCTCACATAAGGTTCTAGCAATAATAACATTAAAAATTGCAAAACCTGTTACATTGTTGTCATGGACATAGCAGTGCTCATATCTGAAAAGAGGGCATAAAATAACCATGCAAGCTTGATAATTGCTAGTAACACACCAAATAAGCGTAATCTAATGCTAATTAAACAATTGATCAAAACCAAGAAATAATGAAACAGTGGTTTTAAACCTATAACAACACATATCCTTTGACCCCATATAGAAAACCAAAATGGCAACAATGTATTAATTGAGAATCCCCCTGACAACTTACTTGTCATGTACAGATTAGAGCTCGTGGTCAGTTTAGTGCTACTGGCTGCTGTTGTTGTAGAGATTGGCATTATGGTAGTCACATCTGAAGAAATGGTATAAAACAAACTGTAAGCCTGATAATTGCTAGTAACAAAAAAAAAAAATCACAGTGTAAAGCTTATAAATCAATTAGAGTACCTGCACAGTAAGCTGCATCACAAAAAGGTGTACTAAAAAACTCATAGACATAATAGTTTCCTGGACATGCTTTGACTCGAACTGGAGTGGAGCTGTAGTAACAGCAGTCAGTTCCTGACCTCCCACAGACTCGGAGAACAACTATTCCATTTGACATCTGAGGGTGAGAACCGTTCAGCCACAGAGAGGTTGCAGTACCACATTTGGATAAAGCAACACAGCTCTCTGGCATACGGATGTTCATCCCTTTATACAGCAGCCGGTACCAGCCATCCCCGTTAAAGGATCTGTCACAATTGGTCCCTCCAGTTGCATTAGTGCCTCTCCAGGGTTGATCCAGAGATGTGTAGCTGTTGCAAGGATCATAGCTAGGAGTGTCCAAAGCAACTGTCATGAAAAGAGTTGAAGATATGCAGCAATGTCAATTACTTATCTTTAGTTATTTTTAGTTATGCCACTGATTCACATCATTTCTTACACATGATTTCTGTGCTGCACACAGTTTGAAATTCACGTGACAATCCTTCATTTGCTGTGGTAGCCAAAGATATGTTGATGTTCACGTTATATATCTTTACCCTTCTCTAGCCAATCAGTGTCATAGCTATTCAACACTGCTTACCACTGTAAACTTTCCCTATATCAGTCTTTTTGATTGTTCTACTGTAACGGATCTTTGCTTGCCTGCCCCTGACACCACTTCACCTCTGCCCTTAATTCCTACTGCTTGTTGTTATTGGCAGTCTGTTGTGTGAAGCTGTCTATCAGTCTATTCTGTTAGCTGGAAATGCTACCATCATCTGAGGCACACTGATACTTGCCTGTAGCATATGTGAATACAGATAATTCCACTGAACTAGTTCAATGTTAGAGTTGAAAACACATTGTGGACTTTTGACTGACTTGGATTTTAGAATAAAATCTATTTGCTTTAAGTGAAATGTGTTGATAGTGACTGTTTTGGTAGTGACCATTTTAGCTAATTTTAAGCAGAAGTCAAAAACGTTAGCCAGTAAATGACTAGCAATGAATTGCTTTAAACAGATGCACATACATAAAACCATAATATTTGTCACTAGAATGCATAATTGCAGAAAATATTTGTTTCAGTAGTGACAGTTCTTAATGTTCCACACCGATTTTCAGACTTTGGGACACATTTGCTTCAAAACAACAGGATCTAACTCCTCACCATCTGGCCATGAGGGACAGGGATGCAGTCTCACTTCCGGCTCTAAAATACAGGGTTGTGGCTAAAATAAGACTCTATCTTTTGATGGTGACATGAAAATTAGAAACACGAAAATTAAACTCATAATAAATCAACTTCCCTTCAAAAGAAATAAAAATAATCATTAAGAATGCGAAAAAGTAATTATTATTCTCACAAGTTGAAATAAAGGGTTAGGATTTGGGACAGCCACCTCCCAATAGAAAGCATATTGACTTTGTATGCATTTTAATTATTACAATCACTGTTAATGCCTTGGGTTTCACTAAATCATAATGAATTTGGTAGAATGGCCCATATTAGGCATATTAAGATAGTTTGACACCTTTTGCATTTTGGTTTTGACTTTGTTGTGACAGCTAGTATTCTACAATGCAGTGCAGTGTTGTAAAAGTGCACAAGAGACCAAAGTAGAATAGGCTTGTCTGGGTCACAGCTTGAAACTACTTTTGCCTGTTCTGTATAAATCCTGTAATGGACAAAGTACATGTAATCATGTAATCTATTGCTGTACATAATCTCCATTTTTTATAATATGTCAGTCACTGTACTTCTAACTCTGGATGTTTTTCACTATCTTTCTATGATGTGGGGAGAAGTGGGGTATGTATGTGACTTAAATCCAACAGAATGACAGAATTCTGTCCGAGAATATAGAGAAGGCACTGCACCAGGCCTGACTGGACTTAACAGAAGTAAACAATAGACGGGTAAGTAGTATAAACAGTAGACAGGTAAGCGCTTTTCATGATATAGACAATGCCTCTTCCATTGCTACCATTTCCCTCTCTCTCTCTGCTGTCTTAATACTAAAGCTTCTGCCAGCTGTGAAGGGAGAACTTGCTCCAATAACATTATTAGTGTCATCAAACTCTGTGTAATTAATAAATCAAAGGAAAATGTGCGCAGTCAAAACCCCAATAATTTAATTCACATACTCTTTAAAAAGACCAGTCCCCCCCAAACAGAAAGCAGAAAATTAAACCTCGCACTACTCAACGTAAGGTCACTTAATAACAAAACCCTGCTGATTAGAGAAGTTATTAAAGAGCATAAGCTAGATTTTATGTTTCTCTCAGAAACATGACTTAGTGATAATGGCACAACAACTCAACTTGAAGCTGCTCCTGAAAGGTACAGATTTATGCATACAGTAAAAAAGGGCAGACAAGGAGGAGAATTGGCCTGCATTTATAATAGTGACTTTAACTGCAAAAAATACCACTATTGGTGAATTCATGTCTTTTGAGTATGTTGCAATCATCCATCAGATAGTAGTGTATTATAAATTATTAGACTTCTAGAGACATTTGATTTGAAGCAGCACATGGGCAGCTTTACCCAGAAGCTTGGTCACATCTTGGATCTGGTGATCACTAAAGGTTTAATCACAAACGTGTCCCAAATCTCTGAAGTTTTCATATCAGATCATTTCTGTATTTTCTTTAAATCAATTTAGAAGTAAGGAGGAAAGTACCTGAAAAGTACTTGAAAAAGCGTTACATTGACTCAGAAACAGTTCAGAAGTTTAAAAGCTTTTATAATAGTTCTGTGAATACATATATGACTTCTTCCTGTATTGATCTGGTCTATGATCTAAGTGCTAGATTACGGGAAACCCTTGACATTCTCACTCCAGTCAAATGGAAGAAAAACTTGCATACTCATAAAAATCCATGGATAAATGCAGGAATACACCAGTGTGATAAAGCGTGTCCCTCGACCCAGCAGTATGCTGTGGCAGGAGACACACCTTATGGGTAGCGTCGGGCAAGAAGTCCAAGTAACTGGAATGAATACAGCTTGTTCAAGAGTTCTTCTCCCCGTCACCTTTATTTACACACCAACATTATTTACATATTTACACGCGCATACACAATAAACGAAAACAAAATGAAGACAAAACAAAAATGGTCTCTACAGCTATGAGACTGACTAATGCCTACAAAGTCATATAGGTCTTTCACTCGCATCACCTTCAATCTTCCACCAAGCTGAAAGAAGGGATTTCTGCACCCCCCAGTAATGCTGCTTATATATGGGGTGCTCCTCCTCTAGAATAAACCAATACTTCAGGTATTTAAATATATTTACATTCAACAGTAAATATATTTCATGCTCTTCACTTATTCTTCATAGTTACATTTACGATGTCATTAATATATATATATATATATATATATATATATATATATATATATATATATATATATATATATACATATATATTTACAATACAGTGTACACTTATTAAACCATTTCCTTTTCTTACAGGTTTTGTCCCTCCCTCCTCTTCTACAGAGGATGGACTCACCCAGGTAAGTAACACAGCTGAACCCATTAAGTTCCCTTTTACTCCACAAAGCAAAGATAATCAGTCCTCAGGTAAGTACAGGTAAGTATATACAACCAGTCTTTATGCTGTGATGTGTAAGGGGGTACCTTACATCATCACAACCAGCTTAAGATAAATTGTCATAAATCAGAGCATTTATGGAGGAAAACTAAACTAAACTGCAGGTACATTATGATTTACTCAAAGAGCAGATCTCAATCTATAATAATGCTGAAAATATCCAGACAGTCATACCTCTCTAGTGTAATTAATAGACATAAAGATAATACCAAAATCCTTTTTTCCACCATAGACCAACTAATTAACCCCAGCTTTTCTGCTAGTGCGTCTCATGGTGATTTGTCTTCTAAAATCTGTGAAGAGTTCACAATTCATTTTCAAAATAAAATAGACCTGATACGACAGGGTATAGCTCAGCCAGCTGAACAAGCTCCAATAATGTTCCTGATAAGCCACCTACATCAGTAATGACATCTTTCTCTGTTATCAATCATCAGGAGCTTACGACTGTTATAAACAAACTAAGTTCATCCACATGTGATCTTGACCCTGTTCCTACTTCATTCCTCAAGATGATTTTTGATTGGGTTCACAATGATGGTTTAACTATTGTAAATTGTTCTCTGTCAACAGGTGTTTTTCCAGATGCTTTTAAATCTGCCCTGGTGAAGCCTCTGTTAAAAAAAAAGAATAGCATGGATCCTTCCATTCTAAATAATTTTAGACCCATTTCAAACTTATCTTTTTTTTAAGTAGTCTTAGAAAAAGTTGTTTTCAAACAAATAAAAGCATATCTAATATCAAACAAGTTATATGAAAAGATTCATTCAGGTTTTCGTTCTAGCCATAGTACAGAGACAGCACTGATTTGCATTATGAATGAGCTCAGGCTCAGTGCTGTTGCACAAAATCCTTCTATTCTGGTTTTATTAGATCTTAGTGCAGCTTTTGACACAAGACTTTAATCCAGCAACTTGAATGCTGGGTCGGCCTCTCAGGCACAGTTTTAGAATGGTTCAAATCATATTTAGGTAAAAGACAATTCATGTTTTCACTTGGGAATCATTCATCAAAAAGACTTGGCATTTCTTGTGGAGTCCCTCAAGGTTCAGTTTTAGGGCCTTTGCTATTCTCTTTGTACATACTATCTCTAGGTGTTGTCATTGGGAAGCATAAGTTTTCATAGTTATGCTGAAGACACCCAGTTATACATCAAGACTCTGTAGACAGACTAACCAGCTGTGTATCAGATGTCTGTGTTCTCAGTGGATGTCACAAAATGTTCTACAATTAAATCATGAAAAAAAACTGAAATATTGATCAGAAACTAAGAGAAAAATGCTTTAGGAGAAACTTGGCTCTTTAGCTTCATATACCAAACCTGAAGTATGAAACCTGGGTGTGATCTTAGACCCTGAGCACTGTTTTATCCTGCATATAAATGCAGTCACTAAAGTAGCATTCTGTCATTTGAGAAATATCACTGAAGTTCGGTTATTACTATTTTAGAGTGACACAGAGAAATTAGTTCATGCATTTGTTACAAGCAAACTTGATTACTGTAATGCTCTTCTTACAGGACTTCCTAAGAAAACAATATCCTATATAAAAATATAAAAATCCTTTGCAACTTGTACAAAATGCAGTTCTGCTACTAGTTTTTAAGGCTCTAAATGACCTAGCACCTGCATACATCACAGAGTGTCTGTCTGTTTATGCTCCAACATGTGATCTTAGATCTGCAGATACTGGCCTTCTGCAAATACCTTAAGTAAAATACAGAAAACATGGAGAGACTCGTTCAGTTATTGTGCTTCTAAACTGTTTAACTCAATTCCACCGTTTAACAGACAGCCAAGCTCAGTTCACACTTGTAAGAAGCATCTAAAAATGTATCTCTTTAACTTAGTGTTTAATTAAGCTCTATGTCTCATCCTATTTATCTTTTTAATGTAATCTGTCACTTTCTTATGATGGTGGTTTTTGATAGTAAATAAAATGGCTATATTTGTGTTGTACATATTGTGATCCCTGACTTCTATCACCACCACTGTAAAGAAACCAAATATGAGGTGAGCAACTTGTTTAACATCTGACAAACATTTTTGCAGCAAACAAAATGAAGCTTTAGATAATAACTGGAAATGCAACTACATAATTGACAGATTTTACCTGTGCAGTATGTAGGCCTTGGAAATAACACAGCTGGCTGGACGAGTCTATAGACATAGAACTGTCCTGGGCAGGCTTTGACTTGGATTGAGTTTGATCTGTAGGAATTACATTGCCTGCCATCAGTCACATAGCCATACGATCCATAGATTTCTCGGGTGACAATGCCATCCTGTGTTTGTGGGTGAGATCCTCCAAGGAAAAGTGGTGTGTAACCACCACATACAATGTAATTCGCACACCAATCAGGTTCAGGAATCTGAGCATTTTTTCCCTGAAGATATAGCCGATACCAGCCATTCCATTTTGCAACTGTGTCATCATGACCACGGTATATTGTGTAGACTAGACCATCCATTATCCTCCATTCATCGTCAAGAACATTGTAGACACTGCAAGGGTCAAACACAGCATAGTCTGCTGTGGAGACAAAGTTATTAGACAAATTATTTGCTATGAGTAAAGCTTATTGCTGTAATCTTGTATACACTATATGGACAAAAGTATGCGGACACCTAATTACTAGTTCCAGGTTTTTCAGGCACATTCATTGTGAACAGGTGTATAAAATAAAGCAGGCAGCCATGCATTCTCCATAGACAAACATTGGCAGCAGAATGGGTCATACTGAAGAGCATAGTGACCTGGGCCTGCCAGTGGGCTCAAAGTCCCCTGCAGCAGAAACTGGCTCTTGGTATGTGGAATGTAACCTCACTGGGCGGGGGCGGGGGCGGGGGGGGGTGGTCAGAGCTTGTGCAGGAGGTTGAGAGATATTAGATATAGTTGGGCTCACCTCCACCCACAGTGTTGGCTCCGAAACAAAGCTCCTTGATAGGGGTTGGTCCCTTTCCCACTCAGGAGTTGCACAGGGTGACAGGTGCCGGGCAGGTGTGGGAATACTCACAAGTCCCCAACTGGCTGCTGTGCAGTTGGAATTCGTCCTGGTGGACAAGAGCATTGCCTCAATGTGAATTAAAACCGCAGGGAGGAAAACTCTGACTGTTGTGTGTACTTATGCACCAAACAACAGTTAGGAGTATTTGGCCTTCTTGGAGTGAGTGGGTGGGGTACTGGAAAGGGCCCAACCTACAGACTCCATAGTCTTGCTGGGAGACTTTAATGCTCATGTTGGCAATGACTGGGAGACCTGGAGAGAGGTGATTGGGAAGAATGGCCTGCCCAAGTATAACTCAAATGGTGAATTGTTATTGGACGTCTATGCTAGGCATGGATTCTCCATAACAAATACCAAGTTTGAACACAAGGATGTTTATAAGTGTTCATGATACCAGAGCTCCTTGTGTCAAAGGTCAACAATTGACTTTTCATCTGACTTAGGACCATATGTTCTGGACACTTGGGTGAAGAGAGGTGCTGAGCTTTCATTTCACCAACTCACCATCGATTGAAAGCTCAGATGGCGGGGAAGACTGATGGTCAGACCCAGTAGGCCCAAGCAAATAGTGAGGGTGTGCTGGGAACAATTGTAAGAGGCCCCTATTCAGAATAATTTTAACTCCCACCCACGGGAGAGCTTTTGTCATGTTCTGGAGGAGGTAGAGGAAATGGAGTCTGAATGGACCCTGTTCAAAACCTCTATTGTGGAAGCTGACAGACATAGCTGTGACCAAAAGCTTGTTGGTGTCTGTCAGAGCAATAACCCAAGAACCCTCTGGTGGACTCCACTGGTGAGGGAGGCTGTCAAGCTCAAGAAAGAGGCCTTTAGGGACTGGATGGCCCGGGGGACTCCCAACTCAGCAGATGGGTAGCGACAGGCAAAAAAGGCAGCAGTGGCAACGGTGGTGGAAGCAAAATCCAGGGCATAGGAGGAGTTTGGCGAGGCCAGGGAAAAAGATTTTTTTTAGGCTTCAAGGAGGTTCTGGACAACTATCCAGCAACTCAGGAATGATCGGGGTGGCTTTGCCTGAGATATATTCGGCAGGGGTGGAGAAACTCAGTCAGGGCCAGAGGCTTCTGGCGTGTCAGGTTTCATTTCCCTGGTGGAGGTCACTGTGGTAGTTGGCAAGCTCCTCAGTGGCAAAGCACCAGGAGTGGATGAGATTCGCCTGGAAAGGCTCTGGATGTCGTGGCTGACACCCCTCTGCAATATTTCATAGACCTTGGGAACAGTACCCTTGGACTGGCATACTAGGATGGTGGAGACTGGAGGGTGTGTGGCAACTACCACGATATCACACTGCTCAGCCTTCCTGGGAAAGTTTATGCCAAGGTGCTGGAAAGGTGACTCCGACTGATAGACGAACCTTAGATTGAGGAGGAACAATGCGGATTCCATCCAGGCTGTGGAACTATGGACCAGCTTTTCACCCTTTTCGACATTACACATGTTCTTCCACACATATCATGCAATCATACATTTCCACCAGAATAGTCTCTATGTCCCAAACCTTATATATTTCAGTTTCAGTACTTCAAATAATATCCTGATATCCTATGTGACAAAGACGTTTAACTGTCCTCTAACCGCTGAGTTGTATTTTTCATTAGCCTGACACTAATAGTGGTTCATCTGTTAAAAATGGCTTTGAAAACAAGTAATATACAGTATATTTATTTGGAAAATGAGAATATATATTCAGAATCCAAAAAATTAACAGATCTTTTTGACACCTACTAGATACTGAAGTAACGGTTGCAGTTGTTGGGGCGATGTTTGGAGTGATGGTATTCACATCTGGAAAAAAACTGACATATTAAAACAAATAAAGGCCATATAAGCAACACTAACACCATTATCAGCACTCTTAGCTAATGCTTGTAAAATCAACACATCAAAATACCTGCACAGTATGCTGCAGAGCAGGTAGTCTTGACAAACTCATAGACATAATAATTTCCTGGGCATGCTTTGACTCTAATTGGGGTGGAAACAGAGGCGCAGCAGTCAGTTCCTGACCTCCCACAGACCCTGCGAGTAACTATTCCATCCACTATCTGAGGGTGAGGATCATTCAGCCACAGAGTGATATCAGTACCACATCTGTACTCATTAACACAGCTCTGTGGCATACGGATGTTCATCCCATAATACAGCATCCGGTACCAGCCAGTCCAGTTGAATGGGCGGTCACAAATGTCCAGTTGGATGGTTGTATTCGTGGCTCTCCAAGGATTGTCTAGAGCAGTGTAGTTGTTGCAGGGGTCATCAAAAGTAGCTGTTGTTGAAAATAATTTAAAAATGCATCAGTAGGGAAATGTTTCCAGTAACATCCAAACCAATAAAAGGTTTCCAGGCAATATTTTTACTAATTTAGAGGAATTGTAAACTGTTGTCTGGTTGAAAAAGGATTCTGTCTGTAATATCACACTGGGTACTGGCTCTGCTAAGACACTGTTAAAGTGTAAAACAAAGTAAAGTGCATCACTGTGTGGTACAACAGGCGTGCACACTCTATAATCAGACAGTGCCATGTCAAAACCCTACTGAAATATCTGAAATAATTACTATATGACCACCATTAACAACAGCAGCATTAGCAGTGGCTGTGGACATACTGTGAAATGCACCAGATCTTCATGTTGCACTTTTCATGCTGGTGGCAGCTCAAAGTATTTTAAAAACAGGGATAAAGCTAAACAGTGTAAGAAGAAATTAAAAGAAAAAAATTATGAAAAATAGTAGAAAAAGTAGTAAAAAAGGATACAGATCAAATTAAAAAGATAAATACCAAGAGATAAAGAGTTTTATTTATTAGAATTGAATGTTATTTTTTTTTTTATTTCTTAGAATTAAATGCTAATCTGGTTCTTTAGTATATAAATGGTTCAAATTAATAAGATTAATCACTGTGTAAAAGGCATAAAAGAGTAGATGTTGATTAACTTTCTCCTACTCAACTCAGACAAAACAGAGATTCTTCTTCTTGGTCCAAAGCTACTACAAACCAACTGTCTAATTTAAAACTTAAACTTAATAAGTTTCTCAGTTGAATTAGGTGCATCTGTAAAAACCTTGGTATCACGATTCTATAAGATCTGTCCTTCGATGCAGATTAAACAAATATTACTAGAATAGCTTTCCTCCATCTACGCTATACTGCAAAATTAAGAAATGCACTGTATCTACAGGATGCAGAAAACCTAGTTCAAGCATTTATTACCTTAAGCCTGGATTACTGTAATGCCCTGTTGTCTGGATGTTCCAGCAAAAGCTTCAAAAGCTTCAACCAGCTTAATTCAGAATGTGGTATCCATAGTCCTTTCAAGAACTTGAAAGTTTGACCATATCAGTACAGTTTTATCAAACCTACACTGGTTGCCAGTGAAATTCTGCATTGAGTACAAAATGATTTTACTGGCACATGAAGCTCTAAATGGCCCCTTAGTACCTGAGTGATCTCTTATTATGAACCATTACGCCTACCTAGATCACAAGGTGCTGGCTTAATATTGACACCTAGAATTAATAAAGTTAATCAGGGGGGAGAGCCTTCTCCTACAATGTCCCAAAACTTTGGAATAATCTTCCAGTTAGTGTTGGGGACTCAGACACAGCCTCAGTCTTTAATCTAAGTTAAAAATGTACTTGTTTTGTTGAGCCCTTAGTAATTAGTTTTATTCTGTTAGATAAAAGTGCTGTTACCTTTCTGGCTCTCCCTCTTAGTGAGGCTGTAATAGCTCGACCTGCCAGAGTCTCTGCTGTTCTCTGTTAAGCCTGTAAACTGTAATCAGTTGGTATTAACAGAACTAACTGCCTGTGTGTTTCTTTGCCAAACTGAACGACTGCCCATCCTGTGTGA
Organism: Colossoma macropomum; assembly: GCF_904425465.1. NCBI lineage: Eukaryota > Metazoa > Chordata > Actinopteri > Characiformes > Serrasalmidae > Colossoma > Colossoma macropomum. The sequence continues at coordinate 7,910,802 of NW_023494808.1, read as the reverse complement.
TCTGATATCGTTGCTTTATCTGCCTTGAGCGGGTGCCCACTGCTCACCAGCCTTCTGAACTAGTTTGACCACCATGGAGCTTGCTCCTGTACAACAGTGTGCAAACCTCACCTGCATGAACTGACCCTCCTGTTGATACTGCTGCTGCACAGCCTATGTATTCATAGCCCTTGCTTCACCTGATTTTTTCCCTTTTCCATATCTTATACTAATGGTAAAACCCTATTCTTTGTTCATGTTGCTTGTGTTATTGTTTGCAATCTGATGTTGACCTGAGGAAGATGAGTTCTCCTTTTAAGTCTTGGTACCTCTCAAGGTTTCTTTCTTTTGCTCTTAGGGAGTTTTTCCTTGCCATCATCACCTTTGGCTCACAGGGGCTTGGACACAGATTTTTTTTGTAAAGCTGCTTTATGGCAATGCCTGTTGTAAAAAGTGTTTTATAAATAAACTTTGATATGACTTGACATACCGCGACCCAGAAGGATAAGCGGTTTAGATGATGGATGGATGGATGGATGGATGACTTGACATCTATATAGAACCATTAACACTCAAAGAACCCTTTGTATGATTAAAAGGTTCTTCACATCATGAAACTGTTTGTCAGATTGCAGATTACAGAATGCTATAGATGGTTCTATATATAGAACCTTTTTGAACCAAAAAGGTTCTGCTACTTTTACAATATCAACCTGTAACAATAGAAGAACCCATTTCCCAAAGAACATTTTAATCATGCAAACACTTGTGTTCATGGTTCTACATAGACCCATTTTCTTTACTAAAGAATTTTCTTTAACCATCTTTTTAAGTGTGTACAAATGCAGATAATTGACCTATACACCTGATCTCCTGTCAGTTTGTGCAATCAAGAATGATCAGCTCTATTTTAATTCACTTTCTCTTTAAATCTATTTACTCTGTATTAAATTCAATAAAGGCTTTATTGACATAAACACCTAAATTGAACTTTTAAGAAACATGTATCATTTTAGCCAAACCTCCTTAGTAGACTGCAGGTTTTACTTACAATTGTTTTGAGTGTTAGTCTGTGTGATTGTAGTTATTAGAACCACAGTGACCCCTGGTGGAAAGATAAAGAATTATTGAATGTAGCTGTGGAGAAAACATTCAGAATTCAAGATTCAAGCAAAACATTAAGAGCCCCAGAGGGGACAGGGTTAAAAATAAAAATTATTATGAGGAAGCTAGTAGGCTAATAACTCACTGAAACTCTCTGATGTGTTCTGATGTGCTTAGATTGAAGTGATAATGGACAGAGATGTGCTCTATAGGTTTGATTTTGGGTGTATGTGTTATGAGGACACTATAGCTTCCCTTCACAGCGGGGCATCATAATGAGCAAACGACTCATAGATTCACTGATGCAGCTGCAGTTTGGTGAAATGAAGGAAGACAATCAACTATAACCACAACCTTCACTAAACTGTATTTTCTAATTATGATATTTAACAGAGATGAAGCCAAAATGCAGCCAGTCAGTACTGTTTTATTCACGTATAAAGCTGCAATGTTGGGGGCCGTCACGAAATGTGAAGCATCACTGTTTCAACAAATTAAATACACACAAAATGTCTATCTATCTTGCAAAGCAACAGCCTAGAAATGCATCTGTGGAAACATATGCAGCTAGAAACATTTTTAAAAGAAATTTAAAATAAAACAGAAAACTTAAAAGTTTATGGTAAAATAAAATTAAGTTGCTGAGTGAATTAGCAGTGAGCAACTACAGTAATCAATGAAGCACAATTAACTGAATGCAACAAGGTGACTGACTAGTCCCACACAAGGAATGAACTGGCATTCCTCATTGGAAACACTGTGATTTAAGGGGATAAGCCATGAGGCACAGAGGCCGTGTGGAGTAGTAGAGGCTTGAGAGCATGGGGAAAAAATAGAGAAATAAAGTTGCTCCTAGCAGGGATGCGGGAGGAGCTAAATAGTGTGCTACTTTTTGTAACTAAATACAAATTTCTGTAGCTAATAGCTGTAGCCGCTACAGTCTTATGAAATGTAGCCAATAGCTGTAGCGCGTACAAATTTTTGTGTAACTATAGCTATAATGTTTGCTACAATTTCGCAGCAGGCTTCAGGCAATCCACACAAAATTTGAACATAGAACATGGTCGTTAACTGGGCTAGTGGCGATTGTGCAATCCTGACTGAGCCGCGGACAGTTCGAGCAAATGGTCACACACTGATCATCCCTTACTAGTTGGCTTAGCTCAGGGGTCGGCAACTGAAATGTTAAGAAGAGCCATTTTGCGCTTTCAACAAAAATGAAACCACCTTTGGAGCCATTACCATGTTATATTTACCATCATGCCTGTAAATACGTCTCAGTATGTGCTGATGTGCTACAACACCGAAAATATTATAAAAACACAGACTTATTTTGCTCTGCTTTAAGCTTTAGGTCAGTTGTAGCCACTTTTCTTGCACCTCAGTTAGGAAACTTTTACGCAGAAGTAGTTTGCTGTAAAATGTTTCTCAACATTTGACTTTTTACGAGGCTAAAGTCAGCTTCTCATTCACCAGCTTCTTGTTAGAATTGTCCCATTCCACCATAAATGGTGCCTGAGGCACCAGAATGTACTGCTGCGCCATTTAAGCTGGAACGGGAATATTTGAATGAGAAGCTGGCGCAAGAGAAGCTGACTTCATGACTTAGTGTTTGACAGTTTCTTGTTGCAGATTAATATTAGTATCAGGAAACCAGCTGGAGTGATTATAAATGGAAATAAGTCCATTCATCTCCAAATTATCGATGTTCTTTCTCTTCACCATTTCCTTAGCTACGAGCTAGGTGAGGTTGTCTGCGTCACTGTGTGACCAGTAGTCTGCACATCCATCTTCAGTGGTAAAGTTGGGTGAATTAGGAGTTACAGGAGATACATTGACCCCAGTGTTTAAGACCATTTATTGTGAAAACTGTGTTAGAACTGTGTGTTATAATGATCAGCAAAGCTTTATTTTACAGCAAAGGAAGATTGTTATTTTACCTAAAAATCTAATTCTGCTGTGGAGCTGCAAAAGGGCAGTAAAAGAGTTGTGTGTTGCTGACCCCTGGCTTAGCTAAAGTGGAAAAAACATTTTCATAATGGACTATTACTAATAGTACTGCACAGAGCCAGGGACAGAATTTTGAGGCTTAAGTGTTGCTGAAGTTTAACAAAGGACTCTGAATGTCATGTCTGCACATATCTTGCTGAAATGCTTAAATTGGAGCAGTTTTATTTGCACAAAATTGTTTGGTTTGTATTTGGTTATTTTTGTTGATTTTTATTAGGAAAAACCTGGAATATCAGATATTACCATGTTAAACATGAGGCATGTGCACACAGCAAAATGAACTCAGGACTGAGCAGGGTGTCATGTGTGAGCTGTCCTTAAATCAACCGAGCACAGATGATCATTGTCAGCCCTGGCACCAGCAGATGGGCTGTGGGGACTTCAACCTCTGGCTCCTGCTTGGGGGGCATGGATGGAGAATACCAAAACTGGCACTCAAAGGGAGACATCCCCAGTGAAGTGTGCCATAGGATGTTATGGCCAAAACAGGTGCTCAGACCATGTACATGATCTAGAGGAGACTAGACACCTGATTGTCCGCTCTAGGTCCTGATTATTCCTATCAGTCTGCCCATTAGACTGGGAGTAGAAACCCAAGGAAAGAATCACCAAAGCCCCTGGCATTTGGCAAAAAGCCTACCAGAACTGACTAGTGAACTGAGATCTGCGTTCAGACACCATGTTGGTTGGAAATCCATGGAACCTCACCACGAGCTGTGATAGTAGTGAGGCTGCCTCCTTTGCCAATGGTCTTCCAGTTTGCAGGCCTTGGAAAACTGGTCTATCACAACCATAATCACTGTGTTGCCCTTGGATGATGTAATCCAGGAAGGGATGAAATCCAGGGAGATGTGGAAGCAGGGTCAAGATTGTATGGGAAGGGATGGAGCAAGCTTGCCAGTCAAATTCTAGCCTCCTTGTTCTGAGGGATACCTGGCAGGCTGCTACAGAGGCAGAGGCCACCAGAAGTGTCTCCGTAAGAACTCAAGTATGCAAGTTGCCTCCGGATGGCACATAAAAGGGGATGTGTACCCCAACTTTAGCTCAGACAGAGGAAAGAATGTACTGCCGACCTGAGGTCCCAGGAATAATTGGCTCTAGAGACTGATCAGTGGGTGGCACAACCTACTGTCTGGAGAACACATCAGGCTTGAGATTTTTTGAGACCGGCCGATACAATAGCAGGCTAAACATATTGCACACCTGGCCTGGCATGGATTTAGATGCTTGGCCTGTTAAATGTAGGCCAAGTTCTTGTGATCCATCCAGACCAGGATAGGATATTCCACACCCTCCAGCCTCCACTCATTCTGCACCAGTTGCATCACCAGGAGCTCACATTATAATTATGCTCTGCAGGGGTGAGGCGGTAAGAAAAGTATGTACAGGGATGGAGTTTGTGGTCAGTCTCAGAGTGCTGGGACAAGACTTCCCCTTCGCCAACATTGGACGCATCAAGCTTTACTATGAATGGTACAGCAGAGTCAGGGATCTGCAGAACTGGCACAGAAGTCAGGCCACGCTTCAAGTCTTCAAAAGCCTTCTGGGCTTCCGGGGTGCACTGGAGCCACCTTTGGGTAGAGCACAAGGAAGTGGGGCATGGCCATTCCACAACAGCCTTGATCTTGGCTGGGTCCATGCTCAACCAGCCTTTAGATAGCACAAAGCCCAAAAAAGTGACCGATTGAACATGTAAGAGGGATTTTTCCAGCTTCACATAGAGATGATTCTCAAGCAGAAGCTGAAGAAACCACCAGACATGAAGCACATGTTTGTCTACTGAATGGCCATAATGAGAATGTTGTCAAGGTGGATGAACACGTAGTGGTTCAGAGCATCATGCGGGACCTCAATAAACATTAGGAGACTGTGGGGCATTCATGAGCCCAAACAGCATTACAGTGTACTCGTAATGCCCAATAATGTTATAATGTGGTCTTCCATTCATCCTCAGGGCACACTGCGCAGGTCCAGCTTAATAAAAACTAAGGCCTGCTGCAGTGCCTTGAATGCTGAGGTCATTAACGGCAAGGGGCAGTGGTCTTTGACTGTAATTTTATTGAGGCCCAGTAATCAGTGCAGGGTCTAAGACTGCCATTCTTCTTATCAACAAAGAAAAACCCAACCCCAGCAGGTGAGGTGCATGGCTGGATAAGGCCCAGGGCCAATGCCTCCTTGATATACTCTTCCATGGCTGTTCGTTTGGGGCCCGAAAGAGAGAAAACAGCCACACTTGGAGAGGGGTAGTGCCAGGGAAGAGGTATATGGCATAGTTGTAAGACCGATGAGGAGGCAAGACTTGGGCTGGAATCATGATCTAATTGGAGGTTGTGGTGGGTCCTTCTTCCACCAACTCAGGGGATTGGGCCCTAAGTGACCAGTTTGCCTGCACCTGCCTTCTCACATGCAGGAATCCCACCCTTGGTGGGAAAGACATGTATGCCCCAAAGGCATGGGCTGCTTGGCTGGTTTGGAGAAAGCAGGGGCTGATTGAGGCCCAGGGGTCCTTGGAATTGGGATACTGTACAAAGGGGGCATGGGACCCCAGCCTCTGCAGTGCTCTCGTAGTCAGTTATCCAGCTTCAAGGCCTGCTCTATCAATTTCAAATGGGTGCCTTTTAAGTGGCCAGCTTATATTTCACCTCACCACTGAGTCCCTGCTGGAAAGGCAGCCATTAGTGCCTTCGCATTTCAACGATTTCAAAGAGAGAAATAAGGTTGCACCTAGCGAGGCTCAAAGGAGCAACCTCGAGATGCAGAGGCAAGTACTTTACCATGAAGGAGAACGTCAAACAAAAGAAATGCCAGAGCAGTGACTTCAAAGAAAAGTGACTTCGGAAATCTGCAGGGGAGGAAGCCAATACAAAGGACAAATGAGGCTTTTTTATACTGACGCTCACAGTTTGACTCAGGAGGACCAAAGGCCCAGGACCCTTAGCTCAAGAGAACAATACCAGAGATTACCAGCTTTGCCAAGAGACACATGCACATGGCAACATAAACTCAGGACTAAGCAGTGAGTTGCATGTGAGCTCTCCTTAAATAAAGTTAGCACAGCTGATCATTGTCAGCCCTAATCAGCCAAGTTCTACTCTTTGTCTCCCTCTGGTGGCCAGGGGCAACCTAGCAGGAGACCCAAGACGTTACAGCAAAATAATTTTCAAAAACATTTTCTTTTACAGTCCATTAAGTTATAGTTATTAACAAGGCAATCAAGGCTATTCTACCAAAAATACCAAAAAAATCATATATGTTTAATAAATAAAAGCTTCAATTTGACTAAACTTATCATAAATAAAAGTACAGTTTTCGATGGGCTCTTAAAGCATAATACACAAAACCTATAACAAAACCAATCATAAATTGACAAATCTGAGTGGTAACTTTAGCTACTATAAGAATGCACAGGCCCATTCTGATTGGTCACTTGCACAAAGCATACCCACAGTTAATCAAAACAATGTAAAAATAAAATAAAATAAAATAAAAAATAAAATAAAAAGGGGGAAAGAAATATTCTGGAAGGTGAAATCATTGCACTTTAGTTTACCCTTGTCCAGCATAACTAAATATATAAATTTATTGGGCAAAAAACACAATTTTTTTCAGTAATAGGACCTTCCAGGACTGCAGCCTGACCACTGACTAAATGCTTTTAAAGCTGCACTAATGTAGCTGTATTGAGGATCATAGCATTCAGTAAATGCATAGCCTAAACTAACTAAAAACAGTAGTATCTTCTAGAAATAGATTACATTTAGGACCTAGTTTTGATCTCTCCAACTGAGCTCTTTTTTGATTATGACCAAATTGATGAGGACAAGATCAAACACACACTAGGTCAAAAAGTAAAATCAACAGCAGCAAGACATTAGACTGATTTCCCCAGATAACATTAAAACCACTATTAAAATGGCCTAAAAGAGTAAACAGATAAACGCTGAATACATTGTAATTATTGGAATAACTCTTAAGCTATGATCAATTAACAGTTTTAAAAGCAAAAGGAACCTTTACAGCTAAATATATAAACGGATTCTTCCCCACATATTTAAAACGTTTATTTACAATTTCACTATGCTCTATTATAAGAAAAAATACTCACATGCCAAAGAACCTATATTATTTTTGTTCATTTTTATTAATCTTCTGGGGAGATGTTCTTGTCTGCCAACCACATTGTAATGTGCCTTCTGATTTTCACAAGACGTGAAATGTTTTTTTCTTAAGTGTCATTAGTTCACATTTCTTTCCATAAACAAATTATGTGGTTTTTAAAATGTGTTCATTTCCTGTTGTGTCCTGTTGAAACAAAGGACTGTGTTCTGTTTGCCTTGGGCCTTTTGCATGTAACACATAGATGATAAATGTGATGTCTGTGAGTGATATGAAAATAGCTGCCATAAAATAATTTCAATAAATGAATTTGCATGTTTTATGAACATACTCAGCTAACTGCAGGGAAGGAGAAAAAAGGTCACATTTGACTGATATCAGTATATCATACAAATATAACCTGTAACAGCTTTGTTATAGGCTAAATGTCTTATTCATTTTTTATGTTTTGGCAGATCATCTTGCTTGTTTCAAGCATATTTTTTTTAAACAAACCAAATCATCTGCCAATATAGTGAGACCATTTCACTTAATGAAATTATGTGAAAGAAATAAAACATCTAGAAATGTGTCAAATAATCTTTCAGTACTCTTACACCTTGAATCATTTTTTAAAATTTCATTTTTAAAGTGTGTTAACTGATTTGTGAGTATAATGTCCTGATTTAATTTGATTTGTTGCTGACAGCAAATGAAAGCTGATATATAAACGATGTATTTATATATAAATATAAAAGACTGGGCCAATAGGAAAGAATTAAGAAATGGAAAAAGGCTATAGGGGATTGCTGAAATGTTATTTTTTAGCATTATTATTTTTCCTGCAAACTATAGCTAATGATGCAATGGGGAATATAGCAGTAATGCTAGTTCTGTTTGTTTGTGAATAAGGGGTGGGTGTTTGCATCTCTACGAAGAGAAAGGAAATTTGTACCCAGCTACTTTGTTAATCTATACCTGTGTTTGGTGACTGGCCTTGTTTTCAATATGTAAAACTGCAAAAGATCAGTAGATTAGATTATTACACTACCTCCCTGTTATATTCAGATTAGATTAGTCACATTCTACGTGACTCTCAGGCTCGTCTGCACATACCTCAGGCACCAACCCCAGGAAAGCGTGTGGATTTTAATCCGCTAATATGGTGAGTGTTCCCACAAAGGGAATGGTTTCGAAGTCAGTACTCCTCCCAGTTACCTTTCACTGCCGTCATATTTCTCTTGTTATTACAGTGTTGATTGACTCGGGAGCCAAACGGAACTTCCTCTGTTCTGACGTGGTGGCCCAATTTCAGATTCTGGTCCCGGATCTCCAGATCCCTCTCAAGGTCACCTCTCTGAATGGAGCACCAGTTGGATTGGATCCTGTTTCCTTTGTCACTGAACCTGTTCAACTAGAGACTAGCGTTCTACACAAGGAACTCCTGCCCTTTCTCGTTACTGACTCCTCCGAATTCACTGTGAATTCACTAATTCACAAATTCACTGCCTCTTCTTCCCACCACCCCACCTATCATTGAGTGAAAATGCTGCACTAGCTCAGAGACCCTCCCTAATACCACGTCACTCGATATGGAAGGAAAATGTGATACAATTCTCGTTCAGGTTGACTTTAAGACAATATTATAACACATTCTACAGTCACATTCTACATGACTGGCCTCAGGCGCCAAACCCAGGAAAGCGTGTGGATTTTAATCTGCTAATAGGGTGAGTGTTCCCACAAAGGGAATGGTTTCGAAGTCAGTATTAAGACAATATTAATATTAATATTAATATCCATTGTTGAGATGCCCCCAGACGAGGCATTAAACTGTAGTGGTGCACTAGAAACCTCACTTCAAACCAACTGAGGAACATCTGTCTGTTTGTTTAGGTGGAAGCTGGTTGTTTGGCTTTTTTGTCTCTGAATGGGACAGGCATGTTTCTTGTTTTCAAATGAAATATTCTGTAGCATTATATGTTTTGCAGAAAACTACCTTGGTTGCACATGGATCAGCTTTTCAGTGTCAGACAGAGACAATAAATTTTCTGACTTTTGAAGTGTTTTTTAAATGTAAAATGCTGCTTTAGTGAAACTTGTAATGTAACTTGTAATGAAATTCGAAATTTCAGATCAACGTCTATAAGAAGCTTCAGTTGTCTGACCTGTTTTCTGCGTGAAAGACAGTAAAACTAAATGAGATTGAGATTTGTCTGCCTTTGCACTCACTACCTGTAGCTAAGACTTGTATTATTGAACTGTATATATATATATATATATATATATATATATATATATATATATATTCACTTTTGTGAGATACTGTGTATATATATATTTATACGCAGTAAATATATATATATATATATATATATATATATATATATATATATATATATATATATATGTATACACAGTATCTCACAAAAGTGAATACACCCCTCACATTTCTGCAAATATTTTATTATATTTTTTCATGGGACAACACTATAGAAATGAAACTTGGATATAACTTAAAGTAGTCAGTGTAAAGCTTGTATAGCAGTATAGATTTACTGTCCCCTGAAAATAACTCAACACACAGCCATTAATGTCTAAATAGATGGCAACATATATATATATATATATATATATATATATATATATATATATATATATATACACATATATACATATATACAGCTAGCTTATTGTGTAAGAATGATATCATATGCTGTGTTTATATAATGGTACCAAGCAGGAGCATTTAAATAGTACCTTGCAGGACTCCACATAAAATGTTGATTTTGTGTGATTAATCAGACAATAAAAAGGTTCTATGTTTTAAAAATAATAAATCAGTTAAGAAATAACTCCATAACAAAGGCCAATTAAATGTTTCCATCTGTTAATTAGTTCACAAACTCAATACCACACCAGGCTCTAATGAACAATTCACAATGTTCAATATGTCATCTGATGTACAGTGAAATACACTTAAAGAAGCAAGAAATTGGCAATCAGTTTCTATTACATGTCAGGTTATGATGTATAAATGATTAAATGTAAGAGATCTTGAGCATAGCTTTGTTTAATATTTATAGGTTCACAAATCAAACAAACTTTATTACTGTAGCATTATTATATCTTATATCTAAATATGTTATATATCCTATATCTAAAACAAACATAAATATTTGCATGAAAGTATAATTTTATCTTCTGTTTTTAAAGACAATAAATGAGTAATGAGGGCCTTTTTGGAGCAATGCAATTTCAGAAGTTTTCCAGATGTTGTTTTTCCATGGCGTCGCTCTAAAGAACTCTTTTGGGCACGTTTAGGTTTAAGTGCAGACTGATGTAAATCTGCCAAGTGGTACATATTGACTGTTATATAAATCAGAGTAATTCAAATTTACAACAGATCACTATTTGTGAATAAACCTGTGAAAACCCACACAACAGCAGAGGAATTTGAAATTGATTTCCACATATAAGAAGAAACGTACTTGCAATGAAACACAAGTTACACTACAAAAAATACACGGTAACACTTTCTATGAATGTCACCTTTGTAAGCATCTATAAACACATTCATAACATGTTATAATGCATTCATAAGACATTATAATCATAGCTATAAATATTTATAAAAATGCATTATACATTATAGCCATGTTTATTATGCATTATGAATTGTTAACATAATACATTATAAGTACTGATCATAACAAGTTATAATAGCTCATAAGTTGTATTTGCCTGCTCTAAGTAAAGTGAAGCATACTGTACTAAAGCCTCCTCCAGGGTAATTTACTGAAGGATTTACTGAAACACTAAAACATACACAGTAAAGCACATTACAGGCTTCAAATGTCAGAGTTTAAACTAGAGCTGCCATCAGTGTTTTACCCAATGTGGGAAAGTTAATGTACACCACCGTTAGCTTGGTATTTGTCTTTACGCTCTCCAAGCTGGGACTGACTTCTTTAGCACTGGCATTATAACATGTTATTAACACTATTTATAATGCATTATATTAATAATTCATAATGCATAATAAGCATGGCTATAAAGTGTAATTCAGTGTAATTCATTTTTATAAATATTTATAACCACGTTTATAATGCCTTATGAATACATTATAACGTTATAAATGTGTTTATAGATGCTTACAAATGTGACATTCATAGAAAGTGTTACTAAATACACTTAACAATATAAAGAAAAGATTAAAAAATGTTAAAAAAAAATTCATGCTTCTATTGTCAGAATAGCTAGAATGGTGAGAACAACTTTATAAAACAATTATTAGTAATATAAATCAGGATATCTGTACTATATTGTGTATAATGTAAGCAAAAAAGCAGTTTTACTTTCCTATCCCACAATGGTCACCACAGAAAACACCCTCACACCCAAGATGTAAACTCCAAGACAAGAATGTTTAAACAAAGCTTTAAACATTGAACTCTGAAACGATATGATGCTCAATAAAAGTAAAAATCTAGAGCTCTGATGTTGCTGTTGTGGTATCATGAATACTCAGTGATTGGGCAGCATGGAGACCTCGCCACCACTTCATATACAGCTGCCTCACCTGGAAGTAGAAGGAGAAAGGAATGAGTTTAAGAATGGTTATACACTTTAAGGCACCCTAAGTGGGGCTTTATTCTTCTTTGTTCAATAAAGCACAAATTAGATACTTTGCTTTATTCTTTGTGACCTGTGTACATAATTGCACTCTTAATAATAATAATAATAATAAAAATAATAATATAATAATAATAATACCATGAGACATAGAGTTTTAATTAGATGCTAAGTTAAAGAGATACGTTTTAGATGCTTTTAAAAGTGAGCACTGAGCTTCACTGTCTAATAAAATATGGAAATTGAGTTCCGCAGTTTAGAAGCAGAATAACTGAATGAGTCTCTCCATGTTTTCTGTATTTTACAGAAGGTATTTGTAGAAGGTCAGTATTTGCAGATCTAAGATCACAATTGGACCATAAGCAGGCAGACACTCTGTGATGTAAGCTGGTGCTAGATTATTTAGAGCCTTAAAAACTAGTAGCAGATCTTTAAAATCTATCCTGAACAATACAGATAGCCAGTGCATTTTTTTTTTTTTTTAATGGGAGTGATGTGATCTCTCTGTTCAGTTGTTGTTAGGATGCATGATGCCGCATTTTGTGTGAGTTGTTTGCATGTATTGTTTTCTTAGGAAGCCCAGTAAAAAGAGCATTAATCAACGCTGCTTGTAACGAATGCATGAACAAGTTTCTCTGCGTCACTCTGAGATAGAAAAGGCCGAACTTCAGTGACATTTCTCAAATGATAAAAAGCTTCTTTAATGACTGCGTTTACATACAGGATAAAACAGAGCTCAGAGTCTAAGATCACACCCAGGTTTCGAATTTCAGGTTTGGTATATGACGCTAAAGAATCAAGTTTGTCATAAATCATTTTGAGTTTCTGTACCAATGATCCGTATTTTGATTTTTTTGTGATTTAATTGTAGAAAATGTTGCATCTACCAAAAGATATCTGACACACAGCTGATTAGTCTGTCTAAAGAGTGTTGATCTTCAGATGGAATAGAAATGTATAACTCGGTGTTGTCAGCATTGCTATGAAAATTTCTATTATGTTTCCTAATGACATCACCTAGAGGTAGCATGTACAAAGATAAAAGCAAACGCCTTAAAACTGAATCCTGAGGGACTCCAAAAGAAATGCCAAATCTTTTTGATGAATGATTTCCAATTGAAAACAATGAACTGTCTATTACCTAAATATGATTTAAACCCATTCTAAAACTGTGCCTGAGAGGCCGACCCAGCATTAAAAGACACTGGATTAAAATCTTCTGGTCAACACTATAAAAGTTGCACTAAGATCTAATAAAACCACTCATAACATGAACCAATGCTGTCTCTGAAGGTTACTAGTGTGAAAATCACAAACAATTGGCATTATTAATTGTAATAATGCACATTAAACATATTAAGACTTAACTAGAATTAAGTGAGCATGATCTAATCACCTAAATTCACAATTCATTAGTGTAATCTTATAGTAGCATCAGGTGACTTCAGAAGTTTACATATGCAAGCTAAAAATAATTTAATACTTATTGAAACATTGATTTTTTAACCTTTTTTTAAAAAAAAACTCTAGACAGAAATCGTATTTGAAGTATTAATTTTAGTAGACTTATTAGTCTTATTAGCTCTGATGCAATATATTCATCCAACACCATCTAGAACAATGACAATTTAGTGATGAATTCATGCTCAATAATTTGCAGAACTTAGGGAAGTATTTAAAGTGAATTATTAGAAATAATAATGCAATTATTAATTATATATTAATTACATGAATACTTAAACAAGAATGTCTTATTTAAAGAGTTGATATTTTTTAAGCTAGTTAGAAGAACAACATTTGGTTCCAGATTTCTCCTCAATGTCCCCAGCTGTGTCATAGATTTGTTAAATACTATTAGCAGCTCTCTTGATTTAACTTAATGAAGTATTGATTAGCTAAACCAACAAAGACATAGGAAAAACATACATTAATAAAAACTCTTTATTGTATTTGCGTTTTGAAGGAAATATATTGCCATAAGAATCCCTAAAATTTAAGATCTTACTTCTACAATGTAAAATGTTACCTTATTCATGCTACAGACTAAGGTATGGCTTGATTATAGTTCTAAGATCAGACCACACCAACCCAACAAACACCAATAAATACAAATATGTGTGCACAGTCATGCCTGTGTGATTGTAAGTTTACTCTAGAATATTCTCCTCTATTCACACTGGTCTAGAATGTTCTCCCCCCATTCATAATGTTCTAGAATAGTCTCCATATTTACACTGTTTTACAATGTTCTTCACCAATGATGCTTTTTTAGAATGTCCACCCCCTTCACAGTGTTCTAGCATGTTTTTCTACATTCACTCTTTTCTAAAATGTTCTCCCCAATTCACAGTTCTAGAATGCTCTCAACCATTCACACATTTCTAGAATGTTACCTCCCCATTTACATTGTTCTAGAATGTTCTCTCCCTTTCACACTGTTCCAGAATGCTCCCCCCTCAGTCACATTGCTCTGGAATGTTCCTCTCTCTTTCACATTGGTTCACATCTAGTTTGCTTAGTTCTTTAGTTCTTTTTCTGGACATTGTAAAGACAAATGTAGTCATTAGAATGCTGGTGTTTGTTGGGGAATGTTGGGTCGGTCTGCCACAGTTTTAAAGTAGAACAGGTGAGGACTGACCTCTTGATTGAGGACACAATGGACCAGGAAGATGAAGGTGCCTTGCTGGGAGTTGAGCAAGATGAAGACGATCTCCAACGCCTTACTGCTGTCTGCGAAGAAACCCAGAATCCAGGAGCAACCAAGGATGATAAACTGGATCATGGCTTTCAAGGCCACACTTCTAAAGAGTCGCTGGTCACTTTCTGACCGTTTGATTCTCAAAATTTCACCTTTCATGTTTTTCAGAGTTGAGAATATGATGATCAAGATGCTGATGAAGAGAACTGTGTTTGCCTGGAAAGAAAAAAAAATCTATTTATTTATTTATTTAATTTTATATTTGTGACGGGCCTGTGTCATTACAGGCCTGTGTCATTACAGGCCTGTGTCATTACAGGCCTGTGCCGTTACAGGTGGAGTTGTAGTGGGTGGGCCTGAAGGCCTCATCAAGAACACTACTTACACCTGTGTGGTGTGCTTGTGGGGGAGCTCCTCTTTTGTTTTGTTGTTTGTGTCCCGGGCAGTTTGTTGGGCCAGTTCTCTTTTGTTCTTTTGGGCATTATGCTTCAGTTTATTCATTTATTTTGGAGTTATTTTGGCCTACAGTTTTTGTCCTTGAGATTTTTGCACCAGAACCTTAAGTTTATTTCATATTCAAATCATTATTTCATTTATTCACTGTGTGCTTCCCTTTTATTTGTCATGATGTTGAGCCAGTCATGACATATTTTTGATATCATTTAAGTTTTAAGAAACTACTAACTAGCTTTCAGTTGTCTAAGAGTCATAGTCAGCTGTAACCTAACTTGTGTTGTTCTTTCTAAGATAGCATCTAGTAAACTAGACTACTAGATTAGGGCTGGTAAGTTATGCCTCTGCCATTCAGTGTGCTGTTCTCTGGGTGTTTGCTCTCCTTCTATTGCTCACTGTGCTGTGTCTATGTTTCAGTCTGCTGTTCTCTTTTCTTCTCTATCATTCAGTGTGCTGCTCTTTTGGTTTTTCTTCTTTGTCTTTCGTGCATCGTGCTGTTCTCTTGTTTTTTCTTCCCTGTCTATCATTCACTGTGCTGCTCTCTCAGTGTTTCCTCACTCTGTACATCAGTGTGTTTAGTGCTTTGTTTCCAGTGTGTAGTACTTACAGCCAGAATGAAACTAACAGGCCCCAGAAAACTCCACAAAAAGTCTTTCTTAAGCCAGCACCTACACACACACACACACACACACACACACACACAATAAATATGCCCTCAGAAATATTTACTGTGTTTTTGAACAAATCATGATATTCCTGTGCATTTTGCCATTAACTAAACTCCACCCTTTTATGATGAAACTCCACCCACTCTCCATACTCACCTTTCACTGCCATATCCATCAGGAACAACCACAGCAGATATGCCCACCACAGCCAGAGGTGCAACGTATCCAATCACAACCAGCCACTTCCCCTGAAGACTCTCCTTCACCTTTGATCTGATCGTTGTGAGATTCTTCACAGCGATGAAGAGCAGCACAGCTTCAATGAACATCCACACAAAAGCGGAGAGAAAGAGGAAGTGCAGAACACCTGCCAGCACTGCACACAGCAGCTGGAGAGAGAGAGAGAGAGAGAGAGAGAGAGAGAGAGAGAGAGAGAGAGAGAGAGAAAGAGAGTTGTTCAAGAAAAGGGGAGTCAGAGCACCAGAATCAAACATACTACTTAGATTTTTGTTTTCTGCAACTCTGTGTTTCATCTTTCTTTATCATTTAGTGTGATGCTCTCTGAGTGTTTCTTCTCTATCATTCAGTGTTACTGGTCTCTGGGTGTTTCCTCTATCTCTGTCATTCACAGTGCTGCTCTCTGGGTCTCTCTCTTTCTCTCTCTCTCTTTCTCTGTCTCACTCTATTGTTCAGTGTACGGCTATCTTATGATGACAAAACAGCTGGAATCAAATTGAGAGGCAGCAGGATGGTAAGCCTACCAATAATCATGAACATAAACGAAAGCTTACCATTAAAATCTGTTGCCACAAATGGTACCTGTGCAGCAAAACACTTTCTAAGATTTGTTTTTTCAATGCCACAGATGCAATTTGTTGTACCATTTTTGTTTGCAAGTCACCTTACATTTCATTCAATTCAATTGAAATTTGCATTGTGCTTTTTACAATTGCAGTTTTATACACTCTGGTTAGCAATCTTTTTTCTAGCACGCTGAGTTTAAAACTTGAAATGGTTAAGTATTCTCCAGTGCAGTTCACTTTGTGTTTTTTTGCAGTTTTATCCTCCACTTATCCATCTTTGCCTGCATTCCCACTCGAAAACATTTCACACCCACTATACAAAATATGTGTGTTGTGCTGTTAGGGCCAACTAGCAAGGTTGAGCCTCACTTGTGTAAGAAAAAGTAACTCAAGTACAATGCAACATCTACTTCGACACAGTACTTGGGCTGTTAGTGATTTCATCGAAGCCGTTAAGCTCTTTAATAATGCTGCATGAGCAGCAGCTCAAAATCATGCAGTGACTGGCTTCACTTGTCTCAAAGAAAACAGATGAGATTGGGATATCCTTGCTAGTGAGTTGGAATTGGCAATGAGTAGATTGGGAGTATTTTAGAGAGTCCCCCTCCCAAAAAAAGTAAATTTACTCACCAGTTGAGGTTCTATGTAATGCATGAATTTCTGTGTCAGCAGAAATAGAAGGTGGGCCAGTAACAAGCTTATGCACAGGTTGATCTGAGCTGTGTTGGTCACCCTTGGGTTCCGTCGATAAACAGCAAATGTCAGTAGAGCCAAGCTGAGGAACACCAGCCCCACTGCCACTGCCACCATGATGATCTGCTCCATGACTGGATCACTCTGGAAAAGAACCTTCAAGGTTTTCAATTCAGCATTTGCTGATGTTAGGTTTTCCTGTTTGTTTGATGTTTCTTGGCATCTCAAGAGGTCTGTGGCCATTTGTTAATTAGTTACTAATACCCAACATATGAAGTCTTACTGTAAAACGCATTAGCCTTAGTTAATGAACTACTTATAACTGCCAAAAAGAAGCCGTACTATAACATAGCAATGTATGAATTTGAAACTATTTATAAATCATTATAAAGTTATTTACTTATTTTAAAGTGGAACCTGTTTTATTTTAAGAGATTCATAGAAAATAAGGAAATATGTAAGAAACATTTTCAGCGTGAACCTTATGTTGTTATAGAAAAGTAAATTCTGCAAAATTAATTTAATTAAGGAAAAAATCCACAGAAAATGTCTTTTTCTGTGCTTGCTTCTGTGCTGTACTCTTGAGTGATGAACATTCTCTTAATTAATTGCAAGCAAAATATGCAATAAATACATTTTGGAAACAATTTTGAACATACCGAATATACAGTATATTTTGAATATGACCGAATTTGGAAAGCTGACATTATACCTTGCTCTTTTCAGTAAAAACATAATGATAATTATACATATACAATAATAAATAAAGAAATGTATTTGTTTCACATCTTTTTTTCAAGTAATTTTTATTTTATTTTCAGCATTCTTGCCTTTTAGATGGTTCCCTATGTAGCTACTCCTCTTTCTTTGTACGAGGCCAGACAAAAGCACACCTCTTTTGGCATCATTTTGTTACATCTTTGATCTTACCTCATCATATGAGGGTGGGTTGGTCTGCATGATGAGAGCGAAGGTTGACAGGTGATCACAGGAGCAAACAGAGTGACTGCTGTTGGTCTGGAGAAGGTCACATCCATATACAACCCATTGAGTGGCATCCCAGTACACACAGGAAAGTGTACCACTAGGGTCAATTTCCTAGAAAAAAAGGAGGAGAGATTTTAATATTTTAGTTGATGTTTAAGTGTTTACATCACTGTTATGTATAGTATCTCATCACCACCAAATTTAATCTTGTCACGCTAGAGGTGGATTGGGTGTAACCACTGTAAAGTATGCTGGTGAATCTGTAATGTTGTGGGGGTATTTTTCTTCCAAAGGCTCTGGACAAATAATTCAGATACGTGGTATCACAGACACGTGCCAGCAGAATTAAAATCAAAACCTAATTGCCTCAGCCAGAAAGCTTAACTAGGCTGTAGTTGGATCTTCCAGCAGGACAATGATGCAAAGCACGCCTCAAAATCACCCAAAAATAGTTCAAAGAACCAAGGTTTTGCAATGGCCATCCAGTTACAACCTGTGGGATGAGCTGAAAAGGAGAGTCCACAGTGCAGAGCTCAGAATCCAAAGGATATGGAGAGATTATGAATGGAGGAAAGGTCTCAGATCCCTTGCCAATTGTTCTCCAGACTCATTAAGCATTACTGGAGAAGAGTCAAGCCATTATCTTTGAGAAAAGGAGGCTGCACAAAGTATTTAATGAAGAGGTACCAACAATTGTGGTACACATAGATTTGAGAAGATGTGGAGTCTTTCAGAAGATTTAGGTCTACAAGAAGAGTCTTCAGGAAATGAGCTGAAGAGGAAATCAAGTTCTTCAGCAGAGTTGCCTATAGATAATCAGTGTACTGTCCTGTCGAGAGTAAAGGACAATAGATCACAATGATGTAAAGTGTTTTTGTGTAAAGACAGTTCAAGTGAAGAGATGTGGAGCTGAGGTACAAGGAGAGGAGAGATTGACCAAACATAAGTACTTCGCAATTCTGTCCCCCCAGCCTGACTTGACCTAAAATCCACAAGGGATGTGGGAGAAAAGTAAGGCAGTGGAGAGGACCAGTGATGTTGATGTGTTCTCTGAAGTGATCCCAGTCTCTATAAATGCTAAAAAGTGAGGGAGAAGTATGGTTTCATATGTTGAAGGTAGACCCCAACCAAAAGCACATGCTACTTTTATCCATTGTTGCTTGAAAGCATTGCCAGTTAATAAAAACAGCATATGCTTTTAAATTCTAAACGAAGCTTTAACCAGAGACATCAAACTACCCATAGCTTAGATAGTAGTTTGAAGGCAATGTGGTGCTTATTTTGTATTGCTACAAAAAAAAGGTAGCACACAGAAAGGAGCAGTAATTAACAAGATAAAGCAAAGGCAAAATCTCTGAATTTACTGCCTGCAAGGTGTTAATATTGATAGTTAAGATGAATTAATTACTAAATGATTCGCTCAAAAAAAGCAACAACTCACAAATGAAAAATACATTACATGCATAAATCAAAAGTTTGAACTGGCAGTATTTAAGCCAGAGCTGCCATAAATCACAAAGTCACAAATAAACTTAGTTCAGGAAAAGTAGTATACACCACTGTTAGCTGTGGCTCTAAGATAACAATGTAAATCTCATAGAGGTCATAGCAGAAATTAATGCTATCAGATAGTAAATAATAATGACAAAAAAGCTTTTCAAAAGGAAAGTGCATTATATTAAGAAAAACTGTCTGATTTTGAACTTTTCCTGTTTGTATGTAAGTAAGGAGAGAACAAAAGAGGGTAATGTGTCACATAACCAGCTGCACCATCAATCCAAATTTCTGGCCTCTCAAGTTATTGCATATTCTTGTTGTACATTCTATGTATAACAGTAGTGAAAGAGTGGCCTCATCAGAATTATAAATTATGTTTCCACTGTTAGACAAAAATCTGAAACATACACATTCACCACGTTCCTTTTTATAATAAACCAACATTTTGGAAAACTATTAAAGAACAAAAAATTAAATTGCCCAAGGTACTTTATTTTAAACTGGAAAAAACACATCTGAAAATTCATCCATAGAGCCATGTGTGGTGAACAGTAATCAGGTCTAGAAACTATGAGATTTTTTTATTTGTGACAGAAAATAATATTAAGGTGGATACACAAACACTGATAACTGGCTAGAAATCTACTAAAAAAGCTTGGACTAAAACTAAAACTGATAAGTCTGAAAATAAAATAGAAGTATATTACCACAAAAACTAAAAATAATATTTCTCCTTGAAAACTAAACAAAAGTAAACAGTATTTTACAGAATTCAAACAGATAACACAGAAATAAAACACTATATTATAAAAACTGTATATTGAACTGCTCTGACGAGAGATTAATTAAAGATTGAGCAAACTCACTGCAGTGTGCTTCACAGTGAAGTTCACTGGTGTGGTGAGCGTTTGATTGGCAGTTCTGGGCAGTGTGGCTGATATTACAGTGGACATCATGGTTTTCACTGTGTTGTTAGTTGTATTGAACAGGTTGGGTTTCAGCACACTCGACAAGTTAGTGTAGCTCATGAAGGCCACAGCTGCTGAATCTGAAGCACAACAAAAATCACTAAAATCAGATGTGTCTACTGAAAAGCCAGCATCTTATTGTAAAGGCTTCCCCACTGATATAAAAAATAAAACAGCATAGGTTGCGCGTGAGTCATGCAAATTGTTTAGATCAATTCTACAGAATTTTGTTGATTCTGATTTGTTTACCGTGCTAGTAACAGGATTTATAAGAAACGGCACTTTGGAAATACCACCCTGAAAATATAATTTTGTTAATTTGTAGTAACAGGAGGTTTAAGAAGACTCATTTTAATGCAGTCCATGGTTTTCATTTATCTCTACAACTGTCCCCGGATTAAACACTTTAGCCCCAGTTGGCAGCAGATGAGTGCAAATATTCAAACACTGCTACAATACCATTGCTATTCTTTGAAATCTGGATGAGGTCGATGTTCATCTGAGCGTTGTTTATGCTGAGCTGAGGGGTTTCTTTCAAGAAGGCATTTAGTCCGACTGCAAAGACTTGAACTTCTGAAAGATGCAACGTTAAAACTCCATTAGAAGTGCCATGCAACACTAGTGTTTAGGAATTTAAATCAGATAAAGATGATTTCTGTTTTCTTAAAAAGAATAGGATTTTTTTAAAAAAAACCTGACATGTTCAAAGGATTAATATCTGTTGAAATGTTCTAAAATTTGATTTCTGTTAAAATTTGAGACTTTTGTCCTAATCATTATATTACAAGGGTGAAAACTTTGGCCCATATTTATCAGAATTCTTAGACTAATAATACTGATCAGCATATGCTTTTTATCTACCACTGAACAAAATTCTATGACCTGATGAGAACTGATCTTAAAACAGTGCTGTTATTCTGAGATGCTTGATAAATGTGGGCCTTTGTGAGTATATTCTTTTGCTAAAAATGGTATGGTTCTATCTATTGTTTTAAAATTCTGTACATATAATTATTCTTTTAGCTCAGTCCTGTTTACATGTAAACAGTACAGTAAATGTACACCATCCCCATAATACCAAATTCTGAAAATGACATAGTAAAATGGTTTAATACTATGAAATTACCCACAAAATGGGTAGATAATATACCAATGGTATTGACAAGTTTGTGGAGATACATTAGTTATGTCAAGAGAGTCTGTAGCTGAAACAATCTAGCGAACTTTCCATTACTGTTTGAGATTTTTACATAGATTTATAGAAAAGACTGTGGCCAAAAATCCTAGGCAATGACTTTGTTAAGGTATGAAAGTTAATTGTACTTTATATGAGTTTTGCTGTTTTGAATATGCTATCTCAATGTCTCAAAACTGCACTGAATGCAAACATAACCTTATATTTCTAATGACTCAGTTATATACTCATTTACCTAAACCCTCAACAGAGATGCTGAGAACTGAGTAGTTGTCCTGTCGACGGTTCACCAGTGTAGATACCAATGTCTCAGTCCTGTTCAAAACTCGATTCCCAAAGGCTACACGCTGATCTGAATTCATTGTTTTATTGTTCAGAGTTTGCTGAAGTGCCAACTTTACAATCTGATTAAATAACCAGAGAGACAATTAAACATTAACATAAACAAAATGTATATAGTAAACTTTCTCATTGACATTTTTTTCTTTTAAGTACCATTTGTCTTACAGTACTTACATTTGGTGGAAGCATTGGATTAATGCTTTTCTCGATTTGGTTGAACAGATTGTCTGCACAGGCTGTTGTGAATTTTTTCTAAAACAAAAAGTCAGTTACAGTTTAGAATATATACATCTGATCATTACCAATCTTCATCATTCTACAGACATCAAATGTCATGCTGATTTTAACTTATATGTAATTGTAACAAACCTTGCATTCTGCAGACACAGTGAAATTCTGATCTGAAAGAGAAAAAACAATATCTAAAATAAGAATCTACGGAAGATAAATGTACTAATTATTGGCCCCCTCCTAATTCAGATCTTTGTGCATCTTCACTTAGTCAACATTTCATGAGGTGGTAAAACAAATAGCAGTGGATCTGAGACCAGTCCTAAAACACCTGACAGATTTTATATTAAATATCCTCAAATGTGTTTATGATTCTGTATATTCAACAATCATGTTCTCTGAATGCCCCTCCCCTCTTTTTACACACCACACATTCCCATGAGGTGTAATTCCACATATCACAAACACATACTATCTCCATAGCAAAGAAATTTAGTTCCAACCAGGGATGCATTTCCCAAAAACTTAGTTGTCTATGTTGGTAAGTTCCGTCAGAGGATCCATCGTTAAATGAGAGAGTGTTTCCCAAAACCTCAGTTCAGCAAAAATTTGTGGCCAGCTGAGTAGTTTGAGCGACAGCTTGGAGGCAGCGGTTAGTATCTTAGTTTCCGGGTAGTTCCTGACAAAGACATCATCAAATCTGGGAGTTTTAACTGAATGAGGCAAACACACTGTGAAGTTTGGGTGCTCTGTTCACAGTCTCATTCTTAAAATAACAATTTCTCTATCAGTTCTCTTAGTTAGATGATATTGTTGTTATAACAAGCTGTTTTGCATGTGCATGATGTATTTATGGATGTAGTGTCTTTTTTATGCAACAAATGTAGTTTTTGTTTGCCCAGAGCTTGGTTTACTATCTGTTATTTTGCTTTTGGTTTTTTAAATGTAATTAAAGTAATACAGTGCAACAGTTCATGAGGCCCAACTAGGAGTTTGTATAAATTGCAGAGGAGAGTGGTACATGTTGTATATTCATATTTGGCTCTATAGAGATTCTTTATTAAAACACTAGCACCCTCTCCTGGACAATAAAGACAGTGGAATTAGTATTGCAGAAAGGAAAATGCCAAGATGATTCTATTTAGCAATTCCCCAAGCTATGCTGAATATAGCAGTTCAGTGCTGTTTGCGCTCTAAACCTTGTTTCTTCTGAACAAAGAATGAAGCTGAAGCGAGCAAATAGTGGAATATAAAGACAGACAAGAAAATGTCAGTGGATGATAGCAAATGAGGTAGAAAATGAGAGAATGCTCTGTGTTCCTTTCTGTCATTGGAGCAGAAGCATATTGGCTATGAAAATCTCACTGCCAAACAAGCCCAGTAGCTCATCCTACAAACAGCTGTGAAAAGTTAGCCTCTCATTACAACCCCAAACCGCAAGTGCTCTGGGACCAATTTGTTAGTGACTTAAGAAGGGAAGCCATTCAGAGAAACTTGTTGGAAGAACGAGCTCTTACATTCAAGAATGCATATGTTATCGCATTGTCGATGGAATTGGTGTCTAAGAATATGCTTGTATTTGCAGGAAATTCCAAATTGTCATGGATCAGATACTCCAGGGCCTCAACCAGGTAACTTGCTTTCTGGATGACGTTCTGATTACTGCAAAAACGAGAGGATAGCACCCGAAGAAGCTAGAGGAGGTGCTAAGCTGGTTGGAACAGTGTGGTGTGAGGGTGAAGAGAGCCAAATGCAAATTCATGCAAGACAAAATAGAGTACCTTGGGCATTTGACAGACAGAGAGGGGCTTCAACCGGCTAAGACAAAAGTTGCAGCCATTGTGAATGTGCTCAGACTGTCCAATGTTACTGAGCTACGCTCATTCTTAGGACTTTTTAAATTATTGTGGACATTTTCTGAAAGACGTCTACCTTACTGCAGCCGACAGAACCAGCTCCTCAAAAAAAGAGTTTCCGTGGACCTGGTCTCCAGACTGTGATGTAGCATTTCAAAATTCAAAACAACAGCATTTCACACATAATGGAGGATGGTGAAGAAAAGCCCATAGCACCTGCTTTGTGTACACTGGGTGATGCCAAGAGCAAGTACAGTCAAATTGAAAAAGAAGCTTTGGTTATAATTTTTGAAGTGAAGAAATTTCACAAATACCTATACAGAAGTAAATTCACACTCATCACTGATAACAAAATGCTCCTGGCCATCCTAGTTCCTGGGTCCACAATTCTAACTCTGACAGCATTAAGAATTCAGAGATGGCCACTCACGCTCATGGCTTATAACTATGAGATCCAATACTAGAAGTCAGACCATTCAGATGTTGATGCTCTGTCTCGACTGCTGAAGAGTAGAGAAACACAAAACAGCACAGGAGGACAGCATCTTCTATTTCCCATTGATGGGTGAGTTGCCAGTGCACATAATTGATGTAGCTAGAGCACCCTAAAGGATGCAGTTCTCTGCAAAGTGATGGAGTTTATCCTGAGGGGTTGGCAAAATTACCTACAAGATGAAACTCTGAAGCCCTTTTTCAGCTGAACGTAGGAACTGTCAGCAGAACAGGGGTGTAGTCTTTGAGGCTTCATAGTTATTTTACAAAGAATTTTGAATGACCCACACCAAGGGCACCTGGGCATTTGTAGAATGAAGTCCTTAGCCTGAAGCTATATGTGGTGGCCAAATCTCGACAGTGGCATTAAGAAAACAATACAGCACTGTAGCTTTTATCAAGCAGTGAGAAAACTGCCAGCAGTGGCGTAAAAGTTCAGTACAAACAGTGAAATCAGCTTTGTTAAAGCAAGTCCTGAGTAAAGAAGGACAAAAGACTACCAGGACGCTGCAACACAGGCTAATGTACTCCTGTACATTAGTAGCATTCCTACTAACGTACAGGAGTACCCCACATAGTGTTAGTGCCACCAGCCAAACTTTTCGTAAGATGTCAACTGAGAACAAGATTTAGTTTTCTGAAACCAGATCTTCCCAGAGTCATGGAGAACAAGGTGGAAAAGCAAAAGTGTTACGATAACCAGTCTGCATCCAAACTGAGACCTCTAGCTGAGGGAAACTCCATCCTAGTCTGACATTTTTGTGAGGGGAAGGGGAAATGGACAAAAGCTACAGCGGAGAAGCACTTTGGACCTGTCACATACTGTGTGTTCAATGGAGTAAGAAAGCGTGTTGTCCACATAGATCATCTGCTGCATGTAAGAGAGACAGAAGACGCACCTACCAACCAAAGGGAAGACAACTACCCAGCAGGGGACCTTGCAAAGAAGAAACCAGATGGCCAGATAGAAGCTGAGCACTCAGCTTCACAAACAGGAGCAAGTCCCTTACCGAGGAGTCCTGTAAGGGAGAAACCAGCGATGCCTTTACCAAGTCCTGTGGGCAGTAGGAAGCCTGCTACACCAGCAATTATGCTGACAGCTACCAAAGCACCCCTGTAGTTTAGGGGCATGTGGATCATAGGTACCCACAAAGAGTGCATGTACCACCACAGAGACTTGTAATCCTAAACTTAGTTGTTTGGCCAAGAGGCAGGATAATTTCCTGCACTTGAGGAACAAGGTTAGATAGTCTAACAAACAAACAAACAAACAAACAAATAAATAAGTAAGTAAACAATGTGAAAAAAGTCCCTGGGAAAAATGTAATTGATGTTGGAAAAGAATATATTGTGTACTCAAATGTTACTTAAGTTCCTTTTACCATAATAACATAACAATTTGAGGGAGAACGTTGTTGTATATTGGTATTTGTCTTTATAGTGTTTCTTTATGAGAACACTAGCAACATATACTGGGCAATACAGATAATGGCATTAGATTTACCAAAAGGGAAATATCTATTCAGTCATTCCCAAAGCTGGGTTGAATAAAGCAGTTCTGTTTTTTTTTGCATTCATAATATCATCCAAGATATTACAGTACAGAACTGGAAAAAAAAACAAAAAAAAAACAGAAAGAGCTCAGGAGGAGATTAATTCTTACAAGATCCCATTGAAATGCAAGAAAAAATCTAATAAGTATAACAAGAGATAAAAGAATGACAGGAACAATAGAGGCATAGAGTGAAGAAGTGAAGGCAGGGAGGTTCCATCAGGCAGGGCCTGGGATAGCCAGCTTTTAGTTTGTTTACCTGAGGAAAATTAGTCCTCATTGCAGTTATAGCTTATATCTAAGATAGCACTGTTACTATTGAAACATAAAAAAATATAATAATACATGTTAATTTATCAATTATCATTTAGCATTTTTCCAAAAGATACTGTTTCAAATTACCTAACTGTCCCGTAAGTGAAAATAAGTATATTGTTCACAACTAATGTTTATTTATAAAAATATATTAAAAGCTTGCATTATATATAGTGTAATAATTGAGTAGACACCCAAAACTACAAAAATCTGAAGGTCAGCCTTGAACCAGAAAGCATGCCTTTTCCACAGATTTAATGTAATGCAGTGAGTTAATGCACTGAGCTACCAGTACCTGCACTTGCAATTTGCACATTTGGATATAAAATCTCCTTTTTAGTACTATGGACGTGACATTACTTAAATATAAAGCAATACTTTTAGAATGTGGGACATCTTTTGTAGAGTAAACATATTTAAAGTTATTAAACTACAAATTAAATTACCCAACCCCAACGCATTTTATGTATTTTAGGTAATATTACTTTTCATGTATTTAACGCTTATTTTTTTACTCTTGTTCATGATAGACTACAATAAGGTCCACTTTATCTGCACAAGTTAGTCTACTATTCATAGACTTGCTGTCAGGTTATTCATTGCAAATTCCATTAAAGACACAGGTCAAACCACTACAGTTCAGTGGTTTCAACTAATATGGCATAAACTACTGAGGTCCAACTGAACTGCGATGGTTTAGGATGCAGTTGTTCATTTGATGTTGTTAGTTTAATGAACCATTGTACTATGTTGGTTCAGCAGTGACTTGGTCGTTGTTCAGGAAATACACAAATATAGCATTACTGAGATCCAATAAGATAAGCTAAGGTCATGTCAGAGTAAGGTAGCTCTTTAAAATAAAATAAGTTGAAATATTTAAAAATAATTATGAAATTCCACTGGCACCCCTGCTGGCATCAGGTTCAATGCAATTGTAATGACTACTGTTAATGCCTAACATTGTGGAGATCACATCTGAATTATGGACATAAAAAAGCAAACATCTATGTCTGATAAATGCTAGTAACTCTCTGGAAAATCACAAAAGCAGTACCTGCACAGTAAGCTGCATAGTAGAAAGATGGTCTGACAAACTCATAGATGTAATAGTTTCCTGGACATGCTTTGACTCGAATTGGGGTGGATCTGTAGTAACAGCAGTCACTTCTATACTCCCCACAGACTCTACGAGTGACTATTCCATCCTCTATCTGAGGGTGAGATCCATTCAGCCACAGAGTGTAACGAGTCCCACATCTGAACCAATTAACACAGCTCTCAGGCATACGGACGCTCCTCCCCTTATACAGCAGCCGATACCAGCCATTCCAGTTGAAGTTTCTGTCAGAGTTGTACCCTCCAGTCTCATTAGCGCCTCTCCAGGGTTGATCCAGAGATGTGTAGTTATTGCAGGGATCATAACTAGGAGCATCCAATGTAACTGTCAACACAGTACATATAATGACAGCACGTAATGTCAAATTATCAAACTAATTAAATTAATTAATCAATGAATTATATCCTATTCCTATATGAAACCTTAATCAGTTAATCACTGCTGCTTATTCTGTATCATGAGTTGTGGTGACTGTTAAGTGCCAGATATGCACCTCATATAGACCTTGTTCTGTTTTCTTCTTTCTTTCTTTCTTTCTTTCTTTCTTTCTTTTTATTTCTTTTCTTGAGCTGATGAAGATCTGTTTTCATCATTGGGTACAACCTCATCATCCTTCATCCTCCTCTACCCAGTCTGTATCCTGGCTATTTACTTACTTTTTTTTTAAACTGTTTTAAATATAAGTAAGTGGATAGCCAGTGCCAGCCACCACTTCCCCTCTGTTCCCTACTGCGTGTTATTACTGTAGTAATTTTCATCCACTTATGTGAAACAGTCTGTGAGTCTGAAATGTCTGTTACAACCATCTCCTCACCTGTCTAATCCCAGGGAAAGAAATCAGGTAAGAAAATACATCTGAACATTCACATATCAAATTTAAATTTTAGTCACAGTATGTTAGAATGTTATCCCTTGCACTTTGGTTTTGTTTTCAGGTTAGTCTTGTATTGTATGTCTTGTATTTTTTTTTAATGTCAATGAAAAGGTTTCAATGAAGTAAAGATTAGTTCTGCAACTGAGCTTGACTCATACATAACTATCATAATAAATATATAATATAATGAATAAATATTTATATAAACTGCCATGCTTGACAGTGTGAATACTGGGCTTTTATAGAATTATGTTAGATGCAACTGGTACAATATAATCAGATTAAAATGCATTTAACCCTGACCTGATCGCTTTACACCAAAGTTGAACATATTTTAATATTACCATATTTTTGGGGTGTGGCATTCTTCTACTACATAGTCTCCCTCTCTTTTCTGAACAGTGATAAGGTATTATATTATGAGCAGAGTTGGGTAGTAACAGAATTTAACTGTAATGTAACAGTAATGGTATTCTATTACAGTTACAGTGAAAAATACAGTAATCAGATTAGAGGTATATAATAAAAATAAGGTGATAAGCAGCAGGATTACATTTAAGATACATAGATATAACTCATTGCTGTTTACCAAAATTATAAAATCAGTTTTATAATCAGCATATAATAAAGTTCAGTAAGCACTATTTTTGTAATAAAAGAAGAGCCTCTTGGTTTCTTTGTATTAGTGTACCTATAATCTGTTAAAAATATATATGCATGAAATAGTAGGTAAATGTTTAACTTTAGAAATTATAACAGTAACACATGAATTAACCGAATTATGGTTATACTGATTGAGTTAATGTTTTTTTTTTACGTCTAAAGACATTATAAAAATAGAATTAAACATGTAATTTTTTCTAGTATTGTAAATTTCTCTGATGAAGAAACTTTGTTTCTTGCTTAAAAGTTTAACAGATCTTTATCACACAATTTACTATGATTGGCAGCACTTCTTCCTTTAAAATCCGTAGCTGTGTTTCTGATAATTTTGGTTTGCTTTGTTTTTTTTTTTACATTTCCAAAAAAGTTGGGAAGCTGCACAAAATGTAACTAAAATTAAATTCAATGATGTGCAAATCATTTCAACCCTATATTTCATTGAAAATCATACAAAGACAACAAATCCAATGTTGAAACTGAAAATTTAATTCTTTTTTGAAAAATATATGCCCATTTTGAATTTGATGCCAACAAAACAACAAAAAAAAAGTTGGGATGGGGGCATGTTTACCACTGTGTTTCATCACCTCTGTGTATCTGGGAACTGAGGAGACACTGCTATAGTTTTGAAAGTGAAATGTTTTCCCATTTTTGCTTAACATAGGATTTCAGCTGCTCATCAGTGCAAGGGTGTCCTTTGTCATATTTGTAATTTCATAATGCACCAAATGTTATCAGTGGTCACAGATGTGGATTGCAGGCAGGCCAGTTTAGCACCCGGACTCTTTTAATACAGTACCGTGCTGTTGTAATACATGCAGAATGTGGTTTGGCATTGTCTTGCTGAAATAAGCAAGGCCCTTCCTGAAAAAGACATTGTCTGGATGGCAGCATATGTTGTTAAAACATGTATATATTGTTCAGCATTAATGGAGCCTTTGCCATGTGCACTAATACACTCCTATATCATCATAAATACTAGGTTTTGAACTGTGCACTGATAATAAGCCGAGTGGTCTTTAGCCCGGAGGACATTTGTCTGACCACAGGACAGTTTTCCACTTCACTTCAGTCCATTTTAAATGAGTTCCAGTCCAGAGAAGGTGGCAGCATTTCTGGATTCTGTTTATATATAGTTTCTTCTTTGTGTTTGAGTTTTAATTAGCATATGTGGATGCAGTGCCAAACTGTGTTCTGAGACAGAGGTTTTCAGAAGTTTTTTCTGAGCCCATGCTACTTGAGAACTATGTCTGTTTTTAATGCAGTGCAGTCTGAGAGCCCAAAGATCACGGCCAGCAAATATTGTTTTTTGCTTTCTTTTCCCTTGCAAACAGAGATTTCTCCAGATTCTCTGAATCTTTTGATGTTATTGTACTGTAGATGATGAACAGCAAAAGTTCTTTGTTATTTTATGTTAAGAAATGTTATTCTTGAACTGTTGCACTATTTGATCATGCAGTCTTTCAGAGAGTGGTGAACCCCTCCTCATCTTTACTTCTGAAAGACTCAGCCTCTCTGGGATGCTCATTTCATACCCAATCGTATTACTGACCTGTTGGCAATTAACCACCCGGAGATTTTTTTTTTAACCATTACACAACTTTACCAGCCTTTTGTTGCCCCCGTCCCAACTTTTTTGGAACTTTTTGCTGGCATCAAATTCAAAATGGGCACATATTTGTCAAAGAACAAGAACATTTCTCAGTTTCCAAATTTTATATGTTGTCTTTGTAGCATTTTCAATGAAATATAGGGATTTAAATGAGTTTCACATCATTGCATTTTGTTTTTATTTACATTTTGAACAGCATCACAACTTTTTTGGAAATGGGGTTGTATTATCTTTTTAATTGTGTCTATTTTAACAGCCAATCGGAGCCTCACTTGGAGTGAGTCTTTAGTATGTATGATCCCATCTTGATATGTGAATTTTGATTTGCTGTTGCCGAAGACACCAGTGAAAATATCACAGCACTAAAAAGACCCTAGTGGGCTAATCTCAGCCTTAGTAACTTTCTGAATAGCTCCTATTTACTGTGTCACACAGTGTGTGAGGCAGTGTAGTGTTATCGCTGAATCTTGGGAATCTGGCCCAATATAGGAAACAGCAGAC
Source organism: Colossoma macropomum (assembly GCF_904425465.1). Classification (NCBI taxonomy): domain Eukaryota; kingdom Metazoa; phylum Chordata; class Actinopteri; order Characiformes; family Serrasalmidae; genus Colossoma; species Colossoma macropomum. Next base: position 7,879,462 of record NW_023494808.1, on the reverse strand, counting down.
TTTACCTGCACAGTATGTGGGTAATGGAATTGATACAGGTGGCTTGACGAGTCTGTAGACGTAATAATTTCTTGGGCAGGCTTTGACTTGAATTGGGTTGGATCTGTAGGAATTACATTGACTGAGATCTTTCACAGAGCCATGGTATCCAAAGATTTCTCGGGTGACAATGCCGTTTCTTGGACGTGGATGAGATCCTTTAAGGAAAAGTGAAGTGTATCCACCACAGGTCATATAACTCCAACACCAATCAAATTCAGGAATCTGAGCACTTTTTCCCTGAAGATACAGACGATACCAGCCGCTCCACTCAAGAAGGGTGTCATCAAAATTTTGTAAGTAACTGTCTATTTTTCTCCAGTCATGTTTAAGAATACGGTAGAATATGCAGGGGTCAGACATATTTTTTTTTGAAGTATTTGCTGTTGAAAAAGAGATATTACAATTGAATGTATATATATACAAGTAACTCTTACTACTACATACCCAGAAGAGAAATGCAGATCAAATTTCAAATGCTTACAGCCAAACTATGTTTGCAAATAGTTATAATAAAAAGCTAATACACAATTTTAACTGTAACATGCAATTTTGTTTGTTTTAATGACTGCTAGGTGACATACTGGGTAAAACTGTTGGTGTATGTAGACTCACAGTCATATGCAAAAGTTTGTGTGTCCCAGTCAAATGACATCTCTCTATAGAGAACACAGTTCTGCACACAATAACTGTTTATTTGCTGAAATGAACTTTTTGGGAAAAAAATATGGCCTGTGCAACAGTTATGGCAATTTTCATGCCTTTTATTTTTTCGAATATGTTAAAATAAAATAAAATAATAAAAAATAAATAAATAAAAAATAAAAAAGAATTTGATTTCATTTATTTTAACTGGGACTGTTTAAACATTTGTATATGACTGTAGTTTGAACAATGTAATATTTGGATAATGCACTGTAAAATAGACATAGTTATATCACAGCCTGGCTATGTAACATTGAGTGTGTCTATTAATCTGCAGAGAATCAGATTTGTCAGCAGTTCATTCAGCAGGTCTACATGCCCTTGACTAATCAGATTTCTGCTTTGCAACCTGCCAAAAAAAACTCACAGAAAAAGGAAGTGACATAAAATTCACAATGATGTCACAGCTTTTTGTTTTTAAACATGGAGTCACTTTACCAGCTAATAAAGATATAAATCATGGAGAAGATGAAGAATAGTAGAAGAAGAATAGCATCACTCTGAAAGTGCTTTTCTTGAAATCCAATACCAGCCTTAATATGATCTAAGAAATCAGAGTATGCTGTTTATATGAACACTTGAATAATCAGATGACTGCCGAAATCTGATAATAATCATATTAGTGTTGTGCATGTAAAGGTACTCCATCTTGAATTATTAAGATAATGTACTAAAAATGTATTGTGCAGCCTTTTTGGTTTTACCCAGTATCAATTTATCTGACATACTTATAATGTTATTGTTTTTTGGCTATTCCATATCACTTCACATTGCATTCAAGTAAAAACATTAACACTTTAATAATGCATTACAAAAAAAAAGCATTATACAAATGCAAAACCAAAATGTATGTGTTGTATGGCTTAAATAATACTATGTAATACCTGGTAAAATGTGTAATAGTTCATGAGTAGTTATTGTTACATGCATAACAATTAATGAAATAAGAGATTATAACTTCATAATGTCAGGCTTCATAATGCATTCTAATATCTGTTCATGAGAACATTTGTAAGGGGCTATAACAATCACAGCAGGCCCAGGTGCACTCCCAGGTAAACATGTGTATAAGCATGTATATAATCTACTCCCAACAAAAATAATTAGTTTTTAAAAAAGCAAAACTTCTACATACATGTAGTGTGAAATTGTTTGTTTTAGCTAACTGGAAACTGTAATGCTAGCTGGCTACACTAACTGTCAGCTGTTAGTAACTAAAGTTAGATGTTAGCAGCACAAAGAGCTGCTTTATGTTAGTCAGTAGGTAACAACAGATAAGCAACAACTGCCTTTTTTAGAAATGCAGTTAATGGTAGTTGTAGCTTAAAAATAGCTTTTGTTAATACAAGCCTTAAATTCTGTGCTCTGATGCTCAGTGTGTAAGACAAACACATAAGTGGTGTGAAGTGGACAGGGAAATTCCCCACATTAGACATTTTGCACATGATTATCTAACTTCACTCAAAGTCTGTAAAAGGCACTTATAAGTGCTGCCATGTCATACAGAAATAATAGATTAAAGAAAGCAGTCAGAGGTAAAATGAATACATCATGTTGCTGAAATGTATTTTCCCACTACTAGTGGACTGACTGACCAGTGACAACTGAGGTGTATTCACCATTGTCCTAATAATGTACAAAACTGGCATAACAATCATATAAATATATCTATTGGAAACCTACTAGTGTTTATAGCTGACAGTGCAGTGCTGGATGTAGTCACTGGGGTGCTCGGAGTGATGGTGTTCACATCTGACGAATAAACACATTAAACTTATTAAAACAGTCATAGAAGCCTTATAATCATTACATATTCTTAAAAAAATGCAAGACGAAATTGATAAAACCAGCAGAGTACCTGTACAGTAAGCTGCAGTGCAGAATTTTGGCTTGACAAACTCATAGACGTAATAGTTTCCTGGACATGCTTTGACTCGAATTGGGATGAATCTGTAGTAACAGCAGATACTTCCTGACCTCCCACAGACGCCACGAGTGACTATTCCATCCTCTATCTGAGGGTGAGAACCGTTCAGCCACAGAGTGATATCAGTACCACATCTGGACTGATTAACACAGCTGTCTGGCATACGGACACTCATGCCATAATACAGCAGCCGATACCAGCCGTTCCAGTTGAAGTAGTTGTCACAGATGTTCAGTCCGGTTGTATTAGTAGCTCTCCAGGGTTGATCCAGAGGAGTGTACTTGTTGCAGGGATCATTCAATGTAGTTGTTACTGAAACCAATAAAAATGCATCAGCAATGAATCAATACAAAGTTTTTCCACACTTTCGATTCAGTTCTGTTGAGCTGCACAAGATCATCACTACTTAATCAGTATTTAGCGATGAATAACTGCAGACAGTTGACTCGTACATCTAATGTGTTTTTGCAACTAACAAACAAATTAGACTGTGCTAACTGTTAAATAAGTCTGCTTTACAGTTGAATAAATGTTTTATTAAATTTATGGGGTGTTTCTACAAAACAGACACCTTTATATCCTGGCTGTAGATTTTTAGATGTGTTCACATTTTTAAGATGATGCATGAAAACACATTTTTATGTACCAAATTATTGCTATATGTAATGAGTTAGTGTAACTTTCTAAGCATTTTGGACCAAAATATAAGTTCTATTCATGTCCCACACTTACAATTCCAAGCTTCGATCACATACAAAGATGGAAAATAGGTTACAAAATTCAGTAACACTTTACAATACAGTTCCTTAGTAACCTATTAACTATGCATTAATAAATCATGAACTGTTATCATAATTATCTGTAATGAATAATGCATGATGCTTCAATACAAATGAATGAACATGAGAAGGAATCACTTGTTCTTGCAGAAGTTAAAATATGAGGAAGATTTACAGAATGAAATGGTAAAATCTTAATTTTGACGTGCAAATTAATTTTCTGAGATCAAGACAAATAGGACATTAAAGCTAAAACAGTTAGCTATTGTAATTCAAATTTTAAAATGTCAATTTAATATTTAATTGTAAGAATACACATGTTAATCTGTAAATCATGTTAATAAAACAATCATTGAAATTATAATGAATTGAAAAAATGCTTAAATGAAAGTCTTACATACATTTTAAAACGATACAATTTATTAATTTTTATTTTGTCTTTTTTCTAGTATCAGTAACATTTTCTGATAATGAAACTTTATTTCTTGATTAAAACTTTAAAGCATCTTTATCAAAGAATTTGCACTTATTAACAGAACTTCTTTCCTTAAAATTTGTAGCTCTGTTAGGGTTCATTTGGTTTTTCTTTGTTAATTTTGTTTTTGTTTGTCACTTTGTCTATTTTGGCAGCCAACAAGAGTCTTTAATATGTATGACCTCATTTTGATATATATCGATTTTGACTGTCTCATGCCAAGGACACCAGTGAAAATACCACAGCAATAAAAAAGCACCGGTGCGCTAAAACACAGCCACAATGACTTTCTGAATAGATCTTATTTTCCAGCGTTGTTTCCACCAAAGTTAAAGAAACAGGCCTTATACAGGAAAGGGACAGACTTTACCTGCACAGTATGTGGGTAATGGAATTGATACAGGTGGCTTGACGAGTCTGTAGACGTAGTAATTTCCTGGGCAGGCTTTGACTTGGATTGAGTTTGATCTGTAAGATTACATTGACTGAGATCTTTCACAGAGCCATGGTATCCATAGATTTCTCGGGTAACGATGCTGTCTTCTGGATGTGGATGAGATCCTTTAAGGAAAAGTGCAGTGTAACCACCACAGGTCATAGAACTCCAACACCAATCAAATTCAGGAATCTGAGCACTTTTTCCCGTGAAGATACAGGCGATACCAGCCATTCCATTCAATAAGACTGTCATCAAAATATCTAAAGTCCAAACTGATGTCCAATCTGTCCATTTTTCTCCAGTCATGTTTAAGAACACCAAAGACACTGCAGGGGTCAGACGTGGTGTTTTTTGGAGAACCTCCTGTGGAAAAAGAGTCTTTAGAATCAAATGTATATCTATGAGTAACTTCTACCACTACATACCGAGAACAGGACTGCAGATCAATATTTAAATACTAACATCCAAAAGATGTTCATAAATAGTTATAAAAATGTTTATGTTTTGCTGCTGTAAGATGCAATTAATTTTTTTAATGACTGTTAGGTGACACACTGGGTAAAATTGTTGGTGTATGAAGACTTATATAAAAGTTTGTCATATACAAAATTTTGTGTCCCAGTCAAATGACATCTCTCTACAGAGAACACACTTCTGCACATTTCAACGCACAATTACTATTTATTTGCTGAATTTAACGTATTGGGGAAAAAAAAACTGAAAATATAAAGTTTGCACAAAGGTTATGGCATATTTCACACTTTTTTATTTTTTTCTCTAATATGTAAAAAAAAACAAAAAACAAAATGTAATTTGACCGGGACTGTTTAAATGTTTGTATGCAAATTCAGTTTGAACATTGTCATATTTGGACAGCGCAATGTAAAAAAAGACAGTTATATCACAGCCTGGCTATGTATCATGGAGTGTATTTACTAATCTGATAACTGCAGAAAATCCAATTTTGTCAGTAATAAAATGGGAAAACTACAGATCTACATGTGTCAGGGAATAATTGGATTTCTGCTTTGCAAACTGCCAAAAATTCACACTTCATGTCACAGTTTTTAGTCATTTTGCCAGCTAAAAAAAAATATAAATCATGTAAAAGATGAAGAATAGAAGGTGCTTTTCTTGAAATCCATTGACAGCCTTAATATGACCTAAGAAATCGGAGTATGCTGTTTATGTAAACAATTGAATAATCAGATGACTGCCAAAATCTGATAATAATCATATTACTGTTGTGCATGTAAATGCACTCAGTGTTGAATTATTAAGCCACAGTGTTTATTTAAATGTATTATACAACATTTTTTTTTTGTTTGTTTGTTTTACTCAGTGTCCGTTTATCTGATTTTCTTATAAATGATATTGTGTTTGGTTGTTCCACATCAGTTCACAATGCATTCATTTAAAAACATGAACAGTAAGTTGAAAATGACCGCTGTCCTACTCTAGTCAAATGTGATAAATAGTAGAATAGTAGACTTTCTACTAATCCTGTATTCATAATGCATTATAAATGTATTCATAACTTCTTAAGTGGCATACATAATACTTTATAATGCCTGGTATAAGTTTGTATAATTGCTTATAAGTAGTTATAGTTACATGCACAGCAATTCATAAAATAAGAGTATTGAACTTTACAATGCCAGGTTTTATAATGAATTATGAGCTGAATATTGGTTTATGAGAACATTGGGTCAAACTTTCTATGAAAACACTGTCAGTGTACATTGACTTTCCAACATTGAGTAAAACACTATTGATAGCAGCACTAGTTTAAAATCTGACATTTGAAGCCTGTAACATGCTTTATTGTGTATGTTGCAGTGTTGCAGTAAATCCTTCAGTAAATACTGCAACTTGAAGCCTTACTTGTAATACTGGAGGAAGCTTTAGTACAGTACACTTAACTTTACTTAGAGTGGACAAATACAACTAATGAGCTGTTATAATTTGTTATGAACACTACTTATAATGCATTTTGTTAATTCATAATGCATAATAAGTGTGGCTGGTAACACTTTCTATGAATGTCACCTTTGTAAGCATCTATAAACACATTAATAACATGTTTTAATGCGTCCATAAGGCATTATACACATGGCTATAAATATTTATAAAAATGCATTACATGTTATAGCCATGCTTATTATGTATTATGAATTGTTAATATAATACATTATAAGTACTGATCATAACAAATTATAAGAGCTCATAAGTGGTATTTGTCTGCTCCAGTGTTAAGAGTGAAGGCTTCAAGCTGAAGTATTTACTGAAGGATTTACTGAAACACTAAAACATACACAGTAAAGCACATTACAGGCTTCAAATGTCAGAGTTTAAACTAGTGCTGCCATCAGTGTTTTACCCAACGTGGGAAAGTCAACGTACACCACCGTTAGCTTGGTATTTGTCTTTACTTTGCAGTCTCCAAGCTGGGACTGATTTCTTTGGCACTGACAGTATAACATGTTATCAACACTACTTATAATGCATTATATTAACAATTCATAATGTATAATAAACATGGCTATAAAGTGTAATTCAATTTTAGAAATGTTTATAATCATGTTTATAATGCCATATGAATGCATTATAACATGTTATAAATGTGTTTATAGATGCTTACAAACGTGACATTCATAGAAAGTGTTAGCGTATGGCTATTATGTAATGCATTTTTATAAATATTTATAGCCATTTTTATGATGCCATAATAATGCATTATAGTATATTTTGAATGTGTTCATAGGTTCTTATAGACATAACATTCATAAAAAATGTTAGCAAACATTATAACAAAACAGAGTTATGGTATATTATCTGCATCACAGCAGGCCCAGGTGCACGTCCAGGTAAATATGTATAATCACTTCTGCCCCCACAAAATATAATTAGTTTTATTTTAAAAAGCAAAACTTCTTCTGTAGTGTGAGTTTAATTGTTAATTTTTTGCATGTGATTATCTCACTGAAATGATTATCTGCTGAAATGTGTATTCCCACTACTAGTGGACTGATGTCAGCAATTCATCTAGACACCAGAGGTCTCCCTCTCCGGAGTACTAGCCCTTTTCCAGAATCAAGCCACCCACACTTTATCATCTCTCTAATCAGTCACACCTTAAATACTCCTCCCATTCAGCCAGTCTGTGTGAAGTATTGCCAGTTCTTCGAGTCTGACTACTGAGGGTTTGTCTGTTTTTCTGGTATTTTGAACCTCTGCCTGACCTCTTGGAATCTGCTTTTGATTTTTGTCCCTTTTGCTCTGTTTGCCTGGCCTTTTGGACTGATTCTCTGTTATGGCCTTTTTTACTTTGCCTTTTTTTACCACTAGTTTTGGAATGCCCTATTGTTAATAAATCTACACATGGATCCTTCACAAGTTTCTGAGTCTGCTTCGTCACAGAATACTTCACCTCCATCGGATCCAGTAGGTTTAAGGGAGCTTCAGGAAGCGGTTATGGCTCAGGGCCAATTACTGGGATCACATGAACAACACCTGCAGCAACTCAATCACACTATACAGGAGCTTATTCACTCCCTCAGAGCCTTGCAGCCAAAATCTGCACCCACTGCTGCACCCTCCAGCTTCACCCCAGCCCCCCTTTCTTCCACAAGCCATCCGCCAATATCAGTCCCACTGTCCATCCCAGACAAATAAAATGGAACCCCTGATTTATGCCAAGGCTTCTTGATGCAATGTTCACTTTACTCCACTTTACTTTTCTGCCATTTGCCAGCAGCTTTCCTGTCAGATAACATTAAAATAGCATTTGTTCTGTCACTGCTTACAGGAAAAGCCCTGAGGTGGGCCACTGCAGTTTGGGGTGCACAGTCTTCCAATATGCAGACGTGTTCCCTGTTTTAACAAAAATTCAAAAAGGTGTTTAATCATTTATGTACTGGAAAGGATCCAGGAGAGCAACTCCTCCACGTCAAACAAGGGAAAAGCACAGCTTTGGATTATTCCCTTACCTTTTGCACTCTGAAAGTGGCTGGAATGACAATGTTTTAAAAGAAGTATACCACAATGGCCTAAATGAAGCACTAAAATCTGAAATGGCTTGCAAGGATAATGCTCTAACCCTGGACGGACTCATCAAACTGTCCATAAAGTTAGACAATCTCATCCGTTCATGCCAGCGGATTTCATCACAAGTCTCTATCCTAGCACATGCATTACCTCCATCCTCAGAACCAGAGGACATGGAAATTGATCAGCCAGAATCACCCCTGAGGAAAAACAAAGAAGTTTCAGGGAAAGGACTGTGTCTGTGCTGTGGAGAAAAAGGCCATTTCTGGGAAAATTGTAAAGCCCAGAAAATAACTTCTGTCCTGAGGGTGAGTGAATGAAAGTTGCAAACTTGCCTCCCTGGTTAAAATAACCTGGAGTATTGATTTTTGTGTCGTTTCAGCCCTGATAGACTCCTGAGCAGCTGCATCCTTATAAATTCCCCTCATCCTTGTAAATCACCCCTTAAAATCAAGGGCATAGATGGCCTACCTATGGGCACCATGGGCACCATTACTGACACCACCATTCTGATGAAACCACTAGCTTATTCCATACTGAAACTGTGTTATTGTTTATCATAGATTCCCCTGAACATCCAATTGTGTTAGGGTACCTATGGATAGCCACCAATAACCCCACCTTCCCTTTGGCCACTGGAGATCTCACGCATTGGAGTCCTTATTGCCACACCCACTGTCTGGCCCTTTCTTATCTAACCACCTCTATTGAAAGCCCTGACACACAAAAACAAGTCCTGGTCCCTGCTGAATATTCTGACATTTCTTTGGTTTTTAGCAAAACCAAAGTGGCACAATTACCCCCTCATCATCCCAGGGACTGTGCTATAGAATTGCTGCCAGGTATCACCCCTCCTAAGAGCAAAGTCTATCTCCTTTCCATTCGTGAAACCACTGCCATGGAAGAATACATCCAGGAAGCACTAGAAAGAGGGTTCATCTGACCCTTCTGTGTCCCCAGCCGCAGCAGGATTTATTTTTTTTTTTTTATTGAAAAGAGGGACAGTGGGTTGAGGCCATGCATCGATTACCAGGCTTGAACGCTATTAATGTAAAATACAGTCACCCCCTCCCTTTAATGCCTTCTGCCTTAGAACAAATTCGCCAAGCAACAATTTTACCAAACTGGATCTCCGTAGTGCCTATAATTTAGTTCAGATTTGTGAAGGAGATGAATGGAAAATGGCTTTTGTCACTACAAGTGGGCACTACAATTACACAGTAATATTTTATGGCCTTCCGAGTTCCAATCATTCATCAATGAAGTACTTTGTGACATGCTTAACTGATGGGTCATTGTGTACATAGATGACATCCTTATCTATTCCAAAATAGGGGAAAACACGTCACTCACATCAGACACATCTTGTAACAATTACAAGAGCATCAGCTGTTTGTAAAACTTGAGTAATGTGAGTTCCACAGATCTGTGATTTCCTTCCCGGGTTATGTCATTAGTGCTCAAGGGGTACAATTAGACAATAACGAAGTGAAAACTGTTACGGACTGGCCAATTCCCTGCTCTGTCAAAGAACTACGAAGGTTTCTTGGATTTGCAAATTTTTACCTGCGATTCATTTGTGATTTCAGCACAATTGCAGCCCCCTTGACATCCTTGTTACAGGGAAAACCCTAATCCCTGAAATGGAATGCAGCTGCTGAGACAGGCTTTGAAGAACTGAAGTCCAGATTTACTACCGCTCCCATCCTGAAACATCTAGACCCAACCCCGCCATTCACTGTGGAAGTAGATGCGACTGACACAGGGATAGGGGCTATACTGTCACGGTACACCTGCGAAAATGTATCCATGTGCCTTCTACTTCAGAAAACTCACTCCCACTGAGTGAAACTATGATGTTGGTAACAGATTTATTAGCAGTTAAAGCAACAATGGAAGAATGGAGACACTGGTTGGAGAGGCCCGTTATCCATTCATGATTCTCACCAATCACTGAAACCTTGAATACATAAAGGCAGCCAAGCATTTAAACCCACATCAGGCCTGGTGGGCTCTTTTTTTTACCATATTCAACCTTAACCTCACTTACTGACCTGGATCTAAGAATACCAAAGCGGATGCTCTCTCCTGTCTCCACGAACCAGATTATGCCCCCCATCGGTGATGAAACCATCATCCCCTCCTCCTGTATAGTGGCGCCCATAAGGTGGGAAATCATGGACCAAATACGACAGGCACATGAATCTGATCCGCCACCCACTGACTGCCCACATGACAAGCTTTATGTTCCCCAAGCACTTCGTACCACATTAATCAACTGCGTACATTCTTCACCGAGCTCAGGGCACCCTGGTATTCAGTGCACTTTGAATCTGGTAAGAAGTAAGGTTTGGTGGCCTTTGATGAGTAAAGACATAATGGATTTCATTAATACCTGTGTCATTTGTGCACAAAGCAGGATGCCATGTCAATTTCCCCTGGGGCTGCTGGAGCCCCTCCCCATTCCTCATCATCCATGGTCCCATTTGTCTATTGATTTTATGAAGGACCTCCCTTCATCTCAGGGCCATACAGTCCGATTGACCGATTCTTCATTGGGTGTCGACTCATTCCGTTAAGTAAGTTACCTACTGCCATGGAAACTGCTGAGATATTGTTTTGTGAAGTATTTATGTTTTATGGTCTCCCAGAAGACGTTGTTTTAGACTGGAGTCACCAGTTTACCTCCCATGTCTAATGTTCAAGTGGATAGACTGAACCAGGAAATTGGCAGGTTTCTGCATTCATATTGCAGCAACTCCCAATATGACTGGAGCTGTTATTTACCCTGGGCAGGATATGCACAAAATTTATTAACACATACTGCAAGCCTAACCCCCTTTCAGTGTGTTCTAGGATACCAACGTCCTCTGTTTCCCTGGTCTAGAGAGCCATCTGAAGTTGATGACTGGATAAGAAGGAGTGAGCAAACATGGGAGGAAGCTCATGTTCATCTACAGAGGGCAATAAGGAGACACTCAGAAAATCCAAGCGGACCGCCATCGTAAAGACTGCCCTACATACGAAGTAAGTCAGAGGGCATGGCTGTCCACCAAGGATTTGAAATTGAAATTGCCATGTAACAAACTAAGTCCCAGGAATATAGGGCCTTTTAAGATTGTCAGCAGGATTAATCTTGTTTCTTACTTGCTTCAGTTACCTGACCACTATAGGAACTCTTGGAATCTGCTTTTGCTTTTTGTCACTTTTGCTCTGTCTGCCTGGCTTTTTGTACTGATTCTCTGTTACAACCTTTTTTGCTTTGCCATGAGTTTTGGACTCCCCTACTGTTAATAAACCTGCACATGGATCCTTCACAAATTTCTGAGTCTGCTTCGGCACAACTGACTGACCAGTGACAACTGAGGTATATTCACCACGGGCTTACTACTATGTAAAATTTGCTTGACAATCATAAAAACATATCTATCGGAAACCTACTAGTGTTCATAGCTGACGTTGCAGTGCTGGATGTAGTCGTTGGGGTAATGGTCGGCTTGATGCTGTTCACATCTGACAAATGAACACACTCAGCTTATTAAAACAATCATGGAAGTCTAATCATTAAACAGTGTTAAAAAATATAAGACAAAATTGATAAAACCAGCAGAGTACCTGCACAGTAAGTTGCATTGCAGAAATTTGGCCTGACAAACTCATAGACATAGTAGTTTCCTGGACATGCTTTGACTCGAATTGGAGTGGATCGGTAGTAACAGCAGACACTTCCTGACCTCCCACAGACCCCACGAGTGACTATTCCATCCTCTGTCTGAGGATGAGGACCATTCAGCCACAGAGCAATATCAGTTCCACATCTGTATCGATTAACACAGCTGTCTGGCATACGGATGTTCATCCCATTATACAGCAGCCGATACCAGCCATTCCAGTTGATATTTTTGTCACAGATCAACAGTCCGGTTGCATTAGTGGCTCTCCAGGGTTGATCCAGAGCAGTGTAGTTTTTGCAGGGATCATTAACAGTAGTGGTTACTGAAACTGATAAAATATGCATCAACAGTGAATAAATTTAAAGCTTTTCCATATTGAGGATTTAATACTGTTGAACAAGATCATTATTACTCAGTAAGTATTTAGTGATGAATAACTGCAGACAGTTGACTCATATATGTAATCTTCTTTTGCAACTAACAAACAAATCAGATTCGGTTTACTGTTAATACTCCATGAAACCATTTAGTTTGCACTGTAGTTGAATAAATGTTTTATTAAATTTATATGTGTTTCTACAGACACATTTAGGTTCTGGCAGTAGATTTTTAGATGTGTTCACATTTTTGACATGAGGCAAAAAAACACTTTTCTTTACATATAAAATGTTCAATATATGTGACAATTTAATGTAACTTATAATATTTTGGATCAAAATAACAATTCAAATCATGTCCCACACCTATGATTTCAACCCTTAATTTCTTAAAAATTAGAAGTTAATGAATTAAAAGTTTAAATAAATCTAACACTAAATCACAGTCTAACTCTTAGAAAGAAAAAAAAAAAAGCAGTACCTGCACAGTAAGCTGCATAGAAGAAGGACGGTCTGACAAACTCATAGACGTAATAGTTTCCTGGACATGCTTTGACTCGAACTGGGGTGGATCTGTAGTAACAGCAGTAACTTCCTGAACTCCCACAGACTTTACGAGTGACTATTCCATCCTCTATCTGAGGGTGAGGACCATTCAGCCACAGGGTGTAATATGTACCACATCTGGATTGATTAACACAGCTCTCTGCCATACGGACGCTCTTCCCCTTATACAGCAGCCGATACCAGCCAGTCCAGTTGAAGTTTCTGTCAGAGTTGTACCCTCCAGTCTCATTAGCGCCTCTCCAGGGTTGATCCAGAGATGTGTAGTTATTGCAGGGATCATAACTAGGAGCATCCAATGTAACTGTCAACACAATACATATAATGACAACACAAAATGTCAAATTATCAAACTAATTAAATTAATTAATCAATTAATTATATCCTATTCCTATATGAAACCTTAATCAGTTAATCACTGCTGATTATTCTGTATCATGAGTTGTGGTGACTGTTAAGTGCCAGATATACACCTCATATAGACCTTGTTCTGTTTTCTTCTTTCTTTCTTTCTTTCTTTCTTTCTTTCTTTTTATTTCTTTTCTTGAGCTGATGAAGATCTGTTTTCATCATTGGGTACAACCTCATCCTCCTTCATCCTCCTCTACCCAGTCTGTATCCTGGCTATTTACTTACTTTTTTTTAAAACTGTTTTAAAGATAAGTAAGTGGATAGCCAGTGCCAGCCACCACTTCCCCTCTGGCCCTGTTCCCTACTGCGTGTTATTACTGTAGTAATTTTCATCCACTTATGTGAAACAATCTGTGAGTCTGAAATGTCTGTTACAACTATCATCCTCACCTGTCTAATCCCAGGGAAAGAAATCAGGTAAGAAAATACATCTGAACATTCACATATCAAATTTAAATTTTAGTCACAGTACGTTAGAATGTTATCCCTTGCACTTTGGTTTTGTTTTCAAGTTAGTCTTGTATTGTATGTCTTGTAGTTTTTCGCATTACTATTTTTTTAATGTCAATGAAAAGGTTTCAATGAAGTAAAGATTAGTTCTGCAACTGAGTTTGACTCATTGTCTGTTCATACTTATAAGTCAGTAGTAACTATGGACAATTGAGTCTAAAAAAGGGAGATGGGGATGCAGTTATTTGTCTTCTTGCTCTTGTGGTTCCAGTGGCAATGTCTCACTCTCCCTTTTTTCAGGATAAAGGAGCAGGACACAAAAGAAGCAGGATCCAACTGATATAGACAAGTGCAAGACATAGTGTTGCGATAAATAACTATTATAATAATTATATAATATAATAAAAAAATATTTATATAAGCTCTGATGCTTGACAGTGTGAATACTGGGATTTATGTTAGATGCAACTGGTACATTGTGATCAGATTAAAATGCATTTAATTCAGACCTGATTGCTTAACACCAAAGTTGAACATGTTTCAATATTACAATATTTTTGGGGTGTGGTATTCTTCTACTGCATAGTTTCCCTGTCTTTTCTGAACAGTGATAAGGTAATATATTATGAGCAGAGTTGGGTAGTAACAGAATTTAACTGTAATGTAACAATAATGGTATTCTATTACAGTTACAGTAAAAAATCCAGTAATTAGATTAGAGGTATATAATAAAAATAAGATGATAAGCAGCAAAATTACATTAGTGTACCTATAATCTGTTAAAATCTGTGTATGAAAGTAGTAGCTAAATGTTTTACTTTAGAAATGATAAGAGTAAGACATGACTTAACTGAATTATGATTACACTGAGTTAATGTTTTGGATATTTAAAGACATTAAAAAATATAATTAAATATATAATATAATATACATATTTTTTTTTAATATTATTAAATTCTCTGATGAAGAAACTTTGTTTCTTGATTAAAAGTTTAACAGATGTTTATCAACCAATTTACAATGATTTGCAGCACTTCTTCCCTTAAAATCCAAAGCTGTGTTTCTGATAATTTTGATTTTCTTTGTTTTTATTTATTTTTTTTATGGTGTCTATTTTAACAGCCAACCACAGCCTCATTTTGGAGTGAGTTTTTAACATGTATGATCTCATCTTGATATGTGGATTTTGATTGGCTGTTGCCGAAGACACCAGTGAAAATATCACAGCACTAAAACGACACTAGTGGGCTAATCTCAGCCACAATAACTTTCTGAATAGATCTTATTGCACTGCACTGTTGTCGCTGAATCTTGGGAATCTGGCCCAATATAGGAAACAGCAGACTTTACCTGCACAGTATGTGGGTAATGGAATTGATACAGGTGGCTTGACGAGTCTGTAGACGTAGTAATTTCCTGGGCAGGCTTTGACTTGGATTGGGTTTGATCTGTAGGAATTACATTGACTGGGATCTTTCACAGAGCCATGGTATCCAAAGATTTCTCGGGTGACGATGCCGTTTTTTGGACGTGGATGAGATCCTTTAAGGAAAAGTGCAGTGTATCCACCACAGGTCATGGAACTCCAACACCACTTAAACTCAGGAATCTGAGCATTTTTTCCCTGAAGATACAGACGATACCAGCCGCTCCACTCAAGAAGGGTGTCATCAAAATAACTGAAGTACAAACTGTCTGTTTTTCTCCAGTCATGTTTAAGAATACGGTAGAATATGCAGGGGTTGGACATGGTGTTTTTTGGAGTATTTGCTGTGGAAAGAGAGATGTTAGAATTGAATGTATAGGAACTCTTACTACTACATACCCAGAAGAGAAATGCATATCAAATTTCAAATGCTGACAGCCAAACTATGTAAATAGTTATAATAAAAAGCATAAACACAGATTACAGTTTAATTGTTTTGCTGCTGTAAGATGCAATTTTTGCTTTAATGACTGTTAGGTGACAAATTGGGCAAAACTGTTGGTGTACGTAGACTCACAGTCCTATGCAAAAGTTTGTGTGTCCCAGTCAAATCACATCTCTCTACAGAAAACACACTTCTGCACATTTCTGCACACAATAACTGTTTATTTGCTGAATTGAATTTTTTTGGGAAAAAATATGGCCTGTGCAAAAGTTATGGCAATTTTCATGCCTTTTATTTTTTTGAATATGTTAAAGTAACTAAAAGAAAAAAATCAACAATAATTGAATTTTACCGGGACTGCTAAAACATTTGTTTACAACTGTAATTTGAACATTGTCATATTTGGACAACGCACTGTAAAATAGACATAGTTATATCACAGCCTGGTTATGTAACATTAAGTGTGTTTATTAATCTGATAACTGCAGAATTTTTTTTTTTTTTTCAGTAGTTCATTCAACAGGTCTACATGCCCTTGAGTAATCAGAAAATGGGAAAACTACAGATCTACATTTGTCAGGGAATAATCGGATTTCTGCTTTGCACCCTGCCAAAAAACTCACAGAAGAAGAAGAACGTTAAATAAAATCCACACTTCATGTCACAGTTTTTTTTTTTAAACATGGAATCACTTTACCAGCTAATAAGAATGTAAATCATGTAGACGATGAAGAATATTCAAATTCGCCAAGCATGTAGTTTGGTCTGCATCACTCCAAAAGTGCTTTTGTAGGTGGTAGGTGGAAAATGACTGCTGTCCTACTCTGATCAAATATGTTCAATAGCAAAGCATTCAGTTTTTAGACCCATGTTACATAAGTTCATTTAGAGTTCATTCAAGTTTTTGCTAAAGCTTTGCATTAATGCTGTATTCATAATGCATTACAAAAAATAGACAAATGCAAAACAAAATAACTTGTTATATGACGTAAATAATACTATATAATATCTGGTGTAAGCTTGTATAATAGTTTGTAAGTAGTTATAACTACATGCATAACGATTCATAAAATAACGTCAATAATGCCTTTATATCTATATATAATATCTGTTCATGAGAACATCCCTCTTTGCTTCCTCCCCCGACCCCCAGTATGTCTACTTAAAACATGTCAGACCATGTATTCATCAGACTGGTGACCGGACTGGACTGGTGATAGACTGGACTGGTGACAGACTGATGACCAAGCTGTGCCCGTGCATGATTGTTTGCATGCATGTGAATAAGACTAGACTCCTGATACTGCTGATTGACTGCTGATCGACCACGCTGTACCCATACTCTGAATGCGGATATAAATTCCAGTCAACGCCAAAGCTCCAGTCTCCTGACTCTTCCTGCTGAATTTCTAACAGAGGCTATAACAATCACAGCAGACCCAGGTGCACTCCCAGATAAACATGTGTACAATCATGTGTATAATCTATTTCCAACGAAAAACAATTAGTTTTTAAAAAACTTTTACATGTAGTGTGAAATTGATTGTTTTTAGCTAACTGGAAACTGTAATGCTACGCTAGCTGGCTACACTGACTGTCAGCTGTTACACACTAATCTGATGCTTAGTGTGTAAGACAAACACGTAAGTGGTGTGAAGTGTGCAGGGAAATTCCCCACATTAGACATTTTGCACATGATTATCTCACTTCACTCAAAGCATGTAAAAAGCACTTATAAGTGTTGTCATGTTGTATAGCAATAACAGATAACAAAGAAAGAGGTGAGAGGTAAAAATGAATACATCATGTTGCTGAAATGTATTTTCCCACTTCTAGTGGACTGACTGACCAGTGACAACAGAGGTGTATTCACCATTGGCCTAATAATGTACAAAACAGGCATAAAAATCATATAAATATATCTATTGGAAACCTACTAGTGTTTATAGCTGACAGTGCAGTGCTGGATGTAGTCACTGGGGCGATGGTCGGAGTGATGGTGTTTATATCTGATGAAAAAACATATTCAACTTATTAAAACAATCATGAAAGCATAATAATAATTAAACATTCTTAAAAAAATACAAGGCGAAATTGATAAAACCAGCAGAGTACCTGCACAGTAAGCTGCAGTGCAGAAGTATGGCCTGACAAACTCATAGACATAGTAGTTTCCTGGACATGCTTTGACTCGAATTGGGATGAATCTGTAGTAACAGCAGTCAGTTCCTGAATTCCCACAGACCCCACGAGTGACAATTCCATTCTTCATTTGAGGATGTGATCCATTCAGCCACAGAGTGATATCAGTACCACATCTGGACTGATTAACATAGCTGTCTGGCATACGGACACTCATGCCATAATACAGCAGCCGATACCAGCCGTTCCAGTTGAAGTAGTTGTCACAGATGTTCAGTCCGGTTGTATTAGTAGCTCTCCAGGGTTGATCCAGAGGAGTGTACTTGTTGCAGGGATCATTCGATGTAGTTGTTACTGAAACCAATAAAAATGCATCAGCAATGAATCAATACAAAGTTTTTCCACACGCTTGATGCAGTTCTGTTGAGCTGCACAAGATCATCACTACTCAATCAGTATTTAGAGATGAATAACTGCAGACCTTTGAATCATACACCTGATGTGTTTTTGCAACTAACAAACAAATGAGACTGTTATACCTTGTTTTTGTCTGCTTTGCAGTTGAATAAATGTTTTATTAAATTTAGGGGTGTTTCTACAAAACAGACACCTTTATATCCTGGCTGTAGATTTTTAGATGTGTTCACATTTTTAAGATGATGCATGAAAACACATTTTTATGTACCAAATTATTGCTATATGTAATGAGTTAGTGTAACTTTCTAAGCATATTTTGGACCAAAATATCAGTTCTATTCATGTCCCACACTTACAATTCCAAGCTTTGATCACATACAAAGATGGAAATAGGTTACAAAATTCAGTAACACTTTACAATACAGTTCATTAGTAACCTATTAACTATGCATTAATAAATCATGAACTGTTATCATAATTATCTGTAATGAATAATGCATGATGCTTCAATACAAATGAATGAACATGAGAAGGAATCACTAGTTTTTGTAGAAGTTAAAATATGAGGAAGATTTACAGAATGAAATGGTAGAATCTTAATTTTGACGTGCAAATTGAATTTGAATAAATAGGACTAAAATGGTTGGCCATTGTAATTAGAATTTTAAAATGTCAATTTAATATTTAATTGTAATAATGCACATGTTAAACTGTATATCATGTTAATAGAACATTCATTGCAATAATAATGAACTGGAAAAATGCTAAAATTCTTACCAATGAAAATTTAAGTCTTACATGCTAAAATATATTTGCTACGTTAAAAAGATAAATTTTAAAATTTGATAAATTTTGGGGACTTTTTTCCAGTTTCAATAAAATTATCTGATAAAGAAAGTTTGTTTCTTTAGTAAAAGGTTAAAGCATCTTTATCAAACAATTCCTTAAAAAGAGTTTTTCTTGGAGTGAGTGTTTTATATGTATGGCCTTATTTTGATATGCTGATATTGACTTACTGAAGACACCAGCGAAAATACCAAAGCACTAAAAAGACACTAGTGCGCTAAAACACAGCCACGATGACTTTCTGAATAGATCTTATTTTCCAGCGTTGTTTCCACCAAAGTTAAAGAAACAGGCCTTATACAGGAAACAGTAGACTTTACCTGCACAGTATGTGGGTAATGGAATTGATACAGGTGGCTTGACGAGTCTGTAGACATAGTAATTTCCTGGGCAGGCTTTGACTTGGATTGAGTTTGATCTGTAAGAATTACATTGACTGAGATCATTCACAGAGCCATGGTATCCATAGATTTCTCGGGTAACAATGCCGTCTTCTGGACGTGGATGAGATCCTTTAAGGAAAAGTGCAGTGTAACCACCACAGGTCATAGAACTCCAACACCAATCAAATTCAGGAATCTGAGCACTTTTTCCCTGAAGATACAGGCGATACCAGCCATTCCATTCAACAAGACTGTCATCAAAATAACTGAAGTTCAAACTAAAATCCAATCTGTCCATTTTTCTCCAGTCATGTTTCAGATCACTGTAGACACTGCAGGGGTCAGATGTGTTGTTTTTCGGAGAACCTACTGTGGAAAAAGAGTCGTTAGAATCAAATGTACATCTATGAGGAACTTCTACAACATACCCAGAGAAAAACTGCAGATCAACATTCAAATACTGACAGTCAAAATATGTTTATAAATAGTTATAATAAAAAGCTTAAGCATCAGTATTTATGTTATGCTGCTGTATGATGCAATTTAGTTTGTTTTAATGACTGTTAGGTGACACACTGGGTAAAAGTCTTGGTGTATGTAGACTAAAAGTCATACGCAAAATTTTGTGTCCCAGTCTTTACCAGCTAATAAAGATATAAATCTTGTAGAAGATGAAGCATAGTTTGGTCAGCATCACTCCAAAGGTGCTTTTCTTAAAATCAATTAACAGCCTCTATATGATCTAAGACATCAGAATATGCTGTTTATATGAACACTTGAATAATCAGATGACTGCTGAAATCTGATAATAATCACATTACTGTTGAATTATTAAGACACAGTATTTATTTAAATGTACAACGTTTTTTAGTTTTACTCAGTATCCATTTATCTGTCTTACTTATTTTGATATTGTTTTTGGTTGTTTCAAGTTCACATTGCAATCAGGTAAGAACATTAACAGTAGGTAGAAAATGGCTGCTGTCCTACTCAAATGTGATAAATACCAAACTAGATTTTCTACTAATCCTGTATTCATAATGCGCTATAAATCTATTCATAACTTCTTATATGACGTACATAATACTTAATGCCTGATATAAGTTTGTATAATTGTTTATAAGTAGTTATAGTTACATGCATAACAATTTATAAAATAAGAGTATACAACTGTACAATGTCGGGTTTCATAATGCATTATAATATCGGTTCATGAGAACATTGTAAGCATTAATGTTATAATGTGCTATAACAAAACAGAATTATGGTATATTATCTGCATCACAGCAGACCCAGGTGCTCTTCCAGGTAAATGTGTATAATCATTTTGGCCCCCGACAAAATATAATTGGTTTTAGAAAAAAAAGCAAAACTCGTACATGTAATGTGAGTTTGACAGTTTATTTGGTAACACTTTCTATGAATGTCGCATTTGTAAGCATCTATAAACACATTTATCACATGTTAATATGTATTCATAAGGCATTATAAATGTGGTTAAAAATATTTACAAAAAAGAATTACACTGAATTACACTTTATAGCTATGTTTATTATACATTATGAATTGTTAATATAATGCATTTTAAATAGTGTTAATAACATGTTAGTGGCAAATAATAATTATGTCAGTGGCAAAGAAGTCAGTCCCACATTGGGTAAAACACTGATGGCAGCACTAGTTTAAACTCTGACATTTGTAGCCTGTAATGAGCTTTATTGTGTATGTTTTAGTGTTTCAGTAAATCCTTCAGTAAATACTTCAACTTGAAGCCTCACTCTGAACACTGGAGGAGGCTTTAGTACAGTACGCTTCACTTTACTTAGAGTGGACAAATACGACTTATGAGCTCTTATAATTTGTTATGATCAGTACTTATAATGTATTATATTAATTCATAATGTATAATAAACATGGCTATAATGTATAATGCATTTTTATAAATATTTATAGCTATGTTTATAATGTGTTATGAATGCATTATAACATGTTATGAATGTGTTTATAGATGCTTACAAAGGTGACATTCATAGAAAGTGTTACCGTTTATTTTATGTATGTGATTATCTTTGAAATGATTATCTGCTGAAATGTATTTTCCCACTACTACTGGACTGACTGACCAGTTACAACTGAGGTGTATTAACCATTGGCCTAATACTGTACAAAATTGGCAAAACAATTATATAAAGATATATAAAGGAAACCTAATAGTGTTTATACTTGACAATGCAGTGCTGGATGTAGTCATTGGGGTGATGGTCAGCTTGATGGTGGTCACATCTGATGAATAAATAAACACATTAAACATATTAAACTTATTAAAACAATCATAGGAGCCTTATAATCATTACATATTCTTAAAAAAATGCAAGACAAAATTGATAAAACCAACAGAGTACCTGCACAGTAAGTTGCATTGCAGAAATCTGGTCTGACAAACTCATAGACATAGTAGTTTCCTGGACATGCTTTGACTCGAATTGGGGTGGATCTGTAGTAACAGCAGACACTTCCTGACTTCCCACAGACTCCACGAGTGACTATTCCATCCTTTATCTGAGGGTGAGATCCATTCAGCCACAGAGTGATATCACTACCACATCTGGACGGATTAACACAGCTCTCTGGCATACGGACACTCATCCCGTTATACAGCAGCCGATACCAGCCATTCCAGTTGATGTTTTTGTCACAGATCTTCAGTCTAGTTGCATTAGTAGCTCTCCAGGGTTGATCCAGAGCAGTGTAGTTATTGCAGGGATCATTAACAGTGGCTTTAACTGAAACTGATAAAATATGCATCTACAGTAAATAAATTTCAAGTTTTTCCATATTGGTGATTCAATACTGTTGAACAAGATCATTATTACTCAACAAGTATTTAGTGATGAATAACTGCAGACAGTTGACTCGTACATCTGATCTGCTTTTGCAGCTAATAAACAAATCAGATTCTGTTTACTGTGATTTCACCATTAAACCATTTAGTTTGCATTGTAGTTGAAAAATGTTTCATTAAATTTATACTTGTTCTTACAACTACAGACACTTTTAGGTTCTGGCAGTAGATTTTTAGATGATTTTAACATGAGGCATAAAAACAATTTTACATATAAAAATTTTATAATGTGTGACAATTTAATGTAACTTACAATATTTTGGATCAAAATAACAGTTTAACTCATGTGCCACATCTATGATTTCAATCTTTAACTTTTTATAAAAAGACGTTAATGAATTATAAATTTAAATAAAACTAAGATTAAGTACTATATTATAGGGACCTTAAGGAGAATCTTTAGTAGTGGCCTGTGATAAAAAGCACAGCCAGACATTCAAAAAAATGTCTGACAGTGCCCTGTTTATGATAAAGAGCGCGGATGGACATTAAAGAGAATCTCACAGCATAGTGTGCACACACTGAACAAACAAATTTTACTACTCCATTTAAGCACATATTCCACTGCTATCAAAATAAGAGCTCTTAATATTGTATACTTTTTTATTTTCGTATTTCATACTCCAGCTACCACTGTCCACAGTTGCTTAACCTAGGCTACAAGCTCGAAAAGGTGAGACTCTTGTTTAAGCTGTGAGATTCAACCGATCAAGTTGTGCAACAAGCCAAGGCATCAGTCCAAATAGGGTGCAAATGGAGGGCTGTTGACCAAGCTATTAGCCACATACAACATCAGGTGATAGTTGGGTGGTTGCTGCTGGGCAAGGCAGGGCTGGGGTGGGGACCAGCCCCCAAGATGTGGTCCAAAGCCACAAAGAAAGAAAGAAGAGAGCTGCTGGTTTCCAAGGTCATCAGAATGGAGGACAAAACATTAAAAAGCAGAGCTGTGAGCCAACAGCAACAAGGAAGGTGGACAATCTGGGAGGCAGTCACCAGCATGGCCATAACCTGGGCTGACATGTGGAATATCCCACAGGCAAGACTGAGCTTCTGCATCATGTCCACATATAACATCCTTCCAAACCCCCAGAATGTACATCTCTGGTATGGCTCGGAAACAAACTGCAGTCTCTGTGATGCCCAAAATCCCAACTTGCAGCATATTCTTACTGGCTGCACATCAGCTTTGACCCAGGGCTGGTACAGGTGGCTCCATGACCAAGTGCTCTGAAAACTGGCAGAGGTGTTGGAGGAATGAAGGCTTGAAGCTAATGGAACCAGCCCATCATTCTCACAACCGCAGATCATCAGGCAAGAAACTGAAACAGAAATCATTAAGCGGAGGGAGTGGTCCACACTGAAACCCACAAGCGAACAGATGAGGGTTGACCTTAACCAGCAGCTTAAGTTTCCATCTGAAATAACCACATTTTCTCTACAGTCAGATATGGTCCTTTAGTCTATCTCTGCCAAGACAGAAATAATGGCAGAACTCACAGTACTTTAGATTCATAACCAAGAAAGCTCAGCATCTATTTCCTGTGGATATTAAGGCAAGTTCATCTCCCACCCACCATCCTTACCACCTTCTACAGAGACACTATAGAGAGCATCCTGAGCATCTGCATTACTGCCTGGTTTGGGAACCCTCCAGCGAATAGTGAGGACAGCTGAAAAGATCATCAGGGTCCTTCTCCCCTCCATCATGGACATTTACACCACACACTGCATTTGAAAAGCCACGAGTATTGTGACTGACCCCACAGACCCCTCACATGAACTGTTCTCTCTTTTGCCATCTGGAAGAAGGTATCACAGCATTCAGACCCTCACAGCCAGAATGTGCAGCAGTTTCTTTCCACAAGCCATCAGATTCTTTAACTCCCACGGAACCACACACACATATACATAACACCCACACGGACCCACACACGTGCATACATAACACCCACATGGAACCACACACACATACACATAACACCCACACGGACCCACAGACACATTTACGTAACAATATGGGACTAACTCACTATAAATGACATATGTACTAACATATTTGAAATTGCCATTCTCAAATATGGGACATATTTTCCAGTCATATTTCAACATCCACAAACATATATGTGTAACACATATTTAACAATATATGACAGAACAGGGCTTGATATTTGTGAAAAAAAATAAATAAAAAATAATAATCTGAACATTGTTTCGCTGCCACAGTGCAGCAGTGGCTAACAAAATAGGTCATATTCTGTTATATGATTAAAACAAATAACAAAAATGTTGTCAAATAAAAGCAAAGCATAGCAGCATGTATGTTTTTACATGTACTCTGTGTTTTTACTCTGTTTTATAGTTTGTCTCAGTGTTTCCTTGCCTACACCTGCACTCTCCCTGCAGCCGGGCTCATCATCAGTGGTGTCTAAGTTGGGACCTGTTGTTGGTTCTCCCACTCCACCAGTCTATATGAGCAGTGCGTGAGTGGGAGTGGAGCGACATGATTTTGATCAAAGCATGGAGCCACCTTTTATAGAGTCACGGCATCAGTGTTCTCTCTCACTCTGAAATCACACTGATCGCAACAAAGCACAACAAAGTGCACACAATTTGTCTTGTGTCATCTATTTTTCTACACAAAAAATAAAGAGGATCAAATTAAAAGCACATGCATTTGTTTACCCTCAGCAGTTTTCTAGCTTGTGATTGGGCCATTGCTTCAAGCCTATACTTTCTGAAAAAAGCCTGTGTAGCATAGACTGTTCAATTAGTTTTTCATTTGATGACGACCATAAATTATATAATTTATTTAAAAAAGCATGTCTTGTCAATACATTTAAGACATAAAAGCCAGCCTCCACCTTTCTCATTTTGTTTTTAAAATAATCAGTTACAGACTGCTTCATCTTTGGAACATGGTAAGTGGATTACTAACTGGATTATTTCACATGTTTCATCATCAGTGTGCTGTGAGCTTGTATGTAGCTGATGATGAAAGTGCAGGCTGGGAGAAAGTGCAGGTAGGGAGAGACTGACTGAGGCATTGATGAAAAAAAAAGTATTACTTTCAACCACAATGGCTAACAGAGTACCCATGCCGGTCGACCACCCAAACAGGCTAATGATGATCATACACTCACATTAATACGACCACATGAAATTTTAACTAGTGCATTCTGAAAAAATGGTCGCATATGCAACCATTTTGGTCATAGTCCAGAGCCCTGCAGAAAACAGAGGTGGATGCTAAAGGTCCTGCTGAAGGTCCAAGAAATACAACTCTACTGACCCAAAAGCACAAGAAAAGTCTGTTCCAATATCCTGAAAATCATTTAAATTATCCACAGAAGTTTTGGTATTCTGTTCTGTGGAGCGATGAAACAAAACTGGAACTTTGTGGGCCTGTGGATCAGCACTATATCTGGAGGAGGAAGAATAAAGTACACGCTGAAAAGAACACCCTACCTACAGCGAAGGTTAGCAGTGGCTCTGTGATGCTCCTAGGAGAAAACATCATGCTTTCTGTGAGGAAGCTCCAGCTTGGGCATTGGTGGATCTTCTTACAGGACAATGACCCCAACTGTACCTCAAAGTCCACCAAGGCTTGGTTTCAGAGGAAGTCCTGGAAGATTCTGGAGTGGCTGTCACAGTCGCCTTCTTGAACCCCATTAGAAAATTTATGGTGGGATTTGAAGAAGGCGGTGGCAGCACTCAACCCCAAGAATCTTAGTGAACTGGAAGCCATTGCCCATGAGAAATGGGCTAAGATTCCCTAGGAAAGCTGCGAGAAGCTGGTGTACGGCTATGCTTCACATCTGTAGCAAGTCATAACAGTAAAAGGGTGCTCTACTAATTGCTGAGACTGCAGAAGTCATTAAAAATGGCATTTTGTGTTAAATTAGAAAAAAAATGTTATATTAGTAGTGTTGAGCCGTTTATTGCAAACAGACAAAAGTTTGCAACTTTTGCTAATAAACCTAATTTGCACTTAGGGTTGAATAATTTTGATTACAAATGTATTATGCATATTTGTTCATTTGTTCTATCAGGCATATATGCATGGTCCAGTTATGTTCCTAATGAGCATTCCCGCTACACACCTCCACTTAAATTAAAGGCAACAGTATATGTACCATGACACTCCTGGATCTGTCATGCTGCACCTGTCTCCATTTTTGTCTATGGATGACGGATTCCTTAAAATCACCTGGAGGGGGTGCAGGCCTTTTGAGTAATAAGCATAGCTGGAGTCAACAAGAAAGGTGATTCTGACTCAAGACGGGGTAAAACGGTCTTGAATTGATATTTCCTATGTCCTTTGCCATCAAGGTGGACAACACGTGCATCAAGTGAGAAGGACTGATCTGCTGCAGTATGGAGTCTGGTGTCACCAGACACGTACCGATCATCTGCTGCCAGGCACCTCCCATGTGGGACACGTGAGGTGGATTAAAGACCCATGCGTAAATCTGATCTTACAAGCCCCTATGAAGTTAGTCCCACAGTCCAAGCAGATCTGCTTAGCAGGGCCCCGCAGAGTGAAGAAACTTCTCCAGGTGTTTATAAAGGTGGGTGAATCCATACAATCAAGTCAATGTGTATAGCACGAGTGCTCAAGCAAGTGAACAACCCATCTCTTCTTTACATCTTGTCCTCCTCGCGTATGTCTTGTGACCACCATCCAAGATACCAAACACATCCAGTTCAATGAACATGAATGGTGGCTTGGTGCTCAGGCAGTTCAGTCCGCCATTTTCTGTTCAACTTCCATGAATACACGACCCTGATGTTTGACTCAATTGTGGTAGTGTTCCACAAGAAATTTTGCTGCATGATTGCACCCTGGAACGATCATGGGACACTTCTCTTCGAAGTGCATGATGATGAGTTTAAGTCAACTTCCTATCCTGAGAAGGCTTTATCATCCCAATAAGAGTTTAATTTTCTCAGAGCACTGTCCCTTGACATGTCTTTTTCATTGGTAATGCGGGCAAGCACCTCTTTGTATGCTTCCCGCTGCACAGTCTTGATTATGACTGCTTCTGCTTGTGACAGTTCCTCTACTGTGCAGTGGTGCCACAATCTGCAGGTTCTGTCTTGATCCTCCGTTGCCTTGTATAACTGGAAAATGTGTATGAGAGAAGTGATGGCTCGCAGTAATGATCTCCATGAAGAGAATCATTCAAAGCATTGAGATCCAAGATGAGAATTCTTGGTAGATAGAGTAGTGATGAGAGAACAAACTTCCTTGTCTGTGTCTGGATCAATAAAGTCAAATATCTCCTCTTTTAGAGATGGTTCTTCTTCAGCTTGTGACAAGAAACATGTTCCAGTAAGCCATGTGGTGGTGCACAACAGGGCTGCTGGTACAGAGCAGGTGGCGTTGTCTATGGAATTGTGCCTTGTAGAGACATAATGCCATTACATTCTGCTAGATACCTTTTGAAAATGCTGCGTTCTATTGCTAATGTACACTAATGTCTTGTCTGGTTATAGATATACAACTTAGCAGTCCATGTAGAATTCTGTGGTATCTTGGGTAACATCTAGTTCACTTGTGACCATCTCTGCAGCTAGAACTATAGCTCCCAGTTCCAGTCTGGGAATGAAATGAGCAACTTGTGGAACTGGCACTGCCTTATTAAGGACAAATCCAGTGTGACATGCAATAACACAAATGTATGCTACTGCTGCAATTGCTTTGACAGAAGCTTTTGAGAAGACATGAAGTTCCTTCCTTAGAGTTGTAGAAAGAGTGGTGACAAATATGGTCTGCGAATCTTTAAGTCCTCAAGCTTGTGCAGCGATTTTCTCCAAGTGTTCAATTCTTCTTTCTTATCATCAGGAAGGGGAGAATCCCAATCTAGAGCCCCACTTGACAATTTTCATGACAGGAACTTTCCTTGGATGGTGACAGGTGTGGTCAACCCGAGTGGGTCAAAGAGACAAGCATCCCTCAGTGTGCAAAGGACTTCCTAGTGTCAGCCACATGGAAGGTGAATTCTTCCATGTTAAGATCCTTGAGTCCTTTCACACAGCCTTCTGTGGGGAATGCTTCCATTACTTCTTTGCTGATAGAACTTTTAAAGCCTCATATTCGAGTTGGCTAACATCTGCATTCAC
The DNA here is from genome assembly GCF_904425465.1 of Colossoma macropomum. NCBI lineage: Eukaryota > Metazoa > Chordata > Actinopteri > Characiformes > Serrasalmidae > Colossoma > Colossoma macropomum. The sequence continues at coordinate 7,850,891 of NW_023494808.1, read as the reverse complement.
GCTAACACATCAATAGCAGCTGTGGGCACTGACAGAAGTCTGTCATCAAAAACTCTTTCCACAAAATACATGGTATCCAAACCATACTCTCTTTCACCATGAGCAGCTGTGTGTCCATAAATAGCCATTCCATAAATATGGACTGATCCCGAACATGTGTACGCCCCATACGGTGTTCGGTGATCTCCTTGCTGGTGTCATTGTTCCTGAACCAGAGAAAATGAAGAAAATCTCTGTTGTCTGCTCTTACAATGAAACTGTGGAACATTTGCTTGATGTCCATAGTGACAACTACTAGTTCCCACTGAAAATGTAGTAGAACCCCAGGTACTCTTGCTCAAGTCTGGTCCAGTTGAAAGAACATCATTCAGAGAGATGCCTTGTTTTTGTGCTCTGGAGTTGAAGATGACTCTGATCTGACCTGGCTTCTGATGGATTGGACACCTGAAAAATAGCTAAGTACCAACACTACTGGCCTTCTAGTAGAGGAGGGGCTACCTCAGCATGATTGCAATCAAAGATGTTCTCCATGAAGATGAAAAATTGAGTCTTCATCTCTGGCTTCTTCTCCAATGGGCATAGAAGAGAGGTTAAGCATATTAAGGCCGGGTCTCTATTACTAGGGAACCCCTGGCATGGCATCTTGAGTGGGAGTGGTGCCACCCAACTTTTACTATCATCCATAAACATCTATCTGTCCATGATGTCTAGAAAGAGTCTATCTTTGATAGATAGTCCAATGTTGTCATCACTTTGTGACCATTCAAAAGTGGTGCAAAGGTCGTCACAGTTTAAAGAAACTTCAGGGGGTAGTTTGTTGCCTAACTTCTCCTTAATTTGGAATTGATTAGGACATAGAATAAAAAAGGAAGGGCTTCCACTCTCAAGTACATGAGTGCAATAAGAACAAATGCCTCATATTTTGACCCAAACCACGTCAAGTATCTGGAGATAGAGTGTGTTATTGGATACATTCTGTCATTCCTGTACCTTGTGAACCTATGTGCCTATGTGCATGGCTTGAATCCTCCTTATATGATGTGCAGACTGTTCTTGCAACCATTTTGACGGGAAGTCTAGCTGCTTGCTAGCTAATAGATGTAAACTTCTATGTTGTTTATGAACAATGACTAGATGCTAGAGTCACTTCCATCTGTACCTCTGTCACTTTCAATTGAGCCTTTTTCAGTCATGACTTCATATTCCTTCTTGAGATATACAGCACCAGCTTAGGCAGACTCCAGTTTAGCATGAACCTTGGCTGCAGCTATGATAGATGAGCAGCTTTTTGATCCGCTTCTTGTAATGGAAGCTATGAATCTCGTTTTTAATGCTTGGCTTTGCTCTATCACCTCTGCACCCTTAAGTGTTTTCTCTGCCATCATGTATTGCAAATACATTGTCTCAGCGAATGAAGCATGATGACGAATGAATAAATGAGCTTGCTCAAGCTTGCTTTCCTTGTGTAACGCGACAGAATAACTTGGACACTTGTGGGTAAAAAGAGAATGAGAGGCTTTACTGTTGAAATCGCAATCCAAAATCATCATTAGAAAACAGGCATGGGTCACATCCAAAAAAGACAGGAGATACAAAAACACAAACATAACCAAGCAAACAGTCCAAAAGGGGTCAAGCAGGAGGGCAATGTCGAAAAACAGGAAGAATAAGTCAGAACCAGGAATACAAACAATGGAAAGACAAACACTCAGTAGCTCTGTAGAAAGAAGCAATACCTCACAACAACTAAGTCTAAAAGCCTGGGCTTTCTCCTAACACTAAATAAATGACAACAAGTGAAACTTCAGAATTCTGGAGACTGAGAGTGCTGATTGAAGGTGTGAGGCAGGGTCAGGAGTCACGTTAGTCATGTGATCCCACATTCTGGGAATGGAGACCAAGGAGACCTCAGAGCCAAAGGAAGGCATGACAGTACCTCCCACCAATAAATGGGCCTCTATCCTCTGATGTGTCTCCTCTCAGACCCTCTCACTCCGCAGCATCCAATCATCAACCGCTGGTGCATCCATGCTCACACTTGTCCATGGTGCTATTGAAGGCTGATAACCGAGAACACTTTGAAAAGGGGTAAGTGAGTTTTGTGCTATTTCTGCCCAGAGGAGAAATCTAGACCGTCAGTCGGGTTGTTATGATAGAACATTTGGAGAAATTTTCCTAATTCTTGATTCATGCGTTTGCATTGTCCATTAGACTGAGGGCGATATCCGGATGTCAGACTTATGGAGACTCCTACATGTTCGAAGAATGCAGACCAGACTTGGGAGGTAAATTGGGGACCCTGTCTGATAGAATGTCCACTGGAATGAAAAACCTGATTAAACAAGGCTTTCACTATCTGGAAAGCTGTGGGAATTGAAGGGACTGGAATAAATCTGACACTACTGATGATGGTAAGGATGGTAGTGAATCCCTGTAAGGTAGGTAAGTCAGTGACAAAACCCACAGCTAAATGTGACCATGGTCAGACGGGAATTGGTAAGGGGACAAGTTTTCCAGCAGGTAAGGTCTTGGGAATTTTACACTGTGTGCACGTAGTTGTTGTGTCAGTGTCTCCCTAAGATGACCCGCAGTAATAGCAGAATAGGCCCTTTCAGGGACAGGGCATCTGCTTTTGTGTTTTTAGAAATAGGACAATATGTAATACTAAACTTGAACCTCGACAAGAGGCGTAAATATTCAAGGTTCTTATGATCAGTTAATACGGTAAATGGGTGATTAGCTCCCTCCAGCCAGTGTTGCCATTCTTCTAGTGTGAGTTTAACAGCCAGTAGCTTACGATCTCCTATACCATAAGTCCTTTTGGTAGGTGTCAGTTTGTTGGAGTAGAAGGTGCAATTTTGGAGGATTGCCAGAATGTTGGGAGAGACCTGCTTCTATCCCAGTCTCAGAAGCATCTACTTCTACAACAAAGGGCTATAGTTGGTCAGGGTGCTTTAATATTGGCGCTGTAGTGAATGCTTCTTTAAGGTCTCTAAAAGCATTCTCAGCCTTTGTGGTCCAACTAAGTTTTTTTTTCGGGTTTCCTTTGACTAGTGTAGTAAGGGGAGCGGGAATACTGCTAAACACTCAAATGAAATGATGATAACCCCCGCTGGAACTGATAACATAACCCAAAAACAAAACCGATTGAAAGTGAAATTCGCATTTCTCTCCTTTGACAAACCAGTTATTTTTGAGGAGCCTTTTTAGGACAATACAGACATGTTGAACATGGGATTCTAAGTCAGGGAAATACATCAGAATGTCGTCAATGTATGCAATGGTGTATTTGCCCAGCATGCTTCTGAGCATGTCATTAACGAAAGCTTGAAAGACTGAAGGGGCGTTACAGAGTCCGAAAGGCATGACTAAATATTCATAGTGAACCCCTCGTGGTCAAAATGTGGTCTTACACTCATCTTCTTCCTTGATTCTGATCAGGTTGTAGGTGCTTTTCAAATCTAATTTAGTGAAGTACTTGGCACCTTTCAATTGTTCCAAAGCTACAGGGACAAGGGGAAGAGGATATGGGTAAGTTTTTGTGATCTGGTTTAAACCCTTATAGTCAATACATGGGTGGAGAACTCTATCCTTTTTCTTAACAAATAAAGAATGCAGAGGCAGTAGGAGAAGTGGAAGACCTAATGGATCCCTGATCAAGGGCTTCTTGGATATAGGTGTCCATAGATCGTTCCTCTTCTTGAGTGAGGGGATAAACTTGGGGCTTGGGAAGAGTTGGGTTATCTGTAAGGTTAGGAACAGATGGGGTACTAACCCCTATCATTCTCTGCGATCAGCCTTATGTTTTCTACGCCTGTTAATCAACTGATCTAGGTGAATGGATAGGGTTACAAAATGATTCAACATTGGATCATTGTCCTTACAAGCCAGTTCAGTTAGAATATCTGAGTTTAGTCCCTGGTGAAACATGACAAGGAGAGCCACCTCATTCCATCCACTGCTAGCAGCAGGTGTGCAGAATTCCAAAGCATAGTCTACTACTGAGTGGTTACCCTGACGTAATTTGGTTAGTAATTTTCCGTTTATCTTTCCTTCATAAAGATGATCAAAAACAGTTCTGAATTCCTTCAAAAAATTGAGCATAAGACATATTGTGAATATGGCTGTGGCCCATTCTAAGGCTCTATCTGATAAACAAGAGACCAGGAACAAGATCTTAGCTTGATGTGAGCTTACAGGTGAAAAATAAAAAAAAGATAGAGCATTGTAGCAAAAAGCCTCGACATTTATTGGGGTTACCATCAAATTTGTCCAGTTTACTGACTGGAAATAGAGCATTAGATGCTCTGGTTTGGGAAAACAGGCCTTTTCAGAAAACAGGCAAGGGTCACATTCAAAAAGGACAGGAATAAAAGCACAAACATAACCAGGCAAACAGTCCAAAAGGGATCAGGCAAGAAGGCAATGTCGAAAAACAGGAAGAATGAGTCAGAACCAGGAATACAAACAATGGAAGGAAAAAAATGCTCAGTACCTCTGTAGAAAGAAGCAATACCCCGCAACAACTAAGTCTAAATACCTGGGCTTTATACTAACACTAACTAATGACAACAGGTGAAACACATAAGTATTCTGGAGACTGAGAGCGCTGATTGGAGCATGAGGAAGGGTCAGGAGTCACGTGAGTCACGTGATCCCCTAGAGGATTCTGGGAAGTGTCCAAGGAGACCTCAGAGCCGAAGGAAGGCGTGAAACCTTGATTTGTGCCCACTGTGAGGATGATTTTTACTATTCTGTCCCTAATGTGCATTCTCTCTATGCACAACGACAGACAGCTAACAAATAGAATCCAGAGAAAGCCAAAAGCAGAAATAGAATTGAGGTGCTTTACTGAGTTCTCTTTTCTCTTCTTTGTTTTTTTTTTATTTTTTTTTTTATTTTTTTTTAACCAAAGGCTCTCCAAGGCACAAACAAGAAGAAAATACTCCTGGCTTTCCTGGTTAGCCTCTATCCTAAGAGTCACATGATCTGAATTGACCATTGAGAAAACACTTGCAGTTAACCTATTTTAAAGCAAACTACCACACAATGGCACTAAAGGACATAAATTGAAGATTCCAAGATACATTATGTTTATGTGATCACCCCCTTAGCAGACATATATGTATGATCCATATATCATGCATATATGCCGAAATATTTTAAACATACATACATGTCAAAAAACTACTCTTTGTTAAACTTTTTGTTATATATCAATATATCACTATATATCAAATTATTATATTACTTAATATAAACCCCAATTCCAAAAAAGTTGGGATGCTGTGTAAAATGTAAATAAATTAAATAAAAACAGATTGTTTTTGCGACAATTGATTTACAAATCTCATAGACCCATATTTTATTCAAAATAGAACATAGAACGCATATCAGATGTTGAAAAGTGAGACATTTTACCATTTCATGAAAAACATTAACTCATTCAGAGCTTGATGACAGCAACGCATCTTAAAAAGTTGGGACAGGGCCGTGTCTACCATTGTGTAGCATACCCTTTTCTTTTAACAACAGTGTGTAAACATCTTGGAAGTGTGGAGACCAATTTCTTGAGTTTTGTTAGAGGAATGTTGTCCCATTCTTGCCTGATGTAGGATTCTAGCTGCTCAACAATCCTGGGTCTTCTTTGCTGAATTTTTCCTTTCATGATGCACAAAATGTTTTCTATTGGGGAAAGGTCTGGATTGCAGGCAGACCAGTCCAGCACTTGGACTCTTCTTCTGCGAAGCCATGCTGTTGTGATGGATGCAGTATGTGGTTTAACATTGTCTTGCTGAAATAATGGCCTTTCCTGAATGAGATGTTGTCTGGATGAGAGCATATGTTGTTTGCACTTTGTACTGTCTGTTTTGTTCCATGTGACACCTTGTTCCTGGAGGAATGTAATTTCACTTCACTGTGTACTTGTACATAGATAGAACGACAATTAAAGCTACGTGACTTAACTTGGCTCTTGACTTCTAAAATCTCTACATTCTGTTTAGCATTGATAGTGCCGTTTCAGATGTGTAAGCTGCCCATGCCATAGGCACTAATGCATCTGACCACAGAACAGTTTTCCATTTTGCCTCCATCCATTTTAAATGAGCTTTGGCCCAGAGAAGACGGCAGTGTTTGACGGCAGAGAAGATGGCAGTCTGGATCAGTTTGACATATGGCTTCTTCTTGCATGATACAGCTTTATCTTCCATTTTTGGATTGCACAGGGAACTGTGTTCACAGATGGAGGAAGTGTTGCTAAGCCCATGCAGTGATTTCCAGTACAGAATCATGCCTGTTTTCAGTGCAGTGCCACCTGAGGGCCTGAAGATCATGAGCATCCAATATTGACCGTCGACCTTGTCCATGGCGTACAGGGATTTCTCCAGATTCTCTGAATCTTTTGATGTTATTATGTACTGTAAATGGTGGGATATCCAAAGTCTTTGCAATTTTATGTTGAGGATTTTTCTGAAATTGTACCACCATTTGTAGATGCAGTTTTTGTAGATTAGTAAACCTCTGCCCATCTTTGCTTCTGAGAGACTCTGCCTCTCTAAAATGTTCTTTTTATATCCAGTCATGCGAGTTAGTTGAAAATTGCTCCCTCAGCTGCTTTTTTTATTAGTATCACTTACTTTTCCAGTCTTTTGTTTCTCCTGTCCAAACCTTTTTGTGATGCGTTGCTGCCATCAAGTTCTAAATGAGTTAATCTTTTTCAAGAAATGTCTCACTTTCAACATCTGATGTGTTCTATGTTCTATTGTGAATAAAATATGGGTCTATGACACTTGCAAATCATCGCATTCTGTTTTTAGTCACATTTATTTGCATTTTACACAGAGTCCCAACTTTTTTGGAATTGGGGTTGTATTATATTAGTTAATCTTAGTTACTATATTAGTAGCACTAGGTCACCTGGGACCACCAGAGGGAGGCACAAGTCCTGTCTGCCATGATTAGAGGCGATCCGCGGCACTTATTCCTCCCCTACTTAAGGGAAGCTAACCCCAACCTCTGTGCTCAGTCTTGGGTTTCTTTTTAGAGTGCTGTTCAATGCAAGGCTGGTAATTTGGTAAAGCCCCTCAGGTTTACTCCTGTGTCTCCTTTCCCTCTAGTGTCTCTTGCTTGTTCCAGAGCTATCCCTCAGGTGTTTCTTTCAGGGTTTCTCTGACACCTCTTTTCAAGTCCATTTTTTTTTCCTTTATCTTTGATTGTCAGCTGGTGTGATGAGTTTATGCCAGACCTCCATTACAGAAATCAGAGGTTTGTGTCTCGCTTAGGGCTTGTCTAAACCTTTACTTTTCATAGTGTTTCCATCTCCTCCCAGTCTTCCAACTTCCTTCCAGCACACAGTTTGGTTTGCTTTTTATTTTATTTTGTGTTGACACTGAGGCTCCTGAATAGCTCAGTTTACACTGTATTAGTTAATCTGTCCATTTATTCTGTAAATGTACTTTATCCAGTGTTAGCTACTGCAGGAACAAGTGATGCCTTAATGTTGTGATACCCAAAATTCCATAGTTTCAACAGAAACTTCATTGTATAAATGTTAAATTAAAACAGATTTAAATTAATAAATATGTTTTCAAATTTTGTATTTTCTGCATGTCGGGGCTCTATACAGCCCTTTTCTTTACAACTTTCTTTACAAACACACACATATACACACCCACACTAGCCACATGCAAAAGTTTCAAAACTACCAGTCAATTCACATGTTTTGTTGATTCTGTTAACATCAGTTATGTGCAGAAGTGTGCAGAAACTTGCAGAAACGTGCCCAGTGTGTGTGTGTATATATATATATATATATATATATATATATATATATATATATGCACAAACACACACACACACACTAAAAAACTTTTTAAAAGATGTAATGAGGTAATCACACTTGTATATAAAGGGAAATATCTATGAAAGACCTAGTCCTTTATGAGCAAGAATGGGTCAGCATAAACTCAAATGCTAAATTCAAATGTATTGAAAGAGTGTTGTGGTCAAGGCCTAATGTCAAGTATAATTTTATGCTCATTTTGCAACCTGAAAACATTTCTAAAGAACTGAGGGACGAGAAGAGTTGTGGAAACTAATAATCAGGTGTAAACTGAATCAATGGCCCACCAACTTCTAAGAATGTTTTGAGTCAACAGGTTTTCTGTTTTTCAGAATTCAAATCTATCAAAGTACCAAAAACTTATTTTAGGATTTAGGTTGCAAATGCTGAAATATTCCTTTCATAACTGTACAAGAGTTGATAATGAAAATAAATATGTATGCTTGTGATGATGATGATGATGATGATGATGATGACGATGACGACAACGATTATTATTATTATTATTATTATCAATAATAATAATAATAATAATAATAATAATAATAGTAATTACCTGCAATTTTGTATTGGTCATTGTTACAGAATCTGATATTAAATTCATTTTTGTGAAGTTAAATTTTCTAAGGTTTTCAATGCCTGTAGTTGCAGAAACTAAAATAAAGGTATACATTGTATAAAAAAACATATCAATCTTTGATGGCTTGAGGTTTTACTTACTTAAATTTGCAGTGGTGATGATGGCAATCAGCAGGACCACAGTGACCCCTAGAGGAAGTACAAAAGAATTACAAACAATCATAAGTACAGCTGTGGGCAAAAGTTTGTACTGTCTCCTCACAGTAAAAAACAAACAAGAAAACAAAACAAACAAGAAAAAAAATATGTTTTCTGTGAAAGTTACCATCGCCCATCTGAGACCTCAGAAGTAACATTTAGAGTATGCAGTAAAATGCTGTCGTGATTGTAATTTATCTTAATTATGTAATTCAAGAAATTACAGATTAAAATACTATACCAGTCACCCGACCGACAGGCACCAATGACAGCTGCAAGAGAGGGTGGGAAGGCAGTGCCCGAGTCTCGCACACAAAGGCCGTGAGGGACAGCGGGAGGAGGATGTTAGCGGTGAGAGAGAGCAGGAGAACGACAACAGCCACGAGAGGCATGAAAGCGGAACACAAGTCCCAAACACTGCCTCTCAGGGCCCTACCTCCTGTTCCAGAGCGAGGCCATTAGACTATGCCTTACATTTGATCCCAGTGGCCAAGCTGGGGAGCAGGGGTGGTGACAGCAACGAGCTCTCTTCCCCTCTTAGCTCAGACACTCATGCTGCCCCTAATGAGAGCTAGCTGATGCTGTCGGCAGTGTGAGTGTCTTTAAAAAGAGCAGAGAGGGAACAGAGAGAGCAGAAGGACAAACAGCAGAAAAAGACTGAGGAGCTGAAAAGCTTGATTTTTAGAAAAGATCCTGTGCCTGGAGCTGCAAATGGCGTGCTACAAAGATATTTTCCCAATGTTCATGATGATACTGCATTGACATTCTACCAGTGCTGTAGCCTTTTACAATAATAAATACATTCTGATGGACATTTCTATTTGTATGTATTTTCCCCAGTGATTCCCAAGTCTTTTTAATTGCTTCCTAGCTCTGTCTGGTAAAACATTTTATAGTCTTTGAAAGGCCATGTATGGTTTATTATTGTCGAACTAAGCCAATATCACTGTTTTGTAACACTTTATAATAAGTTTGGTTGACATTTCTGGTCCCACTTTATATTGTGTCTCTAATAACTGTGTAGTTACACATGAATTATGTATGCAACGACACTGTAACTACTGGTGATTATGCAATGTTACAGATGGATTACAGAAGTACAGCCTATGCAATTACATATGTGTATAAACTTGACTTTTGCCTTATGTGTATCTTTTAGATATGCTACAGGTCAGAAGTTTCCAGCAGTTAAAGGAAGTATGTTTTGCATAAATGTAATGTTATGTTTTACATAATTACTGTGGAATAACTGTGTTGTAACAAGGTAACCTAATTGCATCATATTGATTAATACCATTCTGTAATTACACTGTACCTACTTAATAACTACACAGGAACTTTCCTGTAGTGTTGTTACAGTTTAAAATAAGTGGACAGCTCCTGTGTAGTAGTTATGAAGGTACTGTGTAATAACAATGATAATAGACATTTCTTTGGGGTAATACAATTAACGTATTTCGCTAATTATATAAAAGTTACATGTTAAGGGGATGTCTGCTGTACTGTCACATTACAGAATGGTTTAACATTGAAACTGGTTACAGTGTCACAACACTAGCCACATAAATGCTAGCTAAATGTTAGGAAAGCTGGCAGATACAGTGTAAGTAATGTCTCAATCTAAGTTATCACATACTTCCTTTTACTACTGAAAAAAACTGCTTCTTTAGTCTGATTACAAATTACATTTTTTATTATTCTTGTGTAATTACATTAGAAAGAATTAGCTATTACAACTATAAATATACACTTGTGTAATTACATGCGGTAAAACTGAAGTTGATACACGTCTAATAACATAAGGTGTACTTCTGTAATCCATCTGTAACAGTGACTAAATCATCAGTAGTTACAGTATTGCTGCATATGTTGTTCACATGTAACTACACAGTTATTAGAGACACTATAAAGTGGGACCACACTTCCTATGAATCCTGGGTGACACTTTATTTTAAGTGGCCCTTTTTAGATTAAATAAACACTTAACAGACTCTCAGTAACATTACAATAATGATGTAGCAGCAGCGAATACATTCAGTAGATTATCAAGAGACTCCTAATTAACTGCATAAATAAAATTTGTTTATAATCTGCTGAATTAAGATGTTTTTCGCATTTTTTGATTCCAAGTTCATATCTGTAGATGTTTAACCTGAGAGGAACTGAACATGTAACAGGTTTAATACAGACCATCTCAACAAACTCAACAAGCTGATATAGACACACTGACACCATCCTGTACCTGAAGCTTCACTGGATTAAGGTTTGGTTGGGATTAGGGTTAGGATTAGGGTCAGGGTGAAGGTTAGGATTAGGTTTTAGGTTGAGGTTAAGCGTTAGGGTCAGGATTAAAGCCACAGTGAGAGTTAGGATCAGGTTTTGGGTTAAGGTTTAGGTTAAGGTTAGGATTAGGTTTTGGGTTAAGGTTTAGGTTAAGGTTAGGATTAGGTTTTGGCTAAGGCTGGGATTAGGGCCAGTGTTAGGTTTTGGGTAAGGTTGGGTTTTGCATAATGGAAATAACATGTTAAGTCTACTTCAGGTAACACATCAACAATACATCTACTTAATGTAAATAATGTATCAGCAGTACATCTTCAAAATATTTACCACAGTATATTCAGATGCTGTACTACTGCTACTTCACTGATACATGGTTGATGTGTTACAGATACTCTGTTAAGAGTTTATTAATCACGTACTAAGGACGTTACCGAATCCTGCATTCATAATGCATAACAGATGCATGTATAAAGTGTTATATGGCATACACAATACCTTATAATGCCTGGCATAAGCTTGCACAATTGCATATGATTAATTATAGTCACATGCATGACACTTTATAAAATAAAAATGTATAACTGGACAACTGCCAGGTTTCATAATGTTATGATATCTGTTCATGAGATCATTCTGAACACAAATGTTGTAATGCATTATAACACACTGATATCTGGTATATTTTCTGCATCACCACAGACCCAAGGATACATACAGGTGAACAGTTATTGAGTACAATGAATATCTACTTTACCTAAAGCCAGTAAAGAACACTTATGCACTGTAAGGTATTATGCTGTACTAAAAATAATAAAATATACTACTTTAAAAAATGTAAAATAAATACTATAAAATACTATACGTACTTTTAGATACTAGTGTATACAATGTTCTTCTGAATTAGATAATGTAGCACGTCATATACGCATGTACTTATGAGCCAATATATAAGCTTATTCTCTGTATTATAAGGCATTGAGTATTCCATATAATGCCTTATTAATACATTTTAATACATTTTAAATACAGGATTCATAGGACTTGTTACTTCACTTTGTTTAATACACCACTGACTGACCATTAATAGCTGTGAACAAACCAGTAATTAATCAGGTTATAAAAAAGGTACAAATGTTTATAAATGGCAGTTCATATACTTGTGAATGTATGTATTCATATTTATAAATGCCATACATGCTGTTTTCCTGTACATTTACAACAAACCCTTTCATGAAAAAACGATGGGCCTCATTCACCAACCATTCTTAAGAAGAAATTTCGGTAACACTTTCTATGAATGTCACCTTTGTAAACTTCTATAAACACATTCATAACATGTTATAATGCATTCATAAGGCATTATAAACGTGGCTATAAATATTTGTAAAAATGCATTACATGTTATAGCCATGCTTATTATGCATTATGAATTGTTAACATAATACAATGTGTACTGGTCATACAAATTATAAGAGCTCATAAGTGGTATTTGTCTGCTCTAAGTAAAGTGAAGCATACTGTACTAAAGCCTCCTCCAGTGTTCAGAGTGAGGCTTCAAGTTGAAGTATTTACTGAAGGATTTACTGAAACACTAAAACATACAGAGTAAAGCACATTGCAGGCTTCAAATGTCAGAGTTTAAACTAGTGCTGCCATCAGTGCTTTACACAATGTGGGAAAGTTAATGTACACCACCATTAGCTTGGTATTTGTCTTTATGCTCTCCAAGCTGGGACTGACTTCTTTGGCACTAACAGTATAACATGTTATCAACACTACTTATAATGTATTATATTAACAATTCATAATATACAATAAACATGGCTATAAAGTGTAATCCAGTGTAATTCATTTTTATAAATGTAATAGAAAGTGTTACCGAAATTTCTTCTTAAAACCCACTTTTCAGTTTTCACAAAGATTCTGACATTCACAAATGTTTTCTTATTTGAGATTTGTTTTTAAGTAAGAACAGAATCTACACACACTCAAGAGCACCAAGGTGAGAACAGTTCTGCGGTTTAAGAACACGTCAAGAATCTGATGTAGACTTTTTCTTAGGACCTTTCTAAAGAACATATTTAAGAACGATCCTAGGAAGCTATTGGAGAATGAGGCTTGTTGAGTTGTACAACATCAGTACATATATTCAAATCATCTTTAGTTATAAACCTTTTTTTTGCGGTAGCTAAAGTGGAAACTATTCATAGTTCTTAAATGGTTAAATAATGTCTTATTAATTTTACCTCTATTTCACATGACAGGCCCTTCTCACATATTTTCGCATGACCTGGCAATCAGGCGTGCTTTGAAAGAAGGTGCAATTGGTGAAAATTTGTATTTAATTTGTATTAAATTGTAAATGGCTCTAATGTGGTGACACACTCCAAGTAGGTGAGGCTGCCTTGCATAGGGGATTGGTGTAATAGGGAGTGACTCATTGGGGGGGTGATTTTGATTTACAAATAGAACTTGGAGAAATATATAAAGGAAGAACACAGATGTCAATAGATAGAGAAACCTGAAGCTGATTCCAACCACCAACTCTTGTGGAGGAAAGCTGATGTCTTACCAGCCAGCCACTGGTTAGAAACAACAGGCTAAGGATGTCAGTAAAAATACTGATGATGTTGTGTACAGAGGAATACAGAGTTTCTTTCTTAAATCTATCCCAATGAACTTGTGAGCTTGGCTTAAAAAGCATTGACAAAGGTGTCCCAAATCACCTTTGGTTATTGTTTGGTGGCTCCCTCTGGTGGCTGGCCTTATAAATGCAGCCCAAGGCTGATCCCTTACAATGGCAAAAATGTGAAAACAGCTTGTTTTCTTGTCTCCCTAATTTATTTGTTAAAGGTGAGCCTGTGCTAATTTGTGTAATGCGTGCAATGTGATGTTAACAGGTTGTCAGATTGCAGCGATTCTTGGATTTTGAATTCTGTTTTAGTCTAAGTGACACTGCATTGCAGCACTTCACAAGACAAATGAAACTACTTAAAAAGTGTTGTAGATCTTTTCCACTTTAGCAGTAACACTATTCAATAAGAATGCATTAATGAATGTGATTTGAGAGCAGTTAGCATTACTAAATAGTTAAATATTGTCTCAATTGTTAGCTAATAAATATAAACATAAATGGTCATTATTTTTTATTTTATTAAGTAAATTATAAATCATTTCTGAATGTGTAAGTAATGTCTCCATTAATTATTCACTAATGATAACTAGCATGTTATTTTAAATATTATTGGAACAGCAGGAACTAATCATTAATGAACAATTTATTGAAGTCTGTAATACAAATCATATAAATGTCAAAGTCTTAATTAATATCATATACATTTTAATTAATGTTAATAATTCACGAAAACACACACACACACACACAAAAAAAAACATTAGCACAACATTAGAATTAAACACTTTAATATATAATTTAAAATTAAAGTATTATGTATTTTCATTAGTTAATAATTAACAGAGACTTTGCTTAATCATTGATCCAGGGTGTTTCCTGCCTTCCACCCAATGAATGCTGGGATAGGCTCCAGCACCTCCCCTGACAAAGGAGGGATAAGCAGCTTCGAAGATGAATGAATCAATGAATGATTCAGTAATGTTTACTACTGTCTTAAGTACTGGTAAATAATGTACCCTTATAAATTACAAACCTCATTTCCGGAAAAGTTGGGACATTTTGTAAAATGCTGACAAAGAAAAGATTTACAATGTTTTCAATGACCAACTAGATTGTTTTAATTTTAACAAATTTAGAATTTGACTCTTGCAACACACTCAAAAAAAGTTGGGATGAAGGCATGTTTCCCCACCTTGTCTTTTAACCCTTTGAAATCCCAGGCTTATTACATACATTTTTTATTTACATTCTTCAGTAAATACAGAGACTAGTTATAGAAGTATATAATAATAATTTGGGCCTGTCTGTGGGCCCTTGGCCTGTTTAAGGGGTTAATAATATTTTGAGTGAAAAAAAGACATAGATAACTGAGAGACATAGCAGAAGTAAAGAGGGAAAAAAATAGTAATAATAGGTAGAATAATATTAATAATAATAATAATGATAATAATCAACAATGGACAAACTGGGCAAGACAGGATAGACAAAACACAAACATTTAACAGAACAATAAACAAGGTAGTAATGCCACTTCCTTTTTTTTAAACTCTATAATTATAAGGTGGGTACTTATCAAATTCTCTGTATGGGTGAGAAATCAGCTCTGAAGCCCATGTGGCTGTATGTAACACAGTTTTTCATGCCATCAGAGGGCTAGAATGTCATGCACATTCAACAGTGGTTTCCAGCCTTGCTCTAAAAGCACTGAGATTTCTCAATATTTCCTTGAATCTTTTCCCAATATTATGTATGGTAGATGGTGAAAAACTTAGTTTCTTTGCAATCTTCTGTTGACAATTGTTCTTTTTGAACTGTTTGACAGTTCTCTCACAAAGTTTGGTACAAAGTGGTGTGCCAGGACCCATCTTTTATTGCACCTGTTACCAATTCACTTGCTTATTGCTGATTAATTTTAAATTGTGCTTATCAATCTTATTCTGCCCCATCCCAGTGTTTTTTATTTTTTTGTGTGATGCAAATTCAAAGTTTGTTCATAATTACAAAATACAATCAAGTAGGTCAGTTAGTGGTCAGGTTTTATGTTTTCCCTCATTTGGCACTGATCTGAATCAACTCATTAACTGATTAACAAGCTCCTTGTGTGCTGAGTGAGGTGCATTAGGGTAGGGAAAACATACAAATGTGTGAAGGAGAGGAACTCCAGGAACAGAAGCTCCAAAGACTAACACTGTATTAGATGTTCACTTTTATTTTTAATTATGTTTAGTATTACTTTTAACTGTTTATGGGGAAAAAAGTAATTTATGTGGAAGAGGTTTTGTTACTATTACTGCAACACTACCACTCATATTAGCATGTAGTGATAAGGTACCAGTCAAATCTTTGGACAAGCCTGATCGAAATCTTGTTATTCATAATATTCCAGGTCAGTGTGTTCTTCCAGGTCAGAAATTAAAATTTAAGATCCTAAATGTCTATTTTTAATAGTTCTAATATTGTGCAAAAGGTATTAATGCAGTGCCATCTAAATGGTTAAAGGTGACAGGCATTCAATATCAGCTTTCAGCCTTGTCCTTTACAAAAAGAGATATTTACATACTGAATATTCTACTATTATGGACTGTGGATGATGAAATCCCTAAATTCCTTGGAATCTTGCATTGTGACACATTGTTCTTAAATTCTTCAACCATTCGTTTATGCAGTTTTTCCCAAACTGGTGGACTTCGACCTACTCATACTTGCAATGACTAAGCCTTTTGTGAATGGTCCTTTAATACTCAGTCATGATAGCATCCTGTCAAATTTTCCACAACTAAAAATGTATTGTAGGCATCAAACTTGGAACATATATAAAAATATCAAACTAGTCGATAAAGTAAAATACTAAATATCTCTTCTTTGTTCAATTAAGTACCTGTAAAAGACAGTTTGCAAGTCACCACTTTCAGTTTTTATTTGCATTGTACCTACTGTCACAACATTTTTGGAATTAGGATTGTAGTTAGGTTGTTATTAGTTGGTTGTTGTTGGACTGGGTCTATATACTTTGTCTTGTATATTTATGTTAAGCACATAAAAAAGCACATTATATATTGTTTCAACATGGTTATGACATCGATGTCGAAGCCGAGACAGTTCCAAAACAAAATACCAAGGAGGGGAATTCTGTGGATTTATTTTAGTCTCTTCTTAAAAAAGTGTGACTGCACCGGATGCTTTCTCACACAAAGACTATTTTAAAAAAAGAAAATGAAAAACCAGTAAACAAAACAAAGCTTATTCTTACTGACCAACACCTAAGAAATAAGTGTAGGCTGACCTCTTTAGTCCATAATATGTCCGGTAACAATAAAAAGAAGGCAACTTGTATATCAGTTGCTATCAAACCAGTCCTATGGCTGCCCCAGATGGTCCACAATTTTGCTGTGTCCCAGCTCTCAGCACACTCAACCAAGCCACTAAGAATGATGAATATCTGGTACAGACATGCTGGGAGCTGGGTAAAAGCAAAAACATGGACTGGTGGGTCCTGAGGACTGGGTTAAAAAACACTGCTCTATAGTCTCAGGGTCAGTTTCCCATGCCTAAGCTTAGATTAAAAAGAATTTCTGATGGTAATTTTTCATTCACATTGGAATTTAGTCTAGGATGAGGTTTAATGCATGTAAATATGTGCTATTTAATCCTGCTCCTGGGGCCTACAGCCATGCACAGTTTCACTTATCCCCTGCTGCAACACACCTGATCCAGTTTATGAAGGGCTTGCTAATCTGTTTGTGAGCTGGATCAGGGTAAGCAGGGAATTCTTTAAACTGTGTAGTGTTAGCAGGAAAGCCCATGTGCAATAGTGTGCTTAAATGCATATAAAGCTATTGATAAATTATACTGGAGTTATCTGTGGAAGGTGCCTTCAGCAGTTGTAGTAACCAATTGCCTACACTCTCAACTGATCGATATCTCTGGAGGAAGTAGACCAGGGTGCCCTCTTTCGCCAAAGCTGTTCGCCCTTTAACTAGAACTTCTGGCACAGTAAATCAGACAAAATGAAATCTGCTACATTTCAATCCAACAACATAAACATGCAATATCTCTCTGTGCTGATGACATTTTGTTGTACATTTCTAATTTTGAATCTATCCTAGATATACTAGTGTCATTCACTAGGTTTGGAAAATGTTCAGTTTATATGATTAATTGGTTTAAATCATCTCTTCTCCCTCTTAATAAAAAAAATCAAAGAAATTCAGACATCACCAGCATTGGTCCCATTAATTCCTGTAAAGAGTCAGATTACTTATCTCAGGATTAACATAATGGCCTCTCTGCTAGGTATTCTTGATACAAGGTAAAACTCTAATGGAAATTCAAAATGATACAACTAGATGGGCAAGTATACCATCTTCATTACAGTCTAGAAATGCGACCATAAAAATGAATATACTGTGCTCATACATTTTTTAAGCGTGATGATTACTGGGGGTGACAGAGGAATCTGGTGGAAAAAGCTTGATGCAGTATTTTGCTAATTTATTTGGAACGGTAGGCAAATGAAATTAGCCACGCTGTGTTATTCTAAGATTGAAGGAGATTTAACCTTAACTAATTTTATAATGTACCATACAGCTTTCCAACTGTGTCTTAAATGTCTGGTTTAACCCACACTTCACAGTTCCTTGGAGACAAATTGAGGAACAGTTAAGTGTGCCTATCAGACTTAAAGATGTATTGATTTCCAGGTTGTCTATAAAATACTGTTCACTAAACTTTGGTCCCATTATGACTAACTCTATCATAAGTTTCAGAGCTGTGGAAAAATATCTTGGTTAATAGTGACAAAGGAGACTTACAAACACCACTATGGCACAATAGGAATATAAAATCTGGTACCAAACCATTTACTCCAGAGCAATGGAGAAGACTGAATATTAAAACTCTTGAAGATGTATTTAATTCAGAGGCGATGTTAAGCTTTGAAAATTTTGTAACAACCTTCAATATACCAAGAAAAATCCTTATTATTGGAATAGCACTGAACTTACAGCTAAAGAAGAAAGAAATAACTATTAGATACAACTTGAAGTGGAGATTTTCCATCTCATGTAAATATAAATGCATAGAAAAAAAATTACTCACCCATCAAAATCTTTCTTATATTTCTGTTCATTTTTAATAATCCTTTGTAAAGATATTCTTATCTAGAGACAAGATATCTACCCTCTGACTCTAATACATTTGAAATGCTTTTGTTTTGTTCACACTAAATGAAATTATTTGCATTTTATTCTTCCGTAACAGGGTGGGGATTATTTATTTGACAGGCAGCCAAATCAACTGTTCCATAATCAAACAATGTGGTTTTGAAGATGTTTGAATTTCCTGATGGTTTGACCTTTGTCAGGCCAAAACAGAGAATGAGAGTGGGCTCTCTTCTCAGACCTTGGTGGCTTGGCGACCTCTTATCCCCCAGTGCGCCCCATGTGGCCAGTCACAGACCTGCACATCATAGAAAAACAACAGGGAAAACACAGAAAATGGCCACACAAATGGCCATGGGGATCAAAACCCACCAAACACTGACAGGTGGATTAAAAAGTGTTACTAAAGGTACTAAATTGTCATTGGGACTGTACGCTGGTGTGCATTTCATGATTAGATGATTCTATAAGGCTTCCGAGTTCATCTGTTTCGAACACAGTCGTGCAGAATTCTTATGCAGAGTTACCGTGATATGTTCCTCTGATAACCATACTAATTCTAATCTGAATCTTAGCTAAAATTGAACAACTAACAACAGTTAATAAACAGCAAGGCCAGTCAGAGAGACAAAGAGAGAAAGAGACAAAGAAAAAGAGAAGAGGGGATCAGAGAGAGAGAAAGACAGAGAGAAAGACAAAAGGGGTGAGAGAAAGAGATAAACAGACAAATGTCTCTGATGTAGTATCATCAGTAAGGTGAGACTGTTGTTACGGCCCCTCACTGTGTTTCAGCACGTGGTCATGCACTTCCAGAATTCTGTAGCTGGGTGCTCACCATGCAAGGGACTTCAAATAAAATGAATAAGTTTGAAAAGAGATTTGCTATCCAGGTTTACCTCTAGTCTTGCTCAACACTCTGCTGAAACTGCATCCGCTTACTACCATACATATTATTACATTATTACGGAATGCACTAGCTGAGGTGCTGTCTGTTCTGGCTGGATACAGAGGCTGCATGACAAAACAACTTAATACTCCATCACTGACCTTCTGGTCAGATTACTGTAAGTCTAATAAAACAGAAAGTGAGAAAAAATCTGAGTGTGACTACTACTGTTGTCCAGAGTTCATGGACAAGCTATATTAGACTAGGTTTCCCATATCTAGAGATGACGTAAAGTCCCTGACATCCAGTATAGTACACTGACATGCCAAAAGACATGGGACAGCAGTATGTACATTGATTATGAAGTGGCGTTACCTCAGGGGATGACCTGGGAATGGCCACACTTCAAGAGGTGATATCTTGTGAGTTAAGTTGACCACAGTGTGCTCATGGCAAGGTGGCATGAATTAAAGGAGTTTGAACCAGGCACGGTAGTGGGGTCCAGACGGATGCAACATTCCATTTATGAAGCTGTGCGGGCATTTGACTTTCCTCAATCCATAGTGGCACATGTATACTGGGATTACATCATAGAAGGCATTATTGCCCACAGTGGCCACCCACAGGTGCTTAATGATTGTGACCAGTGGTGACTGGCTAGAATTGTCAGAAAAGTGACTGGCAGAAATCACAACCGCATTCAATGCAGGAAGCTCCACACATGTATCCCACAGGTCAGTACAGGGTTCTTTAGCTTCCATGGTATATAGGAGCAGAAGACCCACTAGAGTGCCTCTGTTAACACCACAACACTGGAAACAGTGGCCTAACCTGGGCTTGTGAGGCTGCTAACTGGACCCTAGAGGACTGGCAACATGTGGCGTGGTCTGATGAGTCATGGTACCAGTTGTTTCAGAGCTGAAGGTAGGGTTTGTGTGTGGCGCATGGACCTCAGTTGTCAATAAGGCACTGTGCAGGCTGGTGGTGGTTCCATACTGGTGTTGGGTGTGTTCTCATGGCATGGGTTGGGTCCAATGGTCCACCTGAACACATCATTGACTGTTTCACTGGTTGGTGACAATTTGCAGCCCTTCGAGAACTTCATGTACCCTTGCAATGATGGGATATTCCAACCGAATAATGCACCGTGCCATCAAGCCCAAGTTGTGTTGCTTGCATGTTCACCCCAATTTAGCATTTATGGGATGTAGTGGAGAGGTCAATTCACGCCAGAGATCCTGCACCTACAAATACCACAATCCAGACAGCATGGTTCAACATCCCTCCACACATTTACAGGGGGTCTTACATGATAGTTGTTCCTGTCCCATGACTTTTAGCATGTCAATGTATATTAAAAGGTGGGTGTTGGGTTCATCTGTAGTTTAACTAATGAAACTCTTTATTTGGCTTCCTGTCTGTTTCAGCTTATCTCTCAACCAAATGTATGGAAGTACTGTGTGGATAACCATACTGATTATTATCTGTGGTGAATAGTAATATGAAACAAATAATAATAATACTTTTTGTTATCATTCTCTTCTTATTATTATTATTATTATTTTTAAATTATTATCATTTTTATATATTACTATTATTTATTATTATTTCTTCTTCTTCTTCTTCGTCGTCTTCTTCTTCTTATTATTATTATTATTATTATTATTATTATCATCATTATGCACAGATATTAATACCAATAAACAAATGAAAATGAAACTCAATAGTTTAGTAGAAAAACCTTAGGAAATTTTGCTGGGGTTAATTTCTAGTACCAACTCTCAGCTTTTAAGCTGGGAAATTCATGAAATACTTGGTTCTTAACTTAAACATAGACAAAAGGTAAAGTCACCAGATCTAAAAGTTATATCAGTGCAACACCAAACTTTTACTTTCACCATGCCGAAAGCTCAAAATATGTATCAAGTTAGGGTGGGGATGGCGTTCCCATGCAAGGAAAAGCACACTCACATGCGCAAAGAGAGCTACTTGTGGAAGGAGAAGCCCTCTCAGAGCACACTAGTACAATGGTGTTAGCTGAAAAGCAGCCTATAATTACTTCATTCTGTCTTTGTGTAATATTATATTACATATTCTTAAAATTGATACAATAATTATGATTATTCAATTATTTAATTTTTTTTTAAAAAGGCAATGTAAAAATGTAAATTGTTTAATCTATGAAATAAAATGTAACGGTGGCAGATGCTAACAGGCAAGGCTAGATTTAAGATCTTTAATAACAAAAGGATGATCCAAAACCAGAGTTGAAAAGCTAGCAACAACGAGATCCACAACAAGACAAAAGGGCAAGACAAAAATCAAGGTCAGGACAGAAAAACAGGTCATATAAGGAAGTCGGTAAACAGGCAATGAAGGAACGCCCAGTATGCTCATGATTAGACAATACTTTGCAAAGAAGCTATGCTAAAGCCAGGGCTTATATACTGAACTAACTAATACATGAAATGAGGAACAGGTGTGTGTGTGTGTGATCAGAAGTCCAGTGAGCCTGAGTGCTGATAGGTTGATCAGTTGGAGTCTTGAGTCATGTGAGGCAGTGAGGGGTTCTGGGAATTGTAGTCTGAGGTGTCAGCTGTAGTTCCAGCCGTGCTGGAGGGAGGCGTGACAGTACCCCACAAGGAGCCCGGGACGACAGAGGAACGAGTGCACCCGCGACGAGATCCCGGAGCAGTCGCGGTGCTGGACGGTAGCTGGACCGCTAGAACGAACCGGACAGGAACTGGAGATACTCTTCCTGGGGTGTCCCCTAGGATGGGGAGCTGGCTTTTCTGGATGTCTCGCGTGGAAATCCGCCATCAGCCCAGGATCCTGGATGTCTTTCACTGGGACCCAGGTGCTTTCTTCTGGTCCATATTCCTCCCGGTCTATGGTGGTATTGTAGGGTTCCACCACGTCCCCGGGAGTCCAGCACCTGACAGACAACGTAGACAGATGCGCCCTCTACCTCCAGGGGCTCGAGTGGCTCTCCATCAGGCAATGCCTCATCCAAGGGCCCTGGAACCAAGGTGAAATATGGAACTGATCAGGCAGATTGAGTCCATATGTAACATCGATTCTTTTGATAACTTGAAATGGACCGATGTACTTAGGTTGCAATTTTCAACTACCTTCCCCAAACCTGAGGTCCCATAAAGAGAGTCAAACCTGGTCTCTGTGCTGAAAGGAGTGCTTGTCTGCTTGCTCCATGGCACGCCTGAAAGCCACCTCGATGTTACAGTGCATTTGTTCCCAGAACACTTCGCTGCATTTCATCCAGTAATCAATGGCTGGAATGTCAGAAGGGGATGCAGTCCAAGGTGCTAGTGGAGGTTGGTATCCTAATACGCATTGAAAGGGAGTTAGTTGAGTAACTGAGCAGATTAGAGAGTTTTGGGCAATCTCAGCCCAGATGAGAAATTTTGATCAGTAACTTGGGTTAATACTACAAAAGGCCCTTAAGAATTTTCCTAACTCTTGATTTACCCTTTCACATTGTCCATTCGATTGAGGATGATATCCAGTGGTAAGACTAACGTTTATACCAAGGTGTTCGCAGAAACCTGACCACACCTGTGATGTGAATTGCGAAACCTCAGTCTGAGACTATGTCTCTGGAGATTCCAAAGTTATGAAATGTGTGTATATACAGGGCCATGGCGGTGCCAGATGTGGTAGGCAGGGACTACGGGAAAAACGATTGATTATGGCATCAATGCTGGTATATTCACCTAAAGGTGTTAAGTCTGTAACAAAATCTATGGATATGTGTGACCAGGGACATTCTGAAACTGGGAGCGGCATTAGCTTGCCGGCAGGTAGAGTTTTAGGGGTTTTGCTTTGAGCACATATGGAGCAGAAACACACAAACCAGAAGACATAATGCTACCATCACTGTATAGTTTATATAGTCTCAGTTTCTAAGTGGATTTGCTTATTGTTAAGGCAACATTAATGTGTCAGGTTTTCATTTTATGTTGAACTTTCACATCAAACTGTAATAAAAACGTTGATCTTAAAGTACATTCTCTTATTGATTCATCTCTTTCAGATCCAAATATCATAGTGTCTGAGGAATGCAAGGTTTGTGGTGACTTATTTACAAGTAATACATGATAATTTTATAATATATGACTACTTAAGTAAATAGATAATTTTATAATATAATATATTATAATATGATATAATATAATATAAGATAATATAATATAATGTTTTATTTTATACAGTGACTAAGACTTGTAACAATCACATCAAATAAGACAGTCACTTATATTGAGTTCTTGTTTTAGGACAATTTACAACAAATTGTGCAGACAATCTTTTCAGCCAAATTGAGAATATCACGGTTCAAGTACTCTCACCAGACATAAGTGCTGTAACAAAGAAGAACAAGTAGTGAAAGAGTCATCTATCATCCTTTCTATGCATTGTGTTAATGTATGTAAATTTATCTCCGATTAATGGTTAGGTAGTAATAAAGTATATAGACATGGTGGTGAATGCCCAGGAGCGGCTTCTGAAGGTTGAAATATTAAGTTCAGATAAACTCACATGTTACGGGAACATAGTGCTGAATAGGACTGAGAAACTGGTGTCTAAAATGGTACAGCCAACAGAAACCACTGACTCAGTTAACATCTCTCTAAATAGCTTAGGTAAATGACTTCATAAGTAAATAGATTAATGATAAGTTTCTACTCAGTATTTTCATTCCTGGATCTTTAGCATGATTATATTTTGGCCAAGAGCAACAATTGTTTTGTCCAAATATGTAGGGGCAAATAGCTCTTACTTTCCAACTGATATCAAAGTTTAAGTATTCCCACTCACTATTAAGAAAATGCTTGCAGAAAGAAATCTTTATTTGATTTAGCATCTATGACAGCAGTATATTGTTTATGACTGATGGTTTATATTTCTTCCTTTTGGGAAAACACCATTTGACTAAGTCTTAAGTTAGGAACCACTGGATTACTGAAATTTTGCACACAAAAACAGAATAGTCCACTCATCATTTAAGCCACAGCATAAATTAGTGTATGCATAGAGAGGAGGGGACACAGGACCTCTTTATTTATTTTTTAAGGTTGTTGGATGGCTGTTTTTTACGACGGTGTTTCAGGGCCACTGTTAATAAAAATAAAAATAGCATTGTATGGTATGATATTTTGAGAAAAAAAGTCATACAGTACGATATTTTAAGAATAAAGTCATAATATTTCGAGAATAAAGCCGTAATATTTTGAGAATAAAGTCATAGAATTATGACATTAAAGTGGCATTAATACCAGGAAAGGTCACAATATTATAGTCAAAGGGTTTGCAAAAGGAAGGCAGCACCTCCTCAGTCATGCTGAAATAAGCATAGACAAAGAGACAGAAGTCTAAAAGGCTGTATAGGGCAGCATATAGTACAAACCATTTGTCTAAGTATTGCCAGAGCATATGTGGTGATTTTTGTCTCAGTGCCATCTGAGTCAAAGGTCATAGGCATTCATTTGTGGTTTTCAGAGATTTTTCTAGATTCCCTGAATGTTTTAATGATGTTATGCACTGTAGAGAGTGAAATACCTAAAATTCCTGCAAAGGCTTGTTGAGGAATGTTATGTTTTAAATTGTTGGAGTATCTGATGATGCATCTTTTTATGGCAACATGCTCAAATGCTTTCTATATCCAGGCATGAATACACCACCTATTTGCTTCTTCATCATTTCACAGCATTGCTAGTTTTACATGGTCTGTGTCCCAACTTTCTTGGAATGCGTTGCAGAATTCAATTACAGAATGAATGCATATTTACCAAAAAATAAAATAAAATTGATAATATGAAACATTAAATATCTTGTCTTTTAACTGCTTTTATTTAAATACAGGTCTAATTGGATTCACAAGACACTGCTTTCTGTTGTTGTTTGCATTTTGCATTTTGCATTCTGTCCCAACTTTTTTTGGAATATGAGTTTGTGGATAACGAGATATAGTAAAGTGCATAACAATAATTCCAGCACAGTGTAGCAGACCAAGCAATTTAGTCTTGTTATTGCTAGAACCTTAGACAAGAAGTTAGAGTAACCTGGATTTATTTAAAGTCTACAGACCAAAGCAAGAGAGACAAAATGCACACAAAAATGATGCTTAAATAACAAGGGCTAAATATCAAACTACTTTCAATGATGAAATAAAGGAAAATTTATCAAAACAACTCAAGTAATGTGATTATCAGCTAAAATAGTATGAGACAGTGTGGTTTAGGGCACTTCCTGGTAAGGCAGCTCAAGACTTAGGCGTGTAAGAGCCTCTAGAGAATTAATCTAAGCATGGATGTTTATAGCTATACGGGTAGATATATCTAGGAAGGGTTTTCATATTAAATAAGTTAGCATCAGAACCTTGACTGCATAAATGAAAGGCAACCAGCCTTACGTTGGAGTCGAGGGAGCTGACTTTAAGCCTTAGTAACATTACAGGCAAACGCAGCCTCAGTCAGCAACTGAGCATAGGCGTCTTGAGGCTGCTCGAGGATGGCTGCTCGTGGTTCTAGGTGATGTCCCAAGGTCTTCGTGTCGACAGAACTGCTCTGACTCTGCTGGAGAAGGTACAGGTTGCAGTCAGGATTTTGAAGCTGGTGGTACTAACTTCACTAACTAGCTCTCTTTGACTGAGACAAAACTTAAAGAAATCCTTCGCTGGCCAGGTAAAAGACCTATTAACCTAACAGACAAGTTACAAAGACGAAAATAAAATTTCAGATCTAATATTTCAGCGTTCTGTCTTTTCAGACCGTGGTCGGCAAAAACTTATGAATTTTGCTAGCTTCTTCTTCAAATGCAGAACTCTCCGAAAAACTGTTCTGTTGCTCAGGTTTTGTTTGGAGGTGGAACCAGAGCGCTTAATTAGCTATTCATTGTTTCCAAGTCTGATTGGTGGTGCATAATCTAGGAGTGTCTTCCCAAGAAAAAACACTGTCCTTTGTTTCAGCTAGATCTGAAAAGAGAAAATAATTCTAATATGAAAATAGTTTAGTTATTCCTTTAAACTTCCAAAACCAACTAATGCAACAAATAGGACATTCATGTATGTTCATAGTTTTAACAGGGTTAATAGGTTTAACCCATGTTACCTAAAAAAAAGCAACACGCGTTAAAAACATGTATGTAATCTCTTGGTGTTGTTTTGTTGGGAGTAAATTTGAACACAGTATGATCGTCAACTAGGAGAATAAAACCAAGCAAAAGAAAATAAAAGAAACAAAAAGAAAAACATATTTACCAGTGTTCTAAACCCACTACCCTTAAATGATTGCATCAGTAATTATCAAAGGGATAAACTACATATTCCTACCGTCTAATAACAGAGAAAGATACATATTTTATGTAATTAACTACATAACATACAAGTAGTATTGCTTATAGATTATATAGACGTTGATTATCATGCATACAACGTAAACGAGTTTTCTTTGATCCGTTTTTCTTTTATGAGCAAATGGCTTTACGAAGGTGTGACTCATTCTCAACACTTGATGGTGCTATGGGTCCATGCCTGAAATCTTCAAAAAAAGGTCAAAATTCGGTCGAAATCATCCTATAAGTCTCATTTTGATATGACCCGTCTCATTAGAGCCCTGATGAATGGTTGCAGTTTGGAGGTGATATGCACCTTAGAAATTTTATTTTCTTTTACTCAAAAAAGTTTAGCCTAAGATTTTTAGGGAGCCATGTGGCTGGATTCCAGGTGAGGTGTTTTATTGTCTCATGGGTAAGGAGAGGTGTTCTAGTCCTTTACAACCATAAATTCGGCATATTTCGGATTTGTGAGGTGTTCCCATGACAGGTTTATGCTCCTAGCTCCAGATTTTGTGAAGCCAGAACTCTTAACTCTTGGGATGGTGATAAGCTAGATAAACAACCAGTCCAGACAGTGTCTGCTACAACAGGCTAATTAAAACTAACATAGCTAATGTTTACACTAAACAAGGGTATGTAAGGATGGGTATATAAATGAACTGCACATGGTACATAAAGGTCTGACCATCACCACACATCATTTCCAAATCATAATTCTCTGAATAACAGTAGATAATCAAATGTGGCCAGCATAGCCAGTGAAGTCCCACGCTCAAAAAACAAGCTGACCAAATGATTTTTGGAAATATGGCAGGAATAAGAGAAATATATTTGTTTGTACTGTCAATAATAATAATAAAAATAATAATAATAAATTTAATAATAAACTTTATTTATATGCATGAAATGCAGCCCAAAGTGCTATACAGAAGTAAAACATCAAATTACAAGACAATAATATATGAAAAAGATAATCATTAAAGTATTGAATTATTAAAAATAAATTAAATAACTAACCAAATAAAACAAAAAAAATGCATTTAATAGAACACACCAGAATAAACATATCATTATATAACTACAGAACCAAATAAAAAGGAAGATCTTTAGTTTGCTTTTAAAAAAGATGCTAGTTGGTGACAGACTGTAGGCCACTGGGAAGTGGTTTTCACAAAGCTTGACCTTAAGGGCTAAAAGCACTTTTAGATCTGACTCTGTGTGTGATTAAATGACCAGTGTCTTATGACTTGAGAGTTCTGTTTGGTTTATACATTGTAAGCAGTAAGAAAGGTATTCAGGGAGAGATCTCATTTACTGGTAGTGGAGAGATCTAATCTACTGATCTGTTCGGTAAACACATCAGTTTTTACATATACAAATCAAGGCCAGCAGCCACGCACAGAAATACTCTAACAAAACAGAACCCTTCTTCCTTCACACACACACACACACCACACACACACACAACACACACGTACACACAGCTAGCATGCTAGCTAATATTTCAGCGTTCTGTCTTTTCAGACCGCGGCCGGCAAAGACTTCTGAATTTTGCTAGCTTCTTCTTCAAATGCAGAACTCTCTGAAAAACTGTTCTGTTGCTCAGGTTTTGTTTGGAGGTTGTTTGGAGGTGGAGCCAGAGTGCTGATAGGTCCTTCTCACCTAAGATTAATTAGCTATTCATTGTTTCCAAGTCTGATTTGTAGTGCATAATCTAGGAGTGCCTTCCCAAAAAAAAACACCCTCCTTTGTTTCAGCTAGATCTGAAAAGAGAAAATAATTCTAATACAAAATGGTTTGGGTTATTCCTTTATACTCCCAAAACCAACAATTGGAACAAATAGGACATTCATGTATTTTCCATAATAGACAGTTTTAACCCATGTTACCTGAAAAGCAACACACGTTAATGTAATGTCTTGGTGTTGTTTTGTTAGGGGTAAATTTGAACACAGTATGGTTGTCAACTAGAAGAACAAAACCAAGCAAAAGAAAATAAAAGAAACGAAAAGAAAAACATGTTTATCAGTGTTCTAAAGCCACTACCCTTAAATGACTACATTGGTAAATTATCAAAGGGATAAACTACATATTCCTACCATCTAATAATAGAGAAAGATATTTTATGTAATTAACTACATAACATACAGGTAGTATTGCGTATAGATTATATATATGTTTAGATGATATATATATGTTGTATGCATGATTATCAAGTTTTCTTTGGTCCTTTTTCCTTTATGAGCAAATGGCTGTTTTGGGGAGGGTTTTTTCGGGTAAATTTGGCTAATTTCAGGATTTGTGAGTGTTCCCACAACAGGTTTTTGCTCCTAACTCCAGAATTCGTGGAGCCAGAACTCTTAACTCTTTGGTTTGGTCTCTCCCTGGATGCCTTTCCTATATAATTATATATTTATTCTGGTGTATTTTATTAAATGCATTTCTGAGTTTTATTTGGTTAGTTATTTAATGTATTTTTATGAATTAAATACTTTAATGATTATCTTTTTTATATATTATTGTCTTGTAATTTGATGTTTTACTTCTGTGAAGCACTTTGGGCTGCATTACATGCATATAAAAAAATGTTTATTATAACAATAATAATAATGATGATGATGATGATTTATCATTATTATTATTATTATTATTATTATTATTATTATTATTGAGAGTACAAACAAATATTTGTTCCTTTTACCTGCCATATCTCTGAAAACACTTGGTTAGCTGTTTTTTTGAGTGTAGGACTGGCTATGTAGTGCAGCACTGGCTATGCTGGCCACATTTGATCATCTGCTGTTATTCAGAGAATTATAATTTGGAAATGATGTGTTGTGATGGTCAGACCTTTATGTATCATGTACAGTTCATTTATATACCCATCCTTACATACCCTTGTTTAGTGTAAACATTAGCTATGTTAGTTTTAATTATTCTGTTGTAGCAGACACTGTCTGGACTCTGTTTAAAACTGGGTTGTTTATCTAGCTCATTACCAAACCAAAGAGTTAAGAGTTCTGGCTCCACGAATTCTGGAGTTAGGAGCAAAAACCTGTTGTGGGAACACTCACAAATCCTGAAATTAGCCAAATTTACCCGAAAAAACCCTCCCCAAAACAGCCATTTGCTCATAAAGGAAAAAGGACCAAAGAAAACTTGATAATCATGCATACAACATATATATATCATCTAAACATATATATAATCTATACGCAATACTACCTGTATGTTATGTAGTTAATTACATAAAATATCTTTCTCTATTATTAGATGGTAGGAATATGTAGTTTATCCCTTTGATAATTTACCAATGTAGTCATTTAAGGGTAGTGGCTTTAGAACACTGATAAACATGTTTTTCTTTTCGTTTCTTTTATTTTCTTTTGCTTGGTTTTGTTCTTCTAGTTGACAACCATACTGTGTTCAAATTTACCCCTAACAAAACAACACCAAGACATTACATTAACGTGTGTTGCTTTTCAGGTAACATGGGTTAAAACTGTCTATTATGGAAAATACATGAATGTCCTATTTGTTCCAATTGTTGGTTTTGGGAGTATAAAGGAATAACCCAAACCATTTTGTATTAGAATTATTTTCTCTTTTCAGATCTAGCTGAAACAAAGGAGGGTGTTTTTTTTGGGAAGGCACTCCTAGATTATGCACTACAAATCAGACTTGGAAACAATGAATAGCTAATTAATCTTAGGTGAGAAGGACCTATCAGCACTCTGGCTCCACCTCCAAACAACCTCCAAACAAAACCTGAGCAACAGAACAGTTTTTCAGAGAGTTCTGCATTTGAAGAAGAAGCTAGCAAAATTCAGAAGTCTTTGCCGGCCGCGGTCTGAAAAGACAGAACGCTGAAATATTAGATCTGAAATTTTATGTTTGTCTTTGTAACTTGTCTGTTTGTTTGTACACTTTAAGTTTAAACCATGCTTAGAGAAGGACAGTAGAGAAGGTCTTTTACCTGGCCAGTGAGGGATTTCTTCAAGTTTCAGCACAGCTTAAGACAGGTAGATAAATAGATAAATCTACCCATATAGCTATACATGTCCATATTTAGGTTAATTCTCTAGATGCTCTTTAATGCGTAAGTCTCGAGCTGCCTTCCCAGGAAGTGCCCTAAACCACACTGTCTCATACTATTTTAGCTGATAATCACATTACTTGAGTTGTTTCATATTATCAGTTTGAATTTTTGGTAAATATACATTTATTCTGTAATTGAATTCTGCAACACATTCATAAACCGTTGGGACACAGGCAATGTAAAATTAGCAATGCTGTAAAATGATCAAAAACCAAACAGGTGATGCATTTATGCCTGGATATAAAAAGGATCCAGGAAATGCAGAGACCTTTATGAGCACTTTGGCAAAAAAAAGATCCATCAGCAACAATTTAAAAATAACATTCCTCAACAAGCATTGGCAAGAATTGTAGGTATTTCATCCTCTACAGTGCATAACATCAGTAAAACGTTCAGGGAATCTAGAAAAATCTCTGAAAACCACAATGGTATGCCTATGACCTTTGACCCTTCAGATGGCACTGCATTAAAAACTGGCATGCTTCTAAAATGAAAATCACCACGTGAGCTCTGGGAATACTTTAACAAATGGTTTATGCTCTGGTCTCTTTCATCTGTGCTTATTTCAGCATGACTGTAGCAAGAAACATTCTGTATGTGTTACAACAGCATGACTGCATAATCAGAGAGTGTGGGTGCTAGAATGGCCTGCCTGTCTCCTGTTGATAATGTGTGGTGCATTACACAGTGCAAAATATGACCGCAAAACCCTATACTGTTGTACAAGTGAAGACTTGTATAACTGAAGAATGGCAAAAAAAAATTCTTTCAAAACTGGATTAAACGTTTTCTTCAAGTGTTGTTAAAAGGAAAGGTGACATAACACAGCGGTAAACATGCTCTTGTCCCATCTTTTTGCAATTTGTTGCAGACATGATATTATGAATAAGCATGTATTTGCAATAAATAAATAAGCAAATAAATTAATAAACACATAAATTTCATGAGACAAAACATCAAATATCACATTTTTGTACTGATTTCAATGTAACATGTTAAATTTTTACATACTGTCTCAACTTTACTAGGGGGATCTGGGGACATGGTCCACCAGAATTTTTTAAATGGCCTCAAAATGTCATTGTGAACTTCAGAGCAGGAAAAGACAGAAAATGTACCAAAAATGACTATTTAAACAAGTCAAGCTATGCTATCTCCTCTCTCTTAACTAAGCCAGAATGTCCTAAAAAATATTTAATACACAGATCAGTTCAGTCTGAGGAGTCATAATCATACAAAAGAATGATTTTGCTCTGTAGGCATGTTTAATATGCTAGGCATCAGATTTACAAGATTTCAAGGATTAATGGGAGATCAATCAATTCAAATTCTATTTTTTTGTTTTAACTGGTAAAAAATGTTTTCATTGTTCTGGCCTTCGATGGAGCTGCCACCTCTTAGTGTCCATCTACACTATTGGGGAAAAAAAATGGGCCAAGCCCAAAGTGGCAAAATGTTAAGCTTTTAATGGGCTTAACAACAAATCATTAAACAAATAAAGTAACTTAGTATTGGAGAGCTTTCTCTTTTGATTTCTTTAAATGTTGAAGTTTTGTGTGTAAATTTGCAAACAACCTTTCACAGAAAGAGTCAGTACTGATGCCTTCAAACCACTGAAAAACATTAACAAGCTTTGTGTAATGTGAGGCCAGATATTCTCTATAGGCTTTAAATCTGGAGTCTGACTATATAAACCATCTGTAAAAATATATATTTTGAGTTTGACCCATTTTTTTTGCCCAGGAGTGTACAAGTTGAGGATTTGAGGGATATAAAATGATGTAATGATCAACACTATATGACCTCTTCACTGACATTAACTTAAGCAACTGCAAATGACAATATATGACAAATACTGGTGTCATTTTTGTTATGACCCTGTCTAGAGCAGCAAACGGCTTCAGGGACAAATGGCAAAATTTTAATCAAAATAATTGACAACTAAAAATCTAACTAAACTAAAAATAAAAGAAATGAAAATACAGATGGCTACCTTTACTCCCTATAGTAAAACAGAAGAAAAGGTAAGCAAACAAAATAACACTCGTCCCCTAATTTCCCAAAGCTTACGAAGTCTAATAAAGTAGTCACAAATTTAAGAATGGAGGCGAAATGAAGCAGAGTAGATCAAAGAGTGCCAGGCTGGTTCTTCTAGATTACGTTAGAGGGGAGAGACTCCTGAACATCTTTCGAAATGGTGGCTTGAGGCTATATATAATCTAAAGATAAAATCTCAATTATGCTAATCAGATTTTATTAAAACACACACACATCATCTAAGGGCTGGGGCCTATCCCAGCTGTCATTGGGCAGAAGGCAGGATATACCCAGGACAGATCACCAGTCCATCGCAGGGCAGACAGACAGTCATATACATCCACACACACAATCACTCACACATTC
Organism: Colossoma macropomum; assembly: GCF_904425465.1. Classification (NCBI taxonomy): domain Eukaryota; kingdom Metazoa; phylum Chordata; class Actinopteri; order Characiformes; family Serrasalmidae; genus Colossoma; species Colossoma macropomum. Next base: position 7,817,459 of record NW_023494808.1, on the reverse strand, counting down.
ACACCTAGGGGCAATTTAGTGTGTCCAATTGGCCTGACTGCATGTTTTTGGACTGTAGGAAGAAACCGAAGTTCCTGGAGGAAACCCACACAGACACAGGGAGAACATGCAAACTCCACACAGAAATGACCCTGGTTGCTCAGCCAGGAATCAAACCCAGGCCCTTTATGCTGTGAGGCAACAGCGCAGACCAAAAAAGAATGAATCATATCTGAAATTTACCAAATGAGTAAGGTTCAGGAACACTAAGAAAACTAATCTCCCTGAGGGTAAATGAGGAGCACAACACACACATTCTGAAACAGAAAAAAAAGGCAAACACAAGCTAAGCTTTTAAACCTAAAGAAACGGATAACAAATGTACTATCCCAGTGTTTGCAAGTGATACAAAGTGATATTTTGGAAACCAGATACATTTCTAAAGCTGAATGCTACAGCCGGAACTAAAACCACCAAACACCGAAGGCCTTCTCTAATCTACATTACAACAATATTAAAATATTCTAATTCTACATACAAAATCCCAATTGAAGGCTTAAAGGGGCACTGGGCCTCTCACAGCAGTAATTTTGTGTGGGTGGAGTTTGTGTGTGAGGGGAGAAGTAGTGCTGCAGAAATTCATGCTCAGCAGTTTTATTACTCCATATCTGTGTGTAGCTGCTGGCCTTGATTTGTATATGTAAAAATTGTTGATATAAATAACAGATCAGTAGATTAGATCTCTCCACTGGCACCATTTCAGTTCTGTTTTAAATTTAGAAAAAAGTTTTTAGACTGTGAACTTTGAAAGCTTCGAATGACATTTCCTCTAAACATTTTTTCTACTTCTCATGATGTATAAACCAAACAGAGCTCTCAGGTCATCAAACACTGGCCATTTAATCATACACAGAGTCAGATATAAAACAAAGAGCTTTTAGCCATTAAGGTCCAGCTCTGAGGAAAACGCTGCCTGATGGCCTGAAATCTGCCACCATTTTTTGTTGTTGTTGTTTTTGCTGTTGTTATATAAAGATATATTTATTCTGGTGTATTTAATTAAATGTGTTTTTATTTTTGGAATTTTATTTTCTTAGTTATTTAATTTATATTACATAATTAATAACTTTTAAAGATGGTCCCAATTTATTAAATTGTATCTTTTTGTAATTTGGTGTTTTTTTATTATGTATTTATTTTATTATTAAAAACAGTAAAAAGACAATAAATGTAATCTTATCTTTATCTTATCAACCTCTTTAGACCGGGAACATTGTGAAATATTCAAAAACATCTTAACCCGGTGATGCAATCGTGCTTGGATATAAAAGGAGTATCCAGGAAAGGCCGAGTCCTTTATGAAGAAGGATGGGCAGAGGCTCGCCACTTTGCCAGCATCAGCAAAAAAGTTTTTTTAAAATAACATTCCTCACCAAGCATTTTCAAGGTTATTAGGTACTTCACCCTCTACAGTGCAAAATATTACAAATGATTCAGGGGAAAGTTGTGCATATAGGACAAGAATAAAAAAAACACAACTAAATGCCTATAATATTTGCCCCTTCAGATGGCACTGCATTAAACACCAGCTGTTTGTCTGTGATGAATATCACTACTTGGACTCTGAAATACTTTGACAAATAGTTTGTACGATATGCTGCCATCCGTACCTATTTCAGCCTGAGAGCAATAAGAAATATTCTGCACATGTAACAACCACATGGCAGCGTATTCAGAAAGTGCAGGTGCTAGACTGGCCTGCCAGCATGGGGCTGTGTATGTTCTTACTGGGGAATTGCTTATTTGAAACTATTGTATTGTCCACACTGCCTATGTAATATGGATAGCGCCACTTGATTTCCTTACATTCCATTCCATGTAGTGTTATGTTATGTAATGATGTTGCAATTGCTTGATCTACTGATCCAAGCTCCTCCCTTTCTATGGAACTTTTTTCCATCCAAATTCCACCCCTTTATCATCCCTCCCCTTCCCTATTCATCCCTGGCCTCCCTCCCTCTCTCTTTCTCTCACACAACCTTTCATTCTGCATCCTCCCACCACCCCTTTCATTCCTCTACCTCAAGTCTCCATCCCATCTTAGCTCCATCCCATCTCAGCTCCATCTCAGCCCACTCCATCTCGGATCGGCTCCTGCAACCCAGCTCTGCAACTCCTTTCTGACCCTCCATGGCTCCATCTCAACCTGGCTCCCTCTCAACCCGACTCCTTCTCAGATCAGCTCCTGCAACTCCTTCCTAACTCTACGTGGCTCCATCTCAGCCCACTCAATATTGTATCAGCTCCTGTAACCCAGCTCTGCAACTCCTTTCTGACCCTACATGGCTCCTTCTCAACCCAGCTCCCTTTCAACCTAGCTTCTTCTCGGATCAGCTCCTGCCACCTCTCTCTGCAACCCCTTAATTTTTTCTTTGGATCCATCTCATCCTGGCATCTCAAGTTCAACTCCTTCCTGGTTCAGCTCCAATGTTTCTCAGCTCTGCAACTCCTCACTTCACTTGACCCCATCTCAGATCGGCTCCATCTCAGCCCAGCTCCATCTCTGCCCACTCCATTTCGGATCAACTCCTGCAACCCATCTCTGCAGCTCCTTTCTGACTCTTCATGGCTCCATCTCATCCTGACTCCATCTCAGGTTCAACTCCTTCCTGGTTCAGCTCAGATGTGTTTTAGCTCTTCAGCTCCATCTCAGATTGGCTCCTATGCGACTCAGCTCTGCTACTCCTTTCTGAGTCAGCTTGGCTCCATCTCAGATCAGCTCCATCTCCGTTAGGATCCAACACAGTCAGCTCATCACTGTCTTAACTCAGCTTCAACTCAGACCAGCTACACCTTGGATGAGCTTTGTCTCAACTCAAATCTATTTCTTCATTTTTCCCTCTGATTGGACTACTGTTGGTTTGTTTGTGAAAATGCTGCCTATAACCTGCTGCTCTCCTAGTCACTTTGGTTGTTCGTTGACCAGTGCTGAATGACTTCCCTTGTGCTGTTGCCTTCACTCTCTCATCTCATTCGGCGCTCAGTATGGGAGCCATGTCCTTTTGCCATCGCCAGTCTTTTGGCGGCTTAAATTCCAAGCAAATGATTCTCATCCATTCCTTGCTAAACTACCTCCCACAGTGGCCAGAGAATCATCCGGTTGCCTTGGTCATCAAGCCCAACAACCGTCATATGGACCAGTTACCTCCAACAGCCATTTCTGCTCCTCCATGTTTATTTAATTCAGGATTTTGTAAAAATATGCTCATTCTGATGCCTGAAACACATTCCAAAAAATTTGGGACAGGATCAATTTAAGACTAGAAACATTGTAAAATGTTCAAAAAACATGTTAAACAGGCAATGTAATGCTTGGGTATAAAAGGAGCTTCCAGGAAAGGCAGAGTCCTTTATAAGGAAGGATGGGTCAGGGATCACCACTTCAAAAACAAAAGCATCAGCAAAAATATTTTGTACTGTAGAGGGTGAAATACCTAAAAAAAAATTAGGTATTTCACTCTGTCTGTGCATAAAGGTCAAGACTGAAAAACACAACTGAATGCCTGTGACCTTTGGCATGCCTCTGTGATGAATATCACCACATGGATATTGAATACTTTCATAAATGGTTTGTACAATATGCTGCCATATTTTGCCCCTTAGAATCTTTTTCAGGGACATCCTTATTTTAGCATGATAGCGGCAAGAAACATTCTGCACGTTACAACCGCATGGCTGCATATCCCAGAGAGTGCAGGTGCTAAACGACCTGTCTGTCTCCTATTGAAAACCTGTGGTGCATTATAAAGTGCAAAATACAAATGTCATGAAATCCCCTTATTATTACACCGCTGAAGACTATAACTGAATAATGGCAAACAATTCTGCTTTCAAAACTGAATGAAATGGAGTCTTCAATCGACAAACATTTAATAAGTGTTTTTAAAGGAAAGGTGAGGTAATACAGTGATAAATATGCTCCTATCCTAACTTTTTTGAAACGTGTTTCAGGCATCATATTTGGAAAAAGTGAAAATGAATACAAACAGTAAACAAATAAATAAATAAATAAATAAACAGAACATCATTGTGTTTTTGTCCTGTTTTCAATGTAATACAGTTCAAACAATTTAGTAATGAATGTGTTCCAAATATTTGTGTATTGGGTTTGTACTAAATCAGCTAGAATTTTATTTATTTATTTATTTATTTATTTATTTTGTAGGCTGCTGAACTGCGAAAACAGTAAGGAACCATCAACACATTACACCACAAAAGTCCAAGCTCGACATACCAGTATGAAGTCTTATGAGTCAGTGCAGGCTTTTTAGCAGACAAAGGACCAGTGATGCTCAGTTAGAATTTTCAGAATGTTCTCTACTTATAACTACTGTTAAAAACAAAGATTTTTGCCAGATTGACCTTGTGACTTTTATGTAAAGCACAGACATTATGTCACATATAATCTATCATTTAGCCTCATCCCAAGCAATCAAACATTAAACCAGGTAAATGTGTTTAATGTGTGACTGGCCTTCACTGCAGTCAGGCCTGTTTAACCCCTAGACCCTTTTACTATGGGGTCATGCTGTTGTAACATGTGTATATATGTGAATATGGTTTGTCATTGTTTTGCTGCAATAAACAAACCCCTTCCTGAAAAAGACATAATCTGGCTGGCAGATCTTGTTGCTCCAAAACCTGCATATATTGTTCAGCAGTAATGGTGCCTTCACAGATGTGCCTGTCATCCATGCCATGTGCACTAATGAATCCCCAGCTGTGCACTGAGTTTTGCGCTCCCTCTCACTCCTCTCTTTACTCTAGCCTCCTCTCAAGGTTTCTGTTCTCTGCTCTCTGTCCCTAAGAAAAAAATAAATAAATAAATAAAGAAATCCTCTTTCTTTCTCTTCAGTTTTGATTTTGTTTTGTTTTGTTTCTGTTGGGAAAATTATTTGGCACCTTTAGTTACTAATTTTTCTCTCTACTTCTGAGAAAGCCAGTTTTCCCCTGGCGTCCTTCGTTCTCTTTTCCCACCTGAACCAAAATGGGTGGGTTTAGAATTTGGCACTTGAGCAGGACCTGCAGCAAATACTAACCCAGCGGCAAGGCCTTACTGCAACCATACAGGCGGTTATCTCACCTGAAGGAGCTCCTGAGTCTCCTTCAGCTCGTGCTCCTTAGTCTGCAGGGGCATCTGCTACACGGGCAGAGCCCCGGCTGCCAACCCCAGAATGCTACATGGGGGATCCTTGCATTTGAACAGCAGCCCTCCAGGTTCTCCTCAGAAAGGGCTAAAGTGGCATATATAATTTCTCTTCCTTTGGGTCGAGCCCTTGCTTGAGCTTCTCCTGTATGGGAGAATCAACCTGATGTGTGTACTTCCACAGATGTGTTCATGGTTGCTCTACACCAGGCTTTTCACCATCCTGTCAGTGAAGGAGACATTGGCTCCCATTTCCTGTGCATATGTCAGGGAACGATTATGCCATCAAATTCTGCACTTTAGCAGCAGAGAGTGACTGGGATTGTGCTGCACAGGATTCAAGGATGAGCTGGCCTTTCGTGACCCTTCATGCACTCTCGAGACCTACTCGAGCTAGTGCTCAAATTGCAGGAATGATGGGGGACTTGCGCAGTCCATGAGTAACCTTTAGCCTCCCCTTACCTCTGAGGTGGGTTCTGCCCCACAGGTGCCCCCTAAAGAGGTGCCCCAACTCATGCAGCTGGGGCACACCCACTTGTCCCAGCATTAGTGTGAGGCCCACACAAGGGAGGGCCAGTGCCTCTATTGCAGTCAGGCAGGACATCTGTGCCCTGCATGCCCCGAGTTGTTGGGAAAAATCTGTGTTGAAAATGACTCATCCACTCCCCCAGGGACAATGGGGTCTTCCTCAATGCAGTCATCTCATGGGGCAAGACAGCGAGGAACGCCTCAAGGCCTTTATCGACTCAAGGGCAGCAGAGAATTTCATTAAAGCAGTGTTAGCCAAGGCCTGTGGTTGCTTTTGATCGCTCCAGATCAGCCCCTACCCATCTCAGCCATTGATGGGTGATCTTTCAAGTCAGGGGCAGTCTCTCACCAAATCAAACCCCTCATGCTGCACATCAGACAGCACGTCGAGCAGGTCTCCTTATACCTGATCAGCATCCTCACACTTATTGCTGGGCTTTCCCTGGCTCCAGTGCCACAATCCTCTCTAGATGTGCAGAACTGGTCCATCCTTTCATGTGCCAGACCTCCCGTTTACAGGTCCCAGTGCTCCGAGATGTAATTTCCCAACCCCGGATCCAGAATCCTCTGACCAACTTTAGTACCTTCAGAATACTGGAACCTCCAGGAGGGCTTTAGCAAGAAGAAGGCCCAGGTTCTGCCCCTCCATCGGCCTTACAATATTGGCATAAACCTGTTACCTGGCACCAGTCCCCCTCAGGGCCGACTATTTTCCCTGTCTGCCCCAGAACGTAAGGATAGATGGATAACATGGAGGATTACATACAAGAGTCCTTGGTGCATAGTGTCATCTGTCGATCAACCTCCCCAGCAGGAGCAGGTTTTCTTTTCATAGGGAAGAAAGACAGGAGTCTTTGCCCCTGTATTGATTACTGGGGACTCAATAAGATTAAAGGACTGCTACCCCTACCTCTCATGATCTCTGCCTTTGAGGCACTGGAACAGGCATCCATCTTCACCAAGCTGGACCTGCACAGTGCCTATGACCTAATCAGGACTAAGAAGGGGCACGAATGGAAGACAGCCTTCATAACCCAATCGGGCCACTATGAATACTTAGGTATGCCCCTTGGGCTGATTAATGCCCCAGCCATTTTCCAGCCTTATATTAAAGAGGTTCTGAGGGACATGTTTGGTCGTTACATGTTCATCTATGTTCATCTGGATGACATTCTCATCTTTCTCAAGAACCAAGATGAACATGTAGCCCATGTCTGATGGGTTCTCAAACTGCTCCTGGTTAACCACTTGTTTGTGAAATGAACAGGAGAAATCACTATTCCATGTTCAGACAGTATTTGTTCTGGGATTTGTGGTGTCAAAGAACCACTTGAGCATGGATCCAGCTAAGGTCCAGGCCATGACCCAATGGCCACACCTACCTGCCTCCACGTGGTACAGCGCTTCACGGGCTTTGCTAACTTCTTCTGCTGGTTAGTGAAGAATTTTAGCATGATAACCACACCACTGGTTTCCCTCACAAAAAAAGATTTTGGAGCAGAGATGTGGCCTTAGAGATGTGGAGGCACTGGCTGGAGGGAGCCAAACATCTCTTCCTGGTTTGGACAGATCACAAAAATTTGGCGTATATTCAGCAGGCCAAACAGCTAAATCCACTCCAAACCAGGTGGGCACTGTTCTTTGCCCAATTCAACTTTCTGTTGTCATACAGACCCAGGTCGAAGAATGCTAATCCAGATGCTCTCTCCTGCCAGAGGGAGCCCTCCACTCTAGAGCAACAGCTAACATCCATAGTCCCAGAGGGCTGCATAGTGGCTTCAAACCAGTGGAGGGGTGGAAGCTGCTGTATGACGAGCCCTCAGAAACAAACCAGATCTGGGAAGTGGCCCCCATGATAGATTACATATTTCTGCTTGCAGGGTGTGCACCTGCAACAAGGAGTCCAGGACTAAACTGGCAGGTCTGCTCCATTCGTTACCCTGTCGCCCATGGTCTTGTGTTTCCCTTAACTTTATCACATGGTTTCCCCTGTCCTTGGGCAAAACCATAATCCTGGTAATTGTTCAACACTTCTTTAAGGTGATCAGGTTTGTGGCTCTCCTGAAGCTTCCATCTGCCAGGGAGATGACCAAGCTATTCCTACAGCAAGTAGTCAGAGTCCATGGGTTTCCTAGGGATGTTGTATCAGACAGAGGACCTCAATTTGCCAGCCAGTTCTGGGTAGCCTTTTGCAAACTACTGGGGGCAAAAGCCAGCCTTTCATTGGGCTTCCACCCCCTGTTAAATGGCCAGATGAAAAGGGTTAACCAAGATCTAGAGTGCACCCTCCGGTGTCTGGACTCCTCTAACCCTTCCTCCTAATTGGAACACCAGATTAGGGAGGAGTATGCACACAACACATTATAGTACTTGTCCCTGGGCATGTCCCCCTTGGAGTGCCAGTTTGGGTATGTCAGTCAAGCCCATCGTCCAACACCTGGACACAGCTGGTAATTTGGGTAAGAGGGCTGAGAGTTTTGCACTTTCCCTCACTTCCCAAGGTTCTCCTCTCTGCTCTCTGTTATTGGGAAAGTTATGTGACACCTTTGGTAACAAATTTTTCTCTTTACTTCTGAGAATGTCAGTTTTCCCTGGCATCCTTTTTTTCCAACCAATTTTCAGGCATATCCTTATAAGATGCACTCTTTCAGGACTTTTCGCCATGGGTTCACTTGCTCTAGTAGAGCGCTGGATGTTCGATCCCTGGCTTTATTACTCTATTAAGGTTTTTAGTTAAGCTCATCCTTCCCATTGTATATTAGCTTGGGACTTGGGTCCCATCTCCCTAAAACCTGTGGTGGCTCCCCTGGGAGGCCTTTGTGATATAACTTGGACTGCTTGTGTTCACATCTTCTGGTGAGCCGTTCCACATTACATTCTGTTTTTATTTATTTTTCACACAGTGTCCCAACTTTATTGAGGAATGAGGTTGTAATTAGAAACAGTGTGCAAATAAAAAAAAAATGCATTTACAAGATCATTACTAATGAATTTGCAAAACCAAAAATATAGTGGGACTTGATTCATTCTTCATTCTTAATTATTAACACATAACAGTTATTAAACTGTTAATAACTGTTATACTTTATTCTTTAACTGTTATACTGTTACACTTTAAACATTTACAAAAAGACCACATTTAAAATTGAATTTCTTATTCTTAATAACCACTGTATATTTCCAAGTTATAAATAGTCAAAGATGGAAATTATGTAAGTCTCACATCTCGCTGACCCTGCTCTCATGAAAGACTTGATCTCTCAGAATTCTCTGGAACATCACGTGACTGAGACACCCCACACCTCAGTGAACTCAATCTAACAAACAAAGAATGCAATTAGGCACATAGCAAATTTCACAGCGTTAAAGAATGTTGATTGCTCCAAGTCAAAAAGATGGTTTTACTCCCAACTAGTTGATTAAACTCAGAGTCTGATGTTATAGGATAGTGTAAGCACCAGATTTCTTGCAAGCAGTTTTTTTTCAAATTGTGGTCATTTTTGGCAGTCCATTTGGTTGATGACTAAGGCCATTAGATATCTTTACATTTTATATGATTTGTAACATGTAATTTAAAACAATTCCTATACTTTTGTAAACTTAATATACTTTATCTCCTATGCTTAACTGTTGTAAAAACCATGCTAATAATGTTATAGGGAGAAACCTGCCTTGCCTTCTGCTAACGTTAGCAAACTAACCACTGTTAACTTAGGCTGAATCCCAAATGGCTCCCTACTACCTATGAATATTCAATGACTTCCCAGAGTGAGCACATCACAGCGAGCGACAGAGCGAGCACACTAACCCAAACTGAGCGTACTAAGCTGAATTCTTTTGTTTTTATTTTTATAATGGTGGTTTTTCACCATGCCTACACTCATCTTTCCACACGGTTGCGAGAGTTGTACCCATCTATCTGAGAAGATAGCAGAGTTGGAGGGCAGAATCATGCTTCTGCACCAAATCAAGGAGGATAAGAACCTACTAGACTTAATGCTAGCAACTGCTCAGCCCCTGACTTCAATAACCAGGGTGTATGCAGCCTCGTCACAACTCGAAGAAGCCTCGACTGTGTGCGGGATGGAAGAGCTGAGGTGCCCTTCTCCAGCAGTTCTTGGGAAACACCCATGATCACCACCACTGCAGGCCTCCTCGACGCGGTGTCGGATGCCATTGCGCAGCCTTCTTGCTGGATGCCATCTCTGGATGCCGATGCGCAGCCTTCTCGCTGGATGCCATCTCTGGATGCCGATGCGCAGCCTTCTCGCTGGATGCCATCTCTGGATGCCGATGCGCAGCCTTCTCGCTGGTCCTCACTGCTCATGCAGCAGTTACCACCATCTACATTGATTTTTGGGAACTCTGTCAGAAGACACGTAAACAGAGACTCAGCAATCATCTACTCCTTCTCAGGTGCCAAGATAAATGACATTACACAGCAGCTTCCTAGCCTCCTCACTAAGCATGCAAATGTTTGCAATGTGATTATACATGTTGGCTGTAACAACATCAAAGATGAAAAACTGAACTCTTGAAGAAAGACTTTTCACAGCTATTTAATGCCCTCAAAAATCTGGTCCAATCCCCTCCCTTTTTTTTGCAAAACTTTCCTGTCAGTGTTAAACAAGCATGCCTTCTATAAAAATGGGAAAATCAGAGATAGATCAAACCCCTCGTTCAATTCAGAAATATCTTCCTTGCTCAATGCAAGAAATAAAGCATGGGCCCTAGATAGAAGAAATGGTGACAGAGACTACTGGCTTACCTTTAGGCAGCTAAGAAATAAATGTACTTCTTACATCAGAAAAGCTCAAGCAGAATTCTTCCTCCAGATATTTACAAACTCAGCTACAAATTCATCTAAATTCTGAAAGAAAATTAATATGCTCAATAACAAGTCAATGCCCGTTCCAGCTGCTGGACATTTATTCAATGATACTAACATGGAAGCACCTCTCAATGTAATAGATACACCCTCTGCTGTAAGACATTGTCTCTTTACAATTCACCCTCTCTCTCCTCACTTAGTGGCTAAAGCACTTAATACCATCAATACTAAAAAAAAACATACAGGAGAGCTAAGGCCTGCATCCCTGATTATTTTACAACAAATTACATATATTTTTAATATATCTATTTTATCAAGGAGAATTTCCAGTATCTGGAAAACAGCACATATAACTCCATTTCACAAAGGAGGTGATGCTGCTGATCTTAATAACTATAGACCCATCTCAAAATTGTCATGCTTAGCCAAGACCTTAGAAACCTTAGTGAATTATCAACTCAAGGCATTTCTGAATAGAAATTCAATCTTGTCAGACTACCAGCCTAGTTTCAGAGAAAAGCACAGCTCAATCTCTTGGGCTACTCTCATGGTAGACAATCTTTTTAATGCCATCGATAAAAAAAAACAACAAAAAAAAACATTGCACAGCCTTTTTTATTGACCTCTCTAAAGCCTTTGATACAGTTGATCATTCCCTACTCTTAAAAATTCTACAAAACATTGGTTTCGATCTCAGGGCTACTAACTGAATTAGAAATTATCTCTCTGTTAGACAGCAGCATGTGGCCCTAAAACAGAGTAAATCAGAAGTACTTCCAATAATAAAGGGGGTCCCTCAAGGTTCAATCCTTGGACCAGTATTATTTAATATTTATATTAATGATATTGCCACATCAATTGTTGACTGCAAAGTACACTATATGCTGATGACACTATCTTGTACTGCTTGGCATAAACTAGATTTAAATGTTGAGAAAATTAAATTTATGTTGTTTTCCAGAGCCTATAAAATTGATTTTTGCACTTTTAAAATCACAACCCTGAGGGTATCTGACACTGAAAGAGTTAATGAGTACAAATACCTTGGCATATGGCTGGATGACAAATGTACTTTTAAACAGCATGTTAACAAACTTACATGTAAACTGAGACAAAAACTTGGCTCCCTGTATCATAACAACGTATGTTTCCCAATGCACACAACTACTATGAAATCTCTAGACTCTGTATACCACACTGCCTTAAGATTCATTACTGGTGACCCATATAATACCCATCACTGTATATTACGTGAAAAGGTTGGCTGGTCATCTCTGTCTGTGCGTCAGGAGACACATTGGCTTCTTTTTATCAATAAAGCACTTACTGGCCATCGTACATCACAGAAAAGCTCAGTGTAAATAATGCAGTTTATCAGACTCATTCTAGTGATAGGATTACCTTCAGGTGATGAGAGCTTTTACTGAACTGGGAAAATCAGCTTTTAGCGACAATGCTCCAGTGAGCTGAAATTCATTACAGGAAACTCTAAAACTTCGCTCTCTGGTGTCACATGAACATTTTAAACTTTTAGTCTCCAACCACCTTCACACAGCCTGCAACTGCTTTATTTGATTTTATTTAACTTTTAATATGATTTCTGGTGTGTTTTAGCTATGGTTAAGCTGTTGTTGTTCATAGCTATAACTTTTTTATTATTCTTTTTACTCCTTTTATTTATTTTATTAGTATTGTTTTCATATATTTTATTATTTTTATTTATTTTATTATTGTCAATTATTGTCTTACATTTTCTATGTCTTTTATTTCATTAATTTATGTTTTTATTTATTTTATCCTTTTTATCTCTTTTATCTGCTATAGATTTAATGGTTTATTGGTACCTTCTTATTATTCAATTTTACTATTGTGATTTTTATTATTTTATTACATTTGATTTATTTTTACTACCCAACTTCTCAATCCCTGATTTTGTATTGTTTAGCTACATTGTAAATGAGGGTCTCCCTTAATGTATTCTGAGTTTAAATGAAGGTTGATTGATTGATTGTTTTGCCCCATTAAATGTCTCAGATGCATTCTGGGACAATGTGCAGTTTGTGGCTGAAAGTAAGTGAAGAAGAAGGTACAGAAAACTAGAATAAACAGCACAGAGCTTCAGCAGACAAGAGAATGTGGCTTCACAGTGACTTGATAATTAATTAATTAATAATAATAATTTACCCATAAATTATACATTGACAAATTATAAAATGAGCAGTCTTTATTTTGACAATAAATTACTGAAATACTAAGATAAGTGTGAAATAACAGAGATTCACTCACATCTGGACAAAAGACATTAAACTTATTAAAACAAACACGGAACTCTAATAATCATGTGAACAGTTCTAAGCAAAACTTATAAAACCAACAAACTACTTGAATAGAGAGGTGCATTGATTTTTTATTTTTTTTTCACTTTGCTATTAATGTCACAACTCATTGTTTATTAATGACCATATAGATATAAGGTGATGTGGCACCACAACCACTCAACACCCCTCCAAACACCACCCACCCCACCCTCTCACCCACCCCCTGCTTTGACTGAAACAAAGAACAGAAATAACAGAGACAAAACAAAAGAAGTAAAGAGACAGGATGAAATAATAATAATGATAATGATAATAATAATAATAATGACAAACTGGACATACAGGACAGACAAACACAAACACTTAACAAAACAATAAACAAGGCAGTAATGCCCCTTAGGGGGCAATTCAGACCATGCTGTGGTTTCACAGAGCCAGTATGTTCCTACTGGTGCAGGTAGATGACATAACTGAGTCAAGGCCAATAGATTATGCCAGTGAGCACCTTCTTAAGAGTGGCTTGAGAAGGAAGCCTCAATGATGATCCTGGTGTCTGTAGACTACCCTTGCTTTCTAAGAACTGACTTTTTGGGAATCTTACTAAAGAAGATGATTCACCTCTGTTTTCAGTACACCAAGAACAGAAACTAGGGTAATAATGTGTTACATGCCTTCTCACCAGGAACACAACAGCTATTGATCACTAGAACAGTGACATTATGACATGAGGAAATATTGACTGGCTCACTAGTAGAAGATTGTAAGATGGAGCATATGTCACAACTGGAGATTGGATATGATGTCCATGAGATTCCTTCAGTTACACTTACAGGTTAAAGGACACACACAGAGAAGAGATGGGGAAAAATCAATCTCTCTTCGGTTATTCAAGGAAACGCTTGGGACATGACTTCCCCCCTTGGCTTGTTCTCAATGCAATATCTATATAAAGTTGGTGATACTAAACATAACCACCACATCTACATCTGTATAAGCCTTCACATTCATACTTTGTCTTGTTTAAAAATTAGGCTCCATTGACAAATAGAATGTTCATTGTTTCTTCTTTATCAAGTCTGCTTTTGTTTTTAAGCTTGCCATTAGAGAAGTAGGTCCTACTCCTTCTGAGTTTTACTAATGCACAAATGTGAATAACATATGGTGTCTTGAGACAAGACTTGTCCATGATGGGTGCAGGTCAGGGAGCTTGAGTGATTTGCCCTAAAACACTTCTGAGGAGCAGGCACAACCTTCCTTCACACTTCACTGCTTAGATAGTAATCAGAAGAACCTGATAAGGACCCTCCCATCTAGGTTCTAAAGATTGTTTATGTTTCTTCACCATCACCCATTGGCCTGGAATTATTTTGTGGCCACCTTCAGCTGGTTTACCCCAAGTATTATTGACCTGATTCTGCATTGTTTGTACTGCTTGTAGTCAGTAGTCAAGAAGTCCATCTGACAATAAATGCACATTTATTTTATTGATCAATCACACCTGGCACCAGCATGGGTTCATAACTTCATAAGGAGTAAGCCAAACAGTTTTTCTTCCTAGTTGCCCTTATACTACAAAGTACTGCAAGCAAGGCTGCAGTCCATTTTACTCCCTGACTATGGAGTTCTGTCGGCCATTCTTTGATGACACGCTTCACACATTTTACCTGCCCTGAAGCTTGTGGTCTATATGGACAGTGAAGTTTCCAGTTCACCTTCAGAAGTTTACAGACTGCCTGCACTACCTGTCCAGTGAAGTCAGTACCTTGATCAGACTCAGTTTACTCAGGAAGTTCCCACCTAGGAATAAAATCCTGCACTAGCATTTTAGCAGTGTGTGCAACAGTAGCCTTAGAAGTTGAAATTATCCAAAGTGATCAAAACATCTTGTTTTCCCTCACATTTAGACAGTGTGATGTAATCTATATGTAAATGGCAAAATGTGAAAAAAAATGCCCTTTTAGTCACTTCATCTGCAATTCTTTTGCCTTGTGCTTCAAAAGTACCACCACTGTGTGCTTTGACTTTCACAATATCTAGGTCTGTGGGTAAATTAACAGCTTCCAAAAGATCCTGTGCCAAGTCAACATTTTAACTAGAGTGCCAGAAGCTGTGAGGAAACCCCTGTGACTTCCTAAGTGTCCGAAATCTTGAGCCACACCAAAGGCATATTGGGAGTCAGTATGTATTGCCTGATGCAAGTTTACATGCCTCAGTTAAAGCCACTAACTTATCCTGCTGGGCTAAGTCAGAGGGAGGAAGACTACCACTGGCCAAAGCTCTCAGTTACTGCCCATCCAAATCTATGCTGACCATCAGTGTGGATTGAGGAACTGTCAGTAAAAAGAATCAAGTCAGGATTACCAAGAGGGACATCTTTAAAAACAGGATGATGATTGGATAATTCAACGCAATCATGATCATCTCCTTTCTCTTTAGCATCAGTCAGTGAGGACATCATAAAAGAGGAAAGATTGCTCATGGGTGCAATCTGAATCACCACATTAGGAGCTGACAAAACTGCAAGTCAGGTGCCCTATCTGGAGACTAACACCACACTGCCTTTGCTGAGCAGCACTGACACAGAATGAGGACATTAGAATGGTGCAAATGCTAATAGTGCCAGATAGGTAGTCTGTACTGCTCTCACACACTTTGAACAGATTGTACAGGGGTTGTGAAATCGCAGTATAAGAATCAATCCAACGTTTACAGTAGTTGCATAGACCTAAGAAAGCTCACAATTTGTGCACCATTGTTGGCAATGACAATGCATTAATAGCAGAGCTTTTGGCAGGCAAAATTTCTCTAGAACGCTGTGTAACCCATTGTCCCAAATATTGCACACCAGGACAACACAACTGAGCTTTGTCATGACTGGCCTTGTGCCCCTTGCCAGCCAAAAAATCAGGAAGTTCATTCACGTCTTTGTCATGCATTTTCTTCTTCCCACTACTCAATAAAGATCAACATACTGAATAGTTACAGAGGACTGCAAAATGTGCTCAGCCTGGGAGAGATGATTTCTGAGTGTTCAATGGTAACTACTGGTGCTGTTAAGAAGTCCCTGTGGCAGCCATATCCATTGATACTGCACATCCCCACAGTAAAAGCAAGCCATGGCTGGTTTTGTGACCCTAAAGTAAGCGACCAAAAACCATATCTAGAAGACATCCTAATCATCAGACCAAAAGAGTCGATCAGCCAAATCTGCTTTCAAGAGGCAATGTTCCAAGCACAAGATTCAGCATTAGTAAAATTCATAGAATATTGCCATTATTTGAATAAAAATGTTAGTTTGATTTAAAAGTAGTGTTAATAATTCATTTATGATATTCTCATGTCTTGAGAAAGTGTAAAGACTGTGAACACTGAATTGAGCGTGAGGGAAGGTCAGGAGTCACGTGAGTCATGTCATCTCATAGAGGATTCAGGGAGATGGAGTCCAGTGTGCCTCAGAGCCGGAGGGATGCGTGACAGAGCACAGCTAACAAACCTGCTAAAATTCCTGATCTTAAGGTAGGCACACTTTTATTAGATTCTTGCTTATTTTCTTCTGCAAAACTGATAGTTAGGCATAGATATGTGTAGCTTTTTTGTTATTTTTGTACAACTTTTACCACAAAAGATAGCAAATGTTAGCAAGCCAGCTAGGTGAGCAGTTAGCCCATCTTACAATGAAAGTTATTAAATGTTGGCTACTTAGAACAAAAGTCAACATGCTCCACAATGCATAGCAAAATAATACTATCTGTAAATTTGTAAAGGTATCTACCTTACTGTAGCTAATATATGTAATATGTTTGACAGGGAGAGTTTAGCCTAGAAAGTTTAGTGATCAAGAAGAAAGTGAGAAAGAGTTGTGTAAGCTTTGAAATTATATCGCCTAGCTTATTAAACATGCCTACAGAGGCAGTAAAATCACTCTCTTTATGATGGCAGTAACTGAAAAACTGAGACTGAACCGATCAATAATCTGTGTGTTTAAATAATATATTTAGAGCCTAGCAGCTCATCTAATAGAGAGGAGAGCATTGTTGGGCTTGACTACCTTTGCTTGATCTGTGCCTGTTGTAAGTGGATGGATATAATATTAATGCATACTAGCGCAGCATTTAATACAAACTACAAAGATTGGAAAGGTGGCAATTTGACTAAGTATCAATTTTTGAGATGCCCCCAGATGCAGAGGCATTAAACTGTAGTGGTGCACCAGAATCGCCTCACCTCAAACCAACTGGGGAACATGCTGTATGCTTGTCTGTTTGTTTGGTTGGAAGCTGGTTGTTTGGGTCTTCTGTCTCTGAAGGGCACAAATCTGTTTCTTGTCTGCAAAGCCTTCTGACTTGTGAGTGTTCTTTAAATGTAAAATTCTACTTTATTGAAACTTGTGATGTAATTCCGAAGTTTAAGTTCAAAGTCCATAAGAAACCTAAGGTTTCTGAAATGTTGACTGCTTGAAAGACAGTAAAACTAAATGAGATTGAGATTTGAAATCATCCTGTCTGGCTGCCTTTGCACTCACTACCATATATATATATATATATATATATATATATATATATATATATATATATATATATATATATATATATATGTATGTGAACAGTGAAATACACTTTTTTTTAAAAAGTGTGGGAATTGGGCCATCAATATCCACTACATGTCAGGTTATGATGTATAAATGATTAACAGTAAGAGATTTGGAGCATAACTTTATTATTTGTAGGTTTATAAATCAAACAAAGTTTAAGAACAGTCAGAGAGCTGAAAAAAAAAAAAACATTCAATACTGTAGCATAATTATATCTTCAAATGATAAATGGAAATAAAACAAACATAAAATGGGCCTAAATATATAGAAAATAACTGAATCAAAATAGAATTTTATCTTCTGTTTTTAAAGACAATAAATGTGTAAAAAGGGCCTTTTTGGAGCAATGCAATTTCAGGGGTTTTCCAGATGCTGTTCTTCCATGGCATCGCTCTAAAGAACCCTTTTGGGCACCTTAACGTTTAAGTGCAGACTGATGTAAATCTGCCAAGTGGTACATATTGACTGTTATATAAATCAGAGTAATTAAAATTTACAACAGATCACTATTTGTGAATAAACTTGTGAAAACCCACACAACAGCAGGGAAATTTAAAATAGATTTCCACATATAAGAAGAAAAGTACTTGCAATGAAACACAAGAAGATACACAACAAAAAATATACTTAATAATATAAAAAGATTCATGTTAAAAGATTACAATCATGGTTCTACATGATGGTCAGAAAAGCTAGAGTGTGAAGAACAACTTTATAAAACAATTATTAGTAAAATAAATCAGGTTATCTTTACTACATTGTGTATAATGTAAGCAAAAAAAAAGCAGTTTTACTTTCCCTATTCCAAAATTAAATTACCACAGAAAACACCCTCATACCCAAGATGTAAACTTAAAGACAAGAATGTTTAAACAAAGCTTTAAACATTGAACTTTGAAGCAAACACCATATGATGCTCAATAAAAGTAAAAATCTAGAACTCTGTTGTTGATGTTTTGGTATCATGAATATTCAGCGCCTGGACAGCATGGAGACCTCGCCACCACTTCATATACAGCTGCCTCACCTGGAAGTAGAAGGAGAAAGAAGTTTATACTGTATTTTATTTATTACTATATATATTATATATATATATATATATATATATATATATGATTTCCAATTGAAACAATGAACTGTCTATTACCTAAATATGATTTAAACCATTCTAAAACTGTACCTAAGAGGCCGACACAGCATTCAAGACGCTGGATTAAAATCTTGTGATTGTGATCAACGGTATCAAAAGCTGTACTAAGATCTCATAAAACCAAAATAGAGGGATTTTCTGCATCGGCGCTGAGCCTGAAGTCATTCATAACATGAACCAATGCTGTCTCTGAAGGTTACTAGTGGGAAAATCACAAATAATTGGCATTATTAGTTGTAATAATCCACATTAAACATGTTAAGATTTATGCAATTAAGTGAGCATGATCTAATCACCTAAATTCAAAATTTGTTAGTGAATAATTTCCAATATTTTATTCCTTAATCTCTTAGCAGCATCAGGTGACTTCTGAAGTTTATGTATGAGAGCTAAAAATAGTTTAATATAATACTTATTAAAACTTATTGAATTTGTTAACCTCTTTTTAAAACTCTACTTTAGACAGAAATCATATTTGAAGTATTAATTTTAGGAGACTTATTAGTCTTATTAGCTCTGATGCAATATATTTCATAAGTCATCCAACACTATCTAGAACAGTGTGAATTTAGTGATTAATTCATGCTCAATAATTTGCAGAACTTAGTAAAGAATTTAATGTGAATTATTACAAATAAAAATGTAATTATTAATTACATATTAAATACATAAATACTTAAACAAGAATCTCTTTTTTACCTACCGAAATGCAAGTACTCACTCAGGACACCACTCCAAAGCTCTAATCCACAGCCATACTGACCCACACTCCTCTATTCATCGTTTTTTCATCCCTTGTTTCTCCCATATAGTCCCATTAATTTTCGCCACCACTCAAGCTCTTACTTCTTTCACTGAGAGTCAACAAAATGCATGTACTTGTCCAGGGCAGGTCCCCAAGCTCTAATCCACAGCTGCCCTGATCCAGACTCATCTATTTGTCATTTTTTCATCCCTTGTTCATCCCTTAGAATCCCATTTATTTTCGGCCAAACCATAGCCCTATTTTTCCATTGTGCAACGACACCGAAATGCATGGGCACATTCATCATCATCATCATCGTTAACCGCTTAGTCCAGATAGGGTCGTGGTAGCAGTTGGGAGAGCAGAGAATCCCAGGTGACCCTGTCCCCCGCAACTTCCTCCAGCTCATTCCCGGGGACCCCAAGCCGCTCCCAGGCCAACTTGGAGATATAATCCCTCCAGCGGGTCCTAGGACGACCCCGGGGTCTTATTCCGGTAGGCCGTGCCTGGTACACCCCCACCGGGAGGCGTCCCGGGGGCATCCGGATCAGATGCCTGAACCACCTCAGCTGGCTCCTCTCAATGCGGAGGAGTAGCGGCTCTACTCCGAGCTCCTCCCGGATGGCCGAGCTCCTCACCCTATCAAATAGAGTGTAGCCCGCCACCCTGCGAAGAAAGCTCATTTCTGCCGCTTGTATTCGCGATCTCATTCTTTCGGTCATTACCCACAGCTCATGACCATAGGTGAGGGTCGGGATGTAGACCGATCGGTAAACAGAGAGCTTCGCCTTGCGGCTCAGCTCCCTCTTCACCACTACAGTCCGGTACAGCGACCGCATTACTGCTGCCGCTTGTCCCAGCCTGCGGTCGATCTCACGATCCTTCTTCCCATCACTCGTGAACAAGACCCCGAGATACTTAAACTCCTCCACCTGGGGCAAGTCCTTTCCCCCTACCTGGAGTGGGCATACCATCCTTTTCCGGGCTAAGACCATGGACTCAGACTTGGAGGTGCTGATCCGCATACCAACCGCTTCACACTCAGCTGCAAACCGCTCCAGTGTGCGCTGGAGGCATCCATGTGATCCAGCCAAAAGAACAACATCATCTGCAAATAGCAGAGACGCCACCCTCCGGCCTCCACACATAATGCCCTCCTGACCCCGGCTACGCCTTGACACCCTGTCCATGAATATCACAAACAGGAGTGGAGACAGGGCACAACCCTGGCGGGGTCCAACGCTAACACTGAAAGAGTCCGACTTAATGCCGAGTATACGAACACAACTCTCACTCCGGGCGTACAGAGATTGAATGGACCCGGAGTAGTAACCCCGGCACCCCATACTCCCGGAGGACCTCCCACAAGATATCTCGGGGAACACGGTCGTAAGCCTTCTCCAAATCCACAAAACACATGTAGACTGGGTTGGCAAACTCCCATGCCCCCTCAACAATCCGTGAGAGGGTGAAAAGCTGGTCCATTGTTCCACGGCCGGGACGGAATCCGCATTGTTCCTCCTCAATCTGAGGTTCAACTATCGGCCGAAGTCTCCTTTCCAGCACCTTGGCATAGACTTTCCCAGGGAGGCTGAGCAGTGTGATACCCCGATAGTTGGCACACACCCTCCGGTCCCCTTTCTTGAAAATAGGGACCACCACCCCGGTCTGCCAGTCCAAGGGTACTGTTCCCGAGGTCCATGCACTATTGCAGAGGCGTGTCAGCCACGACAGCCCCACAATATCCAGAGCCTTAAGCATCTCCAGACGAATCTCATCCACCCCCGGTGCCTTGCCACTGAAGAGCTTGCCAACTACCTCAGTGACCTCCACCAGGGAAATGGAGCTTGACACGCCAGAGGCCTCTGGCCCTGACTCCCGTGAGGGAGGCATGTCACCCGGATTAAGGAGTTCCTCAAAGTGCTCTTTCCACCGACCGACAATATCCTCATTTGAAGTCAGAGTTTCTCCACCCCTGCTGAATACAGCCTGGGCGCAGTCACCCCGACCACTCCTGAGTCGCCGGACAGTTGTCCAGAACCTCCTCGAGGCCAACCGAAAGTCTTTTTCCATGGCCTCACCAAACTCCTCCCACGCCCTGGATTTTGCTTCTGCCACCGTTGCAGCTGCCACCTTTTTTGCATGTCGGTACCTATCTGCTGAATCGGGAGTCCTTCGGGCCATCCAGTCCCTGAAGGCCTCTTTCTTCAGCTTGACGGCCTCCCTCACCACCGGTGTCCACCAGGGGGTTCTTGGGTTACCGCCATGACAGGCACCGACAAGCTTTTGGCCACAGCTGCGCCTGGCAGCTTCCACAATGGAGGTTTTGAACAGGGTCCATTCAGACTCTATGTCCCCTACCTCCTCCGGGACATGAGAAAAGCTCTCCCGGAGGTGGGAGTTAAAATCATTCCGAACAGGGGCCTCCGACAGTCGTTCCCAGCACACCCTCACTATTCGCTTGGGCCTACCGGGTCTAACCCTCAGTCTTCCCTGCCATCTGATCCAACTCACCACCAGATGGTGATCAGTTGACAGCTCAGCACCTCTCTTCACCCGAGTGTCCAGAACATATGGTCCCAAGTCAGATGAAACGACAACAAAGTCGATCATTGACCTTTGACCCAAGGAGCTCTGGTACCATGTACACTTATGAACATCCTTGTGTTCGAGCTTGGTGTTCATTATGGACAATCCATGCCTGGCACAGAAGTCCAATAACAATTCACCATTCGGGTTTAGATCGGGCAGGCCGTTCTTCCCAATCACGCCTCTCCAGGTCTCCCAGTCATTGCCAACATGAGCATTGAAGTCTCCCAGTAAGACTATGGAGTCTGTAGTTGGGACCCTTTCCAGAACCCCGCCCACTTGCTCCAAGAAGGCCGAATACTCCGACCTGTTGTTTGGTGCATAAGCACACACAACAGTCAGAGTTTTCCTCTCTGCGATTTTAATACGCATTGAGGCGACCCTCTCATCCACCGGGACAAACTCCAACTGTACTGCTGCCAGCCGGGGACTCGTGAGTATCCCCACACCCGCCCGGCGCCTCTCACCTTGTGCAACCCCAGAGTAGGAGAGGGACCAACCCCTATCCAGGAGTTTGGTTCCAGAGCCGATACTGTGGGTGGAGGTGAGCCCAACTATATCTAGTTGGTACCTCTCAACCTCCCGCACAAGCTCCGGCTCCTTCCCCCCCAGTGAGGTTACGTTCCACGTACCAAGAGCCAGTTTCTGCCGCAGGGGCCTAGGCCACCAAGGGCCCCCCTGCAATCTCCCACTGCCTGTACGGCACTGCACCACTCCCCCATGCTGGATCTTGCGGGTGGTGGGCCCACATGGTCCCCCCACATTGCCTCTTCGGGCTGAGCCCGGACGGGTTACGTGGGCTGCCCGGCCACCAGGCGCTCGCCGAGGGACGCTACCCCCAGGCCTGGCTCCAGGGGTAGGTCCCGGTGACCCTCTCCCGGGCAGGGTACATGATGTTTTGCGTCCGTTTTTCATGGAGGTTTTTGGATCGAGTTAGTCTGGGTCTTCACTCCAGACCTGTTCGCCCTGGGAGACCCTACCAGGAGCATGTTGCTCCCGATGACTTAGCTCTGAAGATCCCTAGACCACACAAGCCCTTCCGCCACGACAAGGCCCCGATCCAGGAATGGGCACATTCCCAAGCTGTAATCCACAGCTACACTGACCCGCACTCATCTATTTGTCATTTTTTCATCCCTTGTTCCTCCCATAGAGTCCAATTTATTTTCTTTCGCAACAAAGCCCTAATCAGTCTTTTTCTCAACAGCCACCAAAGTACATGTATTCACTCAGATCAGGTCTCCAAGCTCTAATCCACCACCTTATTGACCCACACTCCTCTATGACTACTTTTTCCATCCCTCATTCCTGCCATAGTAACCGTGGCGCAACCATTCTGCGTTTCCTTTAGGAAATGCACTTTTCTAGTTATTATTATTATTATTATTATTATTATTATTATTAATTATAGTAATAAAATTAATTTATAATACCTAATTAATAATAATCATTTACCCATAAATCTTATAAAACCAGCAGAATACCTGCACATTAAGTTGCATTGCAGGGGGCTGGCCTGACAAACTCATAGACATTATAGTTTCCTGGGCATGTTTTGACTTGAATTGACACAGATCAGTAACAGCAGTTACTTCCACAGACTCCCCAAGTGACTATTCCATCTGCTATCTGAGAGCCATTCAGACACAGAGTGATACCAGTGTCACACGTGCACATATTAACATAGCTGTCTGGCATACAGATGTTCAGATGTTCATCCCATAATACAGCAGCTGACACCAGCCATTCCAGATGAAGTAGTTGTCACAAGTCCAAAGTTACATTAGTGGCTCTTCAGAGCTGATCCAGAGTGGTGTAGTTGTTGCAGGGATCATTAATAGTAGCTGTTGTTCAAAGCAATAAAATATGCACCAGTAGTGAAGCTGTTCAAAGGATTTCCATAGTAGTGTTTCAATACATTTGATCATTTTTGAATCAGTGGTTATGTTTTACAGTATAAACATAGATACCTTGTCCATATAGCTCCCATGAAACTGTGCATTAGATTTAAACAAATAAAACTCACTTTATAATTTTTTACTACTACTTTTTTATTTATTACTAGTATTTCTCTCTTAAATAGTTTTAGCAAATATATACAGAACTATTCTTATGAACATAAAGACGTGCATCACTTTTACATCTTATTGGTAGTCTGTATAGCTTTACGCTTTACTTTTTGCAGTGCTGCTGATTGTGAAGGTCATTTGTGAGACCACAGTGACCCCTGGTGGTAAGAATTGTTTAATTCTCACCAATCCAGCTGTAGGTTTCCACTGAAAGTAAAAATGATAACTGTCCTGTGAAGTTTACCTCACCATAGCCCATCTGTCACCACAAATGCTGTGATCAGTCAGTGGTTGCTGTGATCAGTCACATGGTTTGTTTTGGCAACTTTCAATGGATTCATTTTTAGGCAAACTTTCAGAATTTGCAGTAAGCATACTGAAAAGGGGTGTCATGATTGCTTAAATAATCTTGATTAAAAACAATAAATTAAAATGTACTTTCCTTAAATATTAGTAAGCATTAGTTGGTAATTTCCATTGTAATAATTCATATTTTAAAGTCTCCTAATCGTTTATCTAGAGGTCTCTCTTACAGCAAAATCACAGCCTGATAGACACAGAACAGAGAAACATATAGGGCAGCAATCATTAAATGGTTGTACCAATCAGAATGCTTTTCATCATCAAGCCCAGAAGAAGTGCTGAAGTGTGCATTAGCTAGAAGTCCCATCCCAGAAGTCCTGTGGGTCTATCCCTTGATCATTTCTCCTGGAAACCCCACCCAAAATAATTTTCCCCACCATTTTTAACAGATAATGTGTTTACCAATCAGAGATACGCATTTTATTTTTCCTAGAAAACCCCACCCTCAGCCATTTAACCTTGTACCCTACCCCCCACTCCCCTGCCATTGTTAACAGACTGAACAATCAGAGTCGCATATTTTATTTTCCAGGAAATTCTACCATCAATTTAAAAATTCCTGTGAAATGATCAAAGTTGCTGTCCACTCTGACCAATCAGGATGTTGTATTCAGGCCTGTACATTTGATTACACTCCATCTTTCAAAGCACACCTCAAATGCAAGCATTTAAGAGCAAGTGTTTCAAAAGTTGTAGATATAGCAGAAGAAAAAGCCTAACTCTGGCTAAAATTTCGAATCTACTGTTACAACCCCTGACCGCAGTAACTTTTCTGTGTCTGTGGCCATTTTGTGTTTTCCCCTCTTGTTCTATTAAATGCACGTCTGTCATAAAGGGTCACCTTCTCAGGAGACGTTCAGGGCTCTCTCCCCCCACTGATGTGATCCAGAACAACATGTCCAGACCAGCATGGCACTCTTCACTTCAGTCTGCTTTGCTTTACTGCTATTGTTAAAATTGTGACTGCTTGACTAGACTTTGTGAGCTTGGGGAAAGTAGGGGACGAGTGCCACTTTGTTTTGGTTACCTTTTCTCCTGTTTAAGGTAGGGAGTTAGGGTAGCCATATGTCTTTTTGTTTCTTTTATTTTTAGTTTATTTACGTTTAAAATGATAGTTGTGTTTGTTTATTATTTTGGCGTATGCTCGCCCCTGATATCATTAGTCGCCATTCAGCTTGGCCTTTTGCAAACTTGCATACATTTAGAAAGTCTAAATAAACCTGCAGTTTTCTGTTTTGAATGGTGTCTGGTCTGGCGGCTGGTCTGGAGAGACAGCCCACTCTCATTTTCTGTTATGGCCTGACCCTAGACCGGGTCATAACACCTACCAGAAACACCTGTGACTGTTTTACCTACAACTATTTAATGACTCTGTGAGTCTGACAAGATTCATTCATGGCAACTGTCTACAAGGGGCTACATCAAATACATATTAGATTACATATAATAAATATTAGCGTTAAGTTAGCATTAAGTGATTCCACTTATGAGGAGGCATACAATTTAACACAGTAACCTTCAGCCCTACATGCTTTCACTCTCTGTCCTGAAACTGCTAAAGAGTGAGGATGAGAAGTCTTTGACTTAGCCTAACACATGCCAGCAGCATGCAGTCTGCATGCATCAGGCTGAGTCTCTACTTCTCATCCTCACTCTTTAGCAGTTTCAACTCCAGTCAAACAAAGCAAGTTGTAAATAGAGCATCCTTTTGTTTTTCTGAATGCTTTGAGGAATTGCATTGCTCTGGTCTCATGTGCTTCAGAGACATCAGCAGAGCGTGCTTAACCAAAATACATGTTGCATGTCATATTTATGATATGAAGCATAAAGAGTGGATTGGATGGAGTTCTCATGGATGGAAATAGGTATACAAGGGTGAATTGGCCTTTGAATCTAGGGGGCAATTCAGACCATGCTGTGTTTCAGCAGAGCCAGTATGTTCCTGCTGGTGCAGGTAGATGACATAACTGAGTCAAGGCCAATAGATTATGCCAACAAACACTTTCTTGTACACAGTCTTCAACATCAACAGGCTTTTTGAGAATGACTTGAGAAAGAAGCCTCAATGATGATATTGGTGTCTGTCGACATTACCCTCGCTTGCTAAGACATAGATTTGGTGACATGACTTTTTGGGAATCTCACTAAAGAAGATGATTTGTCTCTGTTTTTGGTACACCAAGAAAAGAAACTGGGGTAGTAAGTTCAGAAATATTGGTCGCCGGAAGTGAAATGGTGTTACATGTCTTCTCACCAGGAACACAACAGCTATTGATCACTAGAATAGTGACATTAATCTATAATTATGTGAGTTTACCTGCTGCTTTTCAGTGTCTGTCCCTAAGAGGAGGCTGTTATTGTAATGCACAGTGTTGAGATCTTTGCCTCAAGGTTAACCCTATGGTGATAGAAATCATAGTTCTTCCTTGAGGCTCTGAACATGACCCACCACCACTTCCACTGACCCTAAAACTCTTCTGAGGAGCAGACACCACCTTCCAGTGAGAAATATTAATACTTGTTTTTTTCCTTCACACTTCACTGCTTAGTCAGTAATCAGAAGAACCTGATAAGGATCCTCCCATCTAAGAAGTGCATCTGACAATAAATTCACATCTGTTTTATGGAGATCAATCACACCTAGAACCAGCACGGGTGTACCAGTCACAACTTCATAAGGAGTAAGCCCAACAGCTTTGTTGCTAGTTGCCCTTATACTACAAAGTACTGCAGGCAAGGCTGCTGTCCATTTTACTCTGGAGTTTTGTCAGCTGTTCTTTGAGGACATGGTTTGCACACTCTACTGCCCTGAAAGCTTGTGGTCTATATGGGCAGTGAAGCTTCCAGTTTGCCTTCAGAGGTTTACAGACTGCCTGCACTACTTGTCCAGTGAAGTCAGTACCTTGATCAGACTCAATTTACTCAGGAAGTTCCCACCAAGGAATAAAATCCTGCACCAGCATTTTAGCAGTGTGTGCAGCAGTATCCTTGATGGGTAATCTTAAATTCAGTGAGACAATTTATCTTGTTTTTCCTCACATTTAGGCAGTGTGATGGAACATATCTGTAAATGGCGAAATGTGAAACCTTGCTCTTTTAGCCACTTTATTTGCAATTCTATTGCCTAGTGTGAAGTAACACCACTGTGTGCTTTGACTTTCACAATATCTAGGTCTATGTTTAACAGCTTCCAAAAGACCTTGTGCTAAGTCAACATTTTAACTGGAGTGCCAGCAGCTGTGAGGAAACCCCTGTGTCCAACCCCAACTGTCCAAAATCATGAGTCACTCCAAAGGCATTTTGGGAATCAGTAAAAATGGCTCTTGCCTGATTCAAGTTTATGTGCCTCAGTTAAAGCCACTAACTCAGCCTGCTGGGCTGTGTAACAGGGAGAAAAAACTATCACTGGTGCAAGTTTGAAAGCTGTCAGTTACTGCCCATCCAGATCTATGCTGACCACTAGTGTAGGATGAGGAACTGTCAGTAAAAAGAATCAAGTCAGGACTATCAAGAGGGACATCTTCAAAACAAGATGAGGATTGGATAATTCAATGCAATCATGATCATCCCCTTTCTTGTTAGCATCAGTTAGTAAGGACATCATAGAAGAAAAGAAAAAAAAAATCACCACATTAGGAGTTGTCAAAACTGCAGGACAGGTGCCCTATCTGGAAACTAACATCACACTGCCATTACTGAGCAGTGCTGACACAGAATGAGGATATGTGACTGTGACTACTTGTTCTAGTGTCCATGGTGCAAATGCTAACAGTATCAGCTAGATAGCATATACTGCTCTTACACAGTTTAGAACAGATCGTGTAGTGGTTGTGAAATCGCAGCATAAGAATCAATCCAACGTCTACAGTAGTTGCATAGGCCTAAGAAAGCTTGCAATTTGTGCACTATTGTTGGCAATGACATTGCATTAATAGCAGAGCTTCTGGCAGGCAAAATTTCTCTAGAACCCTGTGTAGCCCATTGTCACAAATATTGCACACCAGGACAACACAATTGAGCTTTGTCATGACTGGCCTTGTGTCCCTTGCTAGTCAAAAAATCAGGAAGTGCCTTCAGAACTTTGTCATACATTTTCTCCTTCTCACTACTCAATAAATATCAACATACTGAATAGTTACAGAGGACTGCAAAATGTGCTCAGTCCCAGGAGAGATGATTTCTGAGTGCTTAATGGTAACTACTGGTGCTGTTAAGAAATCCCTGTGGCAGCCATATCCATTGATACTGCACATCCCCACAGTAAAAGCAAGCCATGGCTGGATCAAAAAACATATCTAGAAGACATCCTTATCATCAGCCCAAATGGGGTGATCAGCCAAATCAGATTGCTTTAAAGAGGCAGTGTTCCAAACATAAGAATCAGCATTATTGGACAAGGAACACTGCCGTTATTTAAAAAAAAATGTTGCTTTGATTTGACAGTAATGTTAATAATGTGTTTATCATATTCTCATGTCTGAAAAAAGTGTACAATTTTTATTTTGAATGAAGAGTCTAACACAGTGCTTCTCAAGCAGGTCCTCATGGGACCCCTGGTGGTCCACGTTCTATCCCTCTGTGTTGCAAGTTAGTTTATAACAAAATATGGACCTTCTTAGGGTCTCTGAGAACTATTTAATACTTGGGGTTGTATGAAGATATAACTATGGTGTACTTGGGGGTGTTTAACTAACTCTAATCTTTTGAAATCAGATCTGAGATTCTTTCATATGTTGGATACTTAGCTGATTTGTGGCCATGTGACCCTAATGAGAACATTCAGAATGGAATTCGTTTTCAGTATGAACGTGGCAGCAGCACCTAATCTGAAGTTAGTGCCAGTAAACTCTGTAAAAGCAAAACATACCATTCTTTATCTCAAATTTCAAAATAAGTTGCTTGATGCAAATAATCTTCCCAACAAAGACATGTTTTACTGGTTATGCTGAACCCATTACTAGACCACTCCCTACAGTGGAGTCAGTTTGGACACATAACTCACAAGCTGCTGCTACAGAACCACAAACTAACAGTTACTCACAAACTAAAGTTATATCCAGACAGAAGCACATTTCTGTGACAAGCTGAAGCTGTTAACCCCAAAGAACAAAGCAGAGCAGGCTTCTGAGAAAGAGAGAGAGCTAACTTTTATTTTACATATACAGCACATTTGGATAGACATAAAAGACATTAACATTTAAACAGACGTTGTTCATGTTACAACCCAAACCTTATTCTAGGGTGTTCTGGAGCCTGTAACATGTGACATTAATTAGCTGAACTGGTAAAGAAAGGGGAACGGAGCAAGGAATAGACACATGAGAGCTTTTGAAGCTGTTTTGTTTAAACTAGCCACGGAACACACAATACATATTGCTGATAACAAATGTATACTCATATCTTTATCCCAAAATCTGTGCTATGTTGTGTGCTACAACTCTTTAATAAAGGTCTCACAACTGCTGATTTAAGTCAGTCTGAAAAGGTGCCTGTTTCCAACAAACAGCTTACAAAGTTTAGCAGATTTACAAAGCCCAGTTCCAAAGAGGTTGGACAGTATGTGAAATGCTAATAAAACAGAGATCACTGTTGTAACATATGCAGAATGTGTCTTGGCATTGAGATGTTGAAAAAAGCATGGATGTACCTGAAAATGATGGTATCTGAAAGGCAGCATATGTTGCCCACTAACACACTCCCATACCCTGACAGACCCTGTTTTTTAAACTTTTTACTGGTAACAAACTGGATGGTCCTTTTTTTCTTCGGCCCAGAGAACACAACATCCATTACTGGTCATGTTTACTGAGAACAGTTTGGTGATTTCTAATCATCAGATTTTCACACAAGTCCAGCTATACAGGCAGCTGTTCCAAGAGGAAGAAAAGGCCTACATTATCTGAATATTAATTTGATATTTAAATATTATTAGCCAAAATTATTGTTATTATTCGAAACGCAGTTTAAATGTAAAGTGAAACTGAAATCTGACCCATGTATTGATTTCTGCACCACGTTGAACACTCCGACCTCAGAGAAACGACCTCAGCAGTTAGCTCCTGATTTCTTAACGTCTTATGCTCCAGGGTATATTTTGGTTTGTTCATCTGAATTTACATGACCAAATCTTAAGGCAAATTATTCAATAACCGCATGGAAAAAAAGCAAATTCATATTATATATATTTTTTTGTAAAAGTTCCCTAAGATTAAACAGAATATGTGTTTTATGATCATACACATATTGCTATATGCTTACAATTTACCACTGAAAGCCAAAAATCTTTGTATTATTTTATAAAAATATTTTTTACAGAGCAGATCACCAAAGAGACACCATCTGTTTATAGCCCAGATTTGTGGAACAATAGGTCGACTTTAAGTCGACAACAAAAAAATTGTAAGTGCAGCTTCTTTTATTATAAGGGTTTAAAATTACATTACTCATCCATTTGACTGAAAAGAAGACACTTGCAGCTTTTGAATGTAGCTTATGAAATATGAAAGTTATGAAGAATATGACAAAGTGTGTTTTGGAACCACCGGTGGTTCAAAGGAGCATAAGAGGCTACTGTAGCTGCAGCATATGATGTTTGTTTAGCTTCTGCAGTGCAGGCTGAGTGTTGTGAAGGCTGTGTATACAGTTTCATGCAATACTCTGCAGACAGCTCGCAAACGTGAAGCAAACACGTTTATAGTAGCATCTCCGTTTTCTCTATGATATGATATGAGAGAGGTTTCACACATGCACTTGTAGAGGTGAACCTGATCTGCAAGTCATTCTAAATGAAGGGCCACACGTGCTGATCACGAAGTTACAAAAATTAGGAGGTGCATGACCACATACCATGACAGCACGCAGGGTGTAGTTTTTGCGTTGTTTCCGGTGCAGCACCCTCGCTCCACTTACAATGTGTCAAGTATAAGCCTAGCTTGACTCACAGTGAAGAAGCTGTTCATGCAGGTCTTGGTGTGAGAAGCAGCAGCAGTGTGTTTTTACTATTACATTGGGCTTGTTAATTCACCCTGAGTGTAACACATCAGCTAGCCAAGATTCATATTAACATGCTGGTAAAGCTAGTCTCAGCTAGTGAAGATACAGTAGTCTTAGATCTCTGTGCTTTTTGCAGTCTAATCTCTTCAATGATTCAAATGTGATGAGTTGATGAATAACATGGGGAAAACTCCAGAAATTCCATGATTTTTCCAGCACTTATTATTTTTGATGACTTTTCAGGTCTGGAAAACCAAATTTCTATATTCCATGACGTTTTCCCATTCTTGTATGATATAGGATTTCAGCTGCTCAACAGTTCGGAGTCGTATTTTTCATTTCATAATGTGCCAAATGTTTTCAGTGGTGACAGGTCTGGACTGCAGGCAGGTCAGTTTAGCTCCCGAATTCTTTTAATAGGGAGCCATGCTGACATAATACATGCAAAATGTGGTTTGGCATTGTCTTGCTGAAATAATACAATAAAATATTTGCACTAATGCACCCCTATACCATCATGAATACTGGCTTTTTAACTGTGCACTGATAAAAAGCCAGGTGGTCTTTAGCCCAGAGAACACAGTGTCCATGATTGTAAAAAATCTTAAATGTTGATTCATCGGCCCACAGGACATATTTCCACTTCACCTCAGTCCATTGTAAATGAGCTCGGGCCCAGGGAAGGTGGCAGCATTTCTAGATCCTGTTTATATATGGTTTCTTCTTTGCGTTTAAGAGTTTTACTTAGCATTAGTGGGTGCAGTGACAAACTGTTTTCATAGACAGTGGTTTTCGGAAGTATTTCTGAGCCCATGCAGTGATTTCCACTAGATGTCCATTTTAAATGCAGTGGTGTCTGAGGACCCAAAGATCATGGCCAGCAAATATGCATAATATACTAACTTACTGTGGTAAGAAAGCTAAACGATCAGTTTTAGAACTTTCCTACTGCTGTTTTTATTAAATATACTGCCCCAACACAACTGTATGATGTCCCCAGGTCAAGAATGGATGATATTCCTGGGACTGTAAATTTGCTGGCTAGCTTAATGTGGCGTTAAAGCTAATAGATCAATTACAGAACTTTGCTTCTGCTGTTATTATTAACTGTCCTTCTCACAGGCACATAAATTAATGAAATCCAACACAACCATATGCCCACAGATAAAGACTGGATGATGTTTTTTTTTTAAGTCTTGAAATTAATCTTGGAAACTCAAAAACACATCAGACTCTAACAAACAATTCACAATGTGCAACATGTCATCTGATGTACAGGGAAATATAATTTTTAAAAAAGTGTGGGAATTGGGCAATCAATATATACTGCATGTGAGCGTATATTATATAAATGAAAAACATAAAAGAAAAATGGTTTTGCATAATTTCATTTATTATTTATTGGTTTATAAAAGACACAAAAACTGGAATAACAGTCAGAGTACCAGACCACCTAAAAAAGAGAATCTGAACTAAAGCAAAAACAAAATAGGAATAAATATATAGAACATAATTAAATGAAAATATTAAACTTCTGTTTTCAAAGGTAATAAAGGAGTGAAAAAATGTCTTTTGGAGCACTGCAATTAAGTTTCAAATGTTTTCCATAAGTAGTTCTTCGATGGCACTGCTCAGAAGAAAGCTTTTTCATGAAAAAAAAAAACAAAAAAAACTTTTCTTTATGTGCAGTCTGCGGTAAATATGTACGGTACCTATTAAGTGTTATATATATTTAAAAATTAATTACACTACATCACTATTTGTGAAGAAGCGTGTGAAAAAACACAACAGCAGAGATTGTTTTTTCAGAGACAGGAAGAAAAGTATTCTCAATGAAACACAGGAGTCTACCCTACAAAAAGTAAAAATAATGATGAAGAAGAGTCGACATTTAGGCTACAGTCATGTTTCTATTCTCAGAATAAATTGTTGAAGCTAGAATGTTAACAACATCTTTATAAATGATCATTTTAAAATGAAACAGGTTATCTTTGCTGAAATATTTTTACTTTCTCTATTCCAAATGTAATTCACCACAGAACACACCCTCACACCTAAAACTAAAACTCTAAGACAAGAATATATAAGAAAATATACAAATCTTCAAATCATTAACCCTGAATAAACACCATATGATGCTCAATAAAAGTTAAAATCTAGAATCTCGATGTTGTGGTATGCAGATCTTCAGTAGTATGTGGAATACGGCCAGCATGCAGAGCTCGCCACCACTTCATATACAACTGCCTCACCTGAAAGAAGAAGAAGACGGAGAAAGGGGTGACACTGAGGATGTAAAAATTGTTGTAAGCCTTGTTGTTGCTTTCAGAACTAAATCTTGGTTCTCCAAAATAGTAACCTTACAGGAGAAGCAAAAAAAACCTTCTGAACTTTTAATGGAAGTTAATGTAAGATTTGTTACCAAAACATTTTATACCATTCTGTTGATCCATTTGACACTGCATTTTAACAAAATGCAATGGATAATTTGTCTCTTCAAACACAAAAATGGAGGTACAACATTAATAATTAATAAGCAGTTATAAGACAAAAATAAAAAAGGAAACAGTATAATACTAAGGCCAGACCACACCGACCCAACAGAAGCCACCAAACCCCAGTAAATATAATGTGTGGTTGCTGTACCAAACTGTGGTAGTTGGCTGAATCTAGAATGTCTTCCCCCCATTGACTGTGTTCAAGAATATTCTACCCCATTCACCCTGTTCTAGAATGTTACCCCAATTCATCGTGGTTAATTTAAATTTGTCGATTCCTTTTCTGGATGTTTTAAACACAACTGGTAACAGTAGAAGAATGGTGTGTTTTGGAGAATGTTGGGTCAGTTGCCGTGGCCCTGAGCTAGAGCAGGTAATGGCTGACCTCTTGGCTGAGGACACAGTAGACCAGGAAGATAAAGGTGCCCTGCTGGGAGTTGAGGAACAGGAAGATAATCTCCAACGCCTTATTGCTCTGTGCGAAGTATCCCAGAAACCAGGAGCAACCAAGGATGATAAACTGGCTCATGGTTTTCAGAGCCACACTTATAATGAAACGATGTTCACTTTCAGGTCGTTTGATTTTCAGAGATTTACTTTTCATGTTTGTCAGCGTTGAGATTATGATGATCAAGATGCAAATGAAGAGAATCGTGTTTGCCTGGCAAGAAAAAAAAATGTTTTGTTTGGTTTTGGGTCATTTGCAGATGCATACATTTCCCCACATATTTTGTACATGTATGCAACATTTCCACTTGCACTTTAGTAACTATAACAAGCCTATCCCCTCCCCCACAACCTCCAAATTAGACTTTCTCTACTGACCACAGCACAAGTGAAAATGTTGGATGCACTTACAGAAGAATCAACAGTATGAGTGAAAAGCCTAATAATTTTCCAGATTTAGATGGCCATTCAGCTGAGTTATATAAAAGGAATATTGATATATACATATTCATTACATACGAGTGCGGAAGCAATGACAGACAGACAGACAGGTCACTCTGATTCTGATTCTATGTCCCCAATAACCAGCTCACATTTATTCACGTTTATTAACTAATTTAGTAAACTCTTTTTAGAGGCATACATTTTTATATATATATTGACTTCCATCATTGGCTTCAACACATCAGTATAGATACATTGTCCATCATTTGCCTAAAAAACAATAATCAACGTCTTGTAATTATCCACAAACTTTCAAAGAATTTTGAGCTTTTGGAAGCCTGTCAATAGAATCTTGTTTAAAGAGTTTGACATTATACCAAAAAAAGGATGCTCAAAAAAACAAGCAACATCCTCATAATGTTCCACATGACTGCTAAGTGCTTTATTTCAAGTATGTAGTACTTACTGCAAGAATGAAACTAACAGGCCCCAGAAAGCTCCACAAAAAGCCTGTCTTAAGCCAGCACCTACAAAGAAACACACACAAACATAATAAATTCATCCTACACTTAACCTGCTCTAAGTAACATTTTTTGCAAAGCAAGATCTAAAATTTGCCATAAACTAAAATTTCAAAATTTCAAAAATCATCCCATATTTGTTGAAATCTGTCCCACTCTCCACACTCACCTTTCACTGCCATATCCATTAGGAAACACTCCAGCAGATACACCCACCACAAACAGAGGTACAGCGTATCCAATCACAACCAGCAATTTCCACAGAAGACCCGCCTTTTCGTTTGATCGGATCTTTGTTAGGTTCTTCATGGAGATGAAGAGTAGAGCAGCGTCAATGAACATCCACACAAAAGCAGAGAGAAAGAAGAAGTGCAGAATGCCTGCCAGCACTGCACACAGCAGCTGGGGGGGAGAGAGAGAGATGTGTGTAGTACAGCTTTACTCATACAGCTACACTCAGGTTTAGCTCACAATGAGAGCACTGGTATGGAAAATTGAGGACTATTGCCTTAGAAATGCTGTCATGAAAACAACTATCAACTATGGTCTTTCTTTTGTCTTTCTCTACCAAAACTGAGGATTTCTGCGACATCAATCGTTTGCTCCAGGCTTGGTCATACCTATTTCACAAGGCACATCAAACTGCAATGTTCAAGTGTGACTGCAGCTTAACACTATTGTAAACACTGTTGGTCACCCATCCTTGATTCTGGACGTATATGTAGATAATACATTTTGATGTATACACTGTTATTTCTTTCTCTCTGACATTTAGCATGCTGCCCTCTGGAGGTTTCCTTTCCCTTTATTGTGACGAGCCTGAGCTCTGACTTAGTTTCTGTTTTTGAAGTTGCTGGCGGGAATGTTTGCTGTTTTCTCCACTCTATGATGTTAGTCTCTTGCTGTACATTTTCAAGTAGTTGTTGCACATTACTCGCTGCTAAGTGTCAGTGCCTGGGCATGTATGTTTTCTTTTCTCTCCCTTCTCGGTTGCTCGTCTCCTGCTCTTCTGGCTGTGTCAGTCATAATTACCTCATGGACATCATTTCTCAGAAGTGAGCCCAAGAAGGTAGAGCTTGGACTTTAAAAGCGGCGTGCCAGAGTTTGTCATCAGTCCTGGACAGCATATGGCAAATGTTTCAGATCTTGGCTCAATTGTTTGGTTGCTGGCATTCTGTGTTCTTAGCTCTCTTAGCCTTGCTAGCTTTAGACTTTGCTGGCTCCAGATCTCTTTATGGCTTTGTTAGCCTTTATTAGCTGTGTTTCTGTTCCTTCCTGCTACTTAGAGAGTGACTTTAGATTCTTCACTGTTGGTCTATGAATGTTTGTTTGGTTGCACTGGCTCTAGATTATCTTAAGCTTGTACCATAGCACGTAGTCTCTCAGATAACCATCAGTGTAGGATGGTCAGTCACTGACAGATCAAGGCCAAGGCCAGGCAGCAGACAGACAGGCTGAACCGAACATCTGCTAGCTGCTTTTAGTTTATACTGCAGTGCTCCCTGTATTTTCAAACCTTTTTCATTATGGATACCCCCGAATCTCCACTTGTGGTAGGATATCCTTGGCTCTCTAAACATAACCCTGTCCTCTCTTGGTCTATGGGAGAATTAATACAATGGAGCCCTTATTGCCATAGTCACTGTTTATCGTTCCTTTGCCTCACCACTAACATTGAGAGTCCAACAACACCTGATGCCATTGCAATTCCCTACTTCTACTTCCTAGCAGCGCCCAGTTTATTTTTTGTGGAAAAGAAAGATGGAGGGCTGCTTCCTTGTATTGATTACCACAGTTTAAATGCCATTACTACTAAAAACTGCTATCCTTTCCCCTTAGTACCTGTTGCCATTGAACAAGTTTGCCAAGCATGTTTCTTCACCAAGCTTGACCTACACAGAGCATGTGTCAGGAATCTGACCTCCTCTCTGTAGGCCTCCTTGTTGTCATTGGAGATCAGGCCCACAATCATGGTGTTGTCTGCAAATTTGATGATGACTTTGGAGCTGTGTCTGGCTGAACAGCTGTGGGTGTACAGAGAATACAAGAAAGAGCTGAGCACACATCCCTGAGGAGCTCCGGTGTTAAGGATCAGTGATTAGGAGGTGATGTTGCCTATCCTTACCACCTGGCATCAGCCTGTCAGGAAGTTCAGGATCCAGCTGCACAGAGAACTGTTCAGACCCAGATCCCGAAGCTTAATGTTGAGCCTTGCAGGCACGATGGTGTTAAATGCTGAACTACAGACCACAAACAGCATTCTCACATGTGTGTTTTTTGTCCAGATGGGAGGGGGCAGTGTGTAGAGTCAGGGCTATTGTATCATCAGTGGATCTGTTCTGTCTGTAGGCAAATTGCAGTGGGTCCAGAGTGGCAAGTAATGAGGAGCAGATAGGAGCAGAGACCAGAGCAACTGAGTGCCAGGTCTGTATCAGCCCATGGTGGAATGTACATGGCAGTGACAATGACCCTAGAAATCTCCCTCAACAAGCACAGCAGTCTGCATGAGATGATTAGATATCCCAGGTCTCATGAAGTGTACATTTCTCTGATCACACCAAGCATTGCTGATCATGAAACATAAACCTCCCCATTTACTCTTCCCGGAGAGGTCCTTTGTTCCCTCCGCACAGTGCACAGAGAAGCCCGCGGGCTAGATGGCCTTGTTGGGAATCTTTGCTGATAGCCAGGTCTCTCTGAGGCAGATTACACAGCAGTGCTATGTCTCTCACTGGAAAGAGATTCGTGCCCTGAGTTCACTGATTTTGTTGTCCAGGGACTGTATGTTTGGTTGGCCCAGATGAATGGGGCCTCTTTGAGGTTCCCAAACAATGGATCTGTGTTCAGAAACTCAAAGTCCAGTTTTCAGAGAGTGATTTCCAAAAGTGTTTGTCTGTCATAAACGAGGGTGCTGGCAACATTTGGTGCAAAAATGGTTACAAATGAACACACAATTAACAGAAAACTAAAAGAACTGAAGGGAGCTCGCAACACAGCAGCCGTTCTCGGTGCCATCTTGGTGTAGAACAGATGGTTCGATGGTTCTACAGATGGTTCATTTGTGGTTTTAGTAGTGTTGCTGCTCCTCTCACCTCTCTACCCTAAGGAAAACTTAAAATGCTCCGCTGGAATCCTCTGGCAAGTAATCCGTTTGAGACACTTAAAGAAAGATTCAATACTGCCCCCATTTTGATCCTAATCCTACCATTTGTGGTAGAGATAGAGGCCTCTGAGTCTGATATCATGAATGTGGCTGGTGAGTTCGATAAGCCTTGCAGCGTACAGCAAAATTGCCATTTCCAAACAGGGTTGTGAAGGCTGTCTTAGATCATTCAGAAGGCTCAACCTTGAGCTGACAGTACCCACACCTAGGATCGAGGATACTGAACCATTTTGAACCTTCTTCTCTATATGAGGTAGTAGGTATGAATCTTTCTTGACAGGTTTCTGTAACCTAATACAATCCTTAGTCCCCTATTTTTCTTTCTCACAAGTGCAGTTAGGGTGCATAAGGACTGTTAGATTCTTCAATAATACCTGAGATCCTGCAAATGCTTTCAGGTCATTAAAATCACACATCTTGTGTGTTCCTTGTATGGGACAAGTGGCTCCAGCTCTATACAATGCTGGACACCTGAAGCAGTGCCAATATTGAGATCATTTTGGGAAAAGCCTTGTGGGACTTTCACATCCACCATTTGGTCATAGACTATGAGACCTCCAGGTGTTCGAATTTCCTCTGAGCACATGGCAGAGATTAACTGGTCTGGACATGTAAGGTTTTGAGAAATTGCGATCCATCTTCTTTTATACAGTGCTGTGTCAGTTGATCCAAGACATGCCAAGAAGCCAAAAAAACTTTGCATTATATGACTGATCCAGGATCACAAGTACCAGTGTTGAAGCGCTGACTCATGCAACATGTGGAAACTGAACTTCCACCTTAATATATACTAAATAGGGAACTTTTTGAGGACACTGCCAATAGAGAATAGTGTGTGGTGAACTAAATCAATTGAATAAAACGAATGGCTCACAATTGTTATCTGTGAGCCTGAATCTATTATTATTATTATTATTATTATTATTATTAGTGTTATTATTAAGGGGCATTGTGCTCCATCTAACCAAGCAAAACTTTCAAAAGTATCACTAACAAGGCCATCTGAAATCTGTGTAGATAGTTCTGCAATTGATGACAGTCCATACAGCAGTGGCTCAAGAAAGAGGAACTATTTTGATTTTGAGATCCTGCTTGTTCCACAGCAGGATCTCCTAAAAGTTTAAAGGCAGGTTTCATTCTAGGGCTTGCTGTTGTTGTTGTCTATGTCGATGCCTCACACGATATTTTTTGCACTAGCATTAGCTGGATTATTACATTAGCCTGCCTCATTAGAGGGTTTTGGGAAATCTCCAGAGAATGACGGTATCTCTTGTGTAGTGGCAGCATATGTTTGGGAGTCATGCTTGATGATATGTTCCATAAGGACACAATGAGCATCAGATGGTATGGGAATTACAAATGAGGAATCAGCATTGGCCACTTGTGTAGGAGCTAATGGACCTTTTACTTCACTGTGGACACACCCTAATGTGTCAGAGGGAGGATTTTGTTTGAGACAAATGGCAGTAGTTTATGTTAGAGGGTTAATTTTATGATTTCCCTTCCCACACATAGCTCAGAGCTTTCTGACTTAAGGTAATGGTGTTGACATTGTAGATGCTGGCAAACTCATCAATCTACTCTCTAAAATTGACTGTCATATCATCAATGACATAAGCTAACAGAGCTAGCTTTTGACTCTTGGGAGTTGTTTTTATTTTGTCTGGGCAATACTCCTCTGTCTGAATGACCCACCAAGAACCATCTGGATTCTAGGCCTCCAAAAGCATTGGAGTTATACATTTGCAAAACTGGCATAAAAAAGTACTGAACTGCATATTAATGTGCTGAACCTTGACTACATAATGCAGCGAATCAAACACTTCATGCTCTTTTTCTAGACTGACCCCTGCCATAACACCTTTGAGTATGACAGTACATTCTGGATCAAATCCACACTGTTCATAAAACTCCATTTTCCTCCTTAAATTTTGCAAAGAAAAATTTATGAGATACACAGAGTCAGACACACTCTGGACCAACATTGGGCGCTATTTTCTTCTCCTATGTAACTAAGCATTAAATGTTCTGCTCAAAAAACAAGACCACCATTAGCTTGTACTTGGTGGAGAATTTGTTTAGGGTCTGGTAGCAGTTTAATACCTCTGTCCAATAAAATTGAATTTTAACCAGACTGGAACGTATCTTGAGCTCACGTAGCACTTCAGATAATTTTGCAGCGGTAGCAATTAGAGTGATGTGAGAATGAGAAATTAAATAAAACAATAAGAAATCAAGGTCTAATTTCCTTAGCATGAATTCACCTTTCATAAATGTGAACCAAGCAGTGTGAAGTATGCTTAGGGAGATATATGGAATTGTGCTCTTTAACCTTGAGCTTTAAACCTGTGAGAAATTTAGTTTATTTTCAAAACATCTGCTATTAGATAATTACTTCAGTTCAAAATGTTCTTGCTTCAAAACAGTCCATGAAGGCTTACTCCAATGAGATGGCGAGAAAAAGAAAGACTTAAGTGATCCATGTCAGTTTAAGGACAGACACAGTACCAGTCAAAAGTTTGCACCTTCTTATTCAATGTTTTTTCTCTATTTTTTAGTTTCTACATGGTAGAAGTACACGCACACGGTGATTCTGTTTGTACAGTATACTATTAAGAATGTATTTGAGAGGAGAAACACATCAGTTTTAACCACATTAATGGTTGATTTGATTCCATACTTAATTACACTGTGCTGTGTTGGTTCTCTTTCTCTCTGTGCAGGCCTCTGTGTGTGAGTGTAGGCCTCTATGTGTACGGGCAAGGCCTCTCTGTATGTGCTCAGGCTTTGTCCTGGAGTGCTACATATGTTTCAACCAGGCCTGGGAAACACTGCTCAGTACCATCCTGAACATAAATTGTAACTATGACAGGTACATTTGGCCATTGTTTAGGAACCTCGGCCTGCACACACATGCAGAGAGACATAGTTTGGACCATAACTTTATTACATTTCATGTACAAAACACATATTTTAACAGTTGTTAGCTCAGTCACAATTAGGAATAACCTTTTTAGTCTTAAGGGATAATCAATAGATTCTAACTTATTTTGCACTCTCTTGATCAATGAAAAAATGGAAAAGAGGGATATGTTAATTGATGTGATATGATGTGATCAAGAGCATAGCCAACAAATAACAAGTTTTAACTTATTAGATAATGGTAATAAAATGTAATGACTCAAAGTCAGTGATTATTATTTTATATAATGGTATATTAATTGACTGAAATTCACTGAAATGGCTAATGAAGGATGACATGGCACTTTTAGAAGAAAAACAAGGGTGTTTGTCACAGAAGGCCAAGGCTAACTGAAGAAACAATGTGTACGTAAAAGATACAAAATTGTTACGGATAGAATAGAACCCAGTATAGCCAGAGTTGCATGTGATGGTAAGACAGATCAGGTGAGATGAGGTACTGGGGGTGAGTAACCTCTCCAAAGCAGTATAAAAAGGGGTGATTGTTATTTTTTTAGTTGCGGCCCTGAGCAACTCAGGTTAATGTTTTCATTTTGTGAAGCCTTAATCTTTAATATAAGATTGTACCTTTCTTTGTCATACTTGGTATTTCTTTTCTGTTTTGTATTAGGTGAAGTTTTATTTTGTCATGTTTTTTCTACGACATGTCTTTGGTTTGTTTATGTTTTGACCTCTTTTGATTACTTGATGTTCTAGTGTAGACATCCTGAAGGCTTTGTGACTTGAGGCATGAGGCATGGCGTTAAAAAGGGGCTGCTCCTTGACAGCTCTTGAAAGCAACAAGTGCTGTTATGCAGCAACACAAATGAAAGGCGCTATAGTAGACTGAATGGGACTACCCCTTTCTTTCGTAACAGTTTGATCAAATTATTTGAGCAGTGGACTACATATGACCTTTTTTTGTTGGATACCAGTTTTGGCTTGATGTAATAGTGGCTACGATTGACTTTTGTAATGTTTGTAATTGTTTTAATGATTTTAAGCACTTGCCAGTTGCCTATGATAAAGAGAATCAGTTTTATAAGCAGCTGTGGGTGTCTGGGCTTCACCCACTGGCATCAGAGTAATTGAGAATGCGTAATTTGGAGGGCGATCAAATAGCAGTCTTACATTTGACATGTGGTGTTCTTTGGGTGTTATCGTCCTGTATTGTCT
This sequence comes from Colossoma macropomum, assembly GCF_904425465.1. Classification (NCBI taxonomy): domain Eukaryota; kingdom Metazoa; phylum Chordata; class Actinopteri; order Characiformes; family Serrasalmidae; genus Colossoma; species Colossoma macropomum. Next base: position 7,774,887 of record NW_023494808.1, on the reverse strand, counting down.
AGCATGCTTCTTTGTATCATTCAGGATGCTGCCGTCTAGGTATGTCCTTTCCCTGTTGTTTAGTGCACTGCTCTCATTCTCCACCAAAACGTTTAGCTGTCCACTGATGTTGCATGAGCTTAAAAAGATGCAGCTCATGTCTTGGAGGAAGAAAGTAAGCATAGAGGAAGCAGACCGTCCCAGCTTGGTTGCAGTGTGCGATAGAGGAATTGGTTTCCTGTGCCCCTCACCCCAAGAAAGGTAGTTGTACTCACCTGCTGAGGTTGTATGTTATGCAGGAACTTCTGTGTGAGCAGAAAGAGAAGGTGGGCCAGCAGCAGGCTTATACAGAGATTGATCCGAGCTGTGTTGGTCACTCTTGGATTTCGACGACAAAGGACAAAGGTCAACAGGGCCAAGCTCAGGAACACCAGCCCTACAGCCATAGCCAAGATGCCAATAACATCTATCACAGGATCGCTCTGAAAAAGCCCAAAATTAAACCGTTCATAGCTAGTTTTGTTTTTCTGCCAAAAACTGCAAGTGAAGATTGGATTACTCCCCTACAGTTACAACAAATGATCCATTGTGCATAATTATGTTTAGGATACTGTAAAGAGTAACCTGACATTTATAATTTGCAGAAACAGGTATACAACTGTCTTGGCACCCAGTGTTTAGATTTACATATTTCACTGAAATACAAGTAAACACAACCTCTTTAGCAGATTATTTTTTAAACTTAACTTAAAAATAGAAATAACTTAACTTAAAAATAAAATTATAACCCCAAGTGTCCCTCTCAGTTTAAGCATTTTACAGAGTTAAACTACATTGTAGTTTAATGACTCTTCTAGGATGTTGTTAAGCTATCAAGCTTTTGGCACACTTTCACATACGTATTTGATCTTACATTGTCATTTACAAGTGGGTCAGTCTGCATGATGAGAGCGAAGGTTGACAGGTGAACACAGGAGCACACAGAGTGGCTGCTGTTGGTCTGGAGAAGGAAACACCCATCTTCAACCCATTCAGTGTTCTTCCAGTACACACAGGAGAGTATACCATTATGATCAATTTTCTAGACAAAAGAAATAGAGATGATTGTCTTAAAAAAGTTTCAGAACACATGTACAACCCCATTTCCAAAAGAGTCAGGATGCTGTGCAAAATGTAAATAAAAGCAGATTGCAATAATGTGCAAATGATTTAAATTATATGTTAAATTGAACATTGTACAAAAACAGCATAACAAATGTTGAAACTTAGAAATTTGATTGTTTTTTTTGAAAAATATATGTAATTTTTTTAACTGATTCCAGCAAAATGTTTCAAAAAAGTTGGGACAGGGGTAACAAAAGAATGGGAAAATAGTGTAGTGCTAAAAAACGCCTGGTAGAACATCTCACACCTAATTAGGTTAATTGGCAACAGGTCAGTAACATGCTTGGATATGAAAAGAACATTCCAAACCACTGTCTGCAGACACAGTTTGTCACACCCCAACAAATACAAAGAATGCAAAGAAAAAATCATACATTTACAAGATCCAGAAATGCAATCACCTTCTCTGGGCCCAAGCTCATTTAAAATGGACTGAAATGAAGTGCAAGTATCCTGTGGTCTGAAAAATCTAATTTGAAATTTTTTTGGAACTCATGTACGCCACGTCCTCCAGCCTAAAAAGGAGAAGGACTATCTGACTTGCTATTGGCACACAGTTCAAAAGCCGTCATCCAAGATGGATGGTATGCATCAATATACACGGCATGAGTGACTAGCACATCTGTGAAGGCACCATTAATGCTGACTGATATATACAAGTTTTGAAGCAACATATGCTGCCATTCAGACATCTTTTTCAGGGAAAGCCTTGCTTATTTCAGCAAGACAATGCCAAATCACATTCTGCACATTTCGCAACTAAATTCCACTCCCTGCAGTCCATGCTAGTCAACGATTGAAAACATTTGGCGGATTAAAAACATTCCACTTTCAAAACTACATCGGTTGGTCTCTTCAGTTCACAAACGCTTACATAACGTTGTTAAAAGTAGAGGGGATGCTACACAGTGGTAAACATGCCCCTTTCAGAACTATTTTGAAACAGCACTTGTTGCTGGCATCAAATTCAAATGGGCATATATTTTTTTTTAAAAAAACTATAACATTTTTCAGTTTCAACGTTTGACACGTTGTCTTTGTGTTTGTTTTTCTCTTAAGTCTCTACTGCTCTGCACTTGAGTCCCGCCTCTTATGTCTGGCCAGTGGCTTCCCATTAACGCTCCCACCTACAGACTAGGATTGTGGGTTTGACCCCATGAAGAATAACCACTGACCACATTACAGCAAGACTGAGCCAGGACATGGGCTCAGTGGAGCAGTCTCAGCTTGACCAGTTGAGGAACACCTTAGCAAGTCAGGGTCAGCTGTTGGCCATCATCAACAGGTCCTGCAGCAAATATCAATGCAGCTGCAGGGCCTGGCCACCACCATAACTGAGACTCAATTGGCAGAATCTCCATTCTAGCCTGTAGTGACCCCACCTCCTCCTATGTTTTGTTCCTAGAGCAGAACCTACTCTACCTTTCCCCGAAAGGTATAATGGGGATCCTGGGCTTTGTAGGAGGTGTTTCCTTTAATGTTCATTGGCTTTCGAGCAGCAACTCTCCAAGTTCCCCACTGAACGTTCAAAGGTAGCATTTGTCATCTCGCTACTTACGGGTTGGGTCCTAGAGATGAATACCTTGTAATGCTGCGTGGACTCATGAATGCTCACACTGTCTTCCAGCAGTTCATTAATGAGTTTCTCAGAGAGACACTGAACCAGTACGCACTCATCTATCTAGAAGATATCCTCATCTATAGTTGTTCTAACTTAGGTGTGTTGAGTACTTCAGCTTCTGCTCAAGAATCATTTATAAGTACAGCTGGAGAAATCCATCCTCCATGCCCAGCCAGTAAATTTTCTCAGGTTTGTTGTCTCCCAAGAACAAACTGAATATGGATCCAGGACTCAGGACCCACATTTCTTTGTATGGTCCAAAGCATTCTGGACTTCACCATTTTTTTTTTCCATTGTTTCATTCTAAATTTTAGTATGGTGGTAGCCCCCATTGAGAATTTATAGTCCTGACAAAACTCCCCTCAGCTAAAGAGATGGCCATGGTCCTGCAGCAGTATGTGGTCAGAATTCATGGTTTTCCCATGTGATTTTTGACTGGGTGCTCCAGTTTACCAGCAGGTTTTGGGGGGACATTTTGCAAATTACTGGGGACCTCCATACATTTATCCTTGGATTTTCACTCTCAGTTGAATGGGCAGACTGAGAGGATAAACCAGGACCTTGAAAGGATGCTCAGATGCTTGGCATCCTCTAAACCCATCACCTGGTGTGAGCATCTGCTCTAGACGGAGTATGCCCATAACACTTTGTGGAACTCCTCTCTGTGCATGTAACCCTTTGAGTACCAGTTTGGGTATCCTCTGCCCATGTTTCCTTAGCAGGAGTCCGAGGTCGAGGTCCGCCCAGTCTGAGACTTGCTACGGTGTCAGTGATTGTGGCAAAAGGCCCATGCAGCACTGCAAAAAGCAGTGGCATGACAGAAGGTAACTGCCGACTGAAGGCAACATTTGGGCCCTTCCTTCAAATCCAGGGCAAGTAGTCTGGCACTCCACGAAGGACCGGCTACTAAAGATGGAGTCCAAAAAACTGGTTTCACGTTATATATGTCCTTTCAAAGTACTACATCAGGTTAATCTAGTAACAGGCTTCTCCTCTTCCAGACCATGTGAATTAACCCAACATTCCAAATTTCACATTAGAAGCCAGTCCTTCGTAGTCCTCTGGCTCCCACCTCTGTTCCCCCACCACTGCGTGCAGGGTACTGTAATATCTCAGCCTTGTGCTAGGCTTCTTTCGACTGCTAGGGGGAGATAATGAATCAGTTTAGGATGATTAGGGCTGATCGGCTGCATCTGTCAATGACTACTTAAGGAGAGCTCTCCCACAGCTCGCCATTCAGTCTTGAGTCCATGCTGCCACGTGCATGTCTCTGACTAACCAGTAAATTGTATTGCCTCTCTCTGTTCTCAAATGTTAGTAGCTCTGGGTTCTCTCCCAGTTTTTTCCCAGTGTAAGTATTAAAAAAATATTTTTTGAGTTTTGTTTGCATGCTTTGCGCTGAAGCTGCACATTGAAGTCAAATCATAAAGGGGAGTTATTTTGTTTTCCTTTAAAAAAAAAACCTCTAAGATTCAGTTTTTCTTCTGCCATTTAGTTGACGTGGTTACTCTCCCTTCTCTTTGGAGCACTCCTTAACATCTTGGTTAGTAACACGGGGATTGAGAGTTCAATCCCTATCGCCTCCTT
>NW_023494808.1:7747467-7770436 GCF_904425465.1 Colossoma macropomum | reverse complement strand
CAGTAAAGGGAAGGGGAAGGGAAGATTGAAGACAAGCTGTGCTGCTGCATTCTGGAGGAGTTGCAGAGGCTGGATAGTCTGCATAGGAAGACCAGCCAAAAGCAAGTTGCAGTAGTCAAGCCTTAAGATGACAAGAGACTGAAATAGCACCTGGGTGGCCTCTGGAGAGAGAAAAGACAAGATCATGATGAGGACCTGTAGTTGCTGGGAAGAAGAGCAGCTCAGTCTTGCTAGGATTGAGGTTCAGGTGATGAGCTGCCATCATGAAGAGATGTTAGTCAGACATGCTGAGATGCGATTGGAAACCTGGGTGTCAGAAGGTGAGAAGGAAAGCATTAGTTGGGTGTCATCAGCATAGCAGTGATAAGAGAAGCCATGATATTATATCACCAAGAGAATGAGTGTAAAGTGAAAAGAGAAGAGGACCCAGCACTGAGACTTGTGGGACACCAGTGGAGAGCCTGCATAGAGAGGATGTGGACCCTCTCCATGTTACCTGATAAGAGTGACCCTCCAGACAGGACTTGAACCACTTTCACACAGAGCCAGTGATTCCAAGGTTGATGAGGACATCTAGAAGGATTGTATGGTTGACTATGTCAAAAGCTGCTGAGAAGTCAAGAAGAATCACAACAGATGACAGTTTGGCTGATCTTGCTGCCTGGAGCTTCTCAGTCACTGCTATAAGGGCAGTTTCTGTTGAGTGCACCAGTTTGAAGCCAGACTGGTTGGAGTCCTGGAGCTGGTTCTGAGTGAGACAGTACAGTGTATACGTTTGTGTTTGTGTTTGTTTTTTCTTTCGGTCAGCCAGTCAGAAACCAGCACTGAAACTATCACCATCAAGCCACTGAGAGTGAACAGAACCATGTGGAAAAGTTTGTGCACCCCTGGTGAAATTACATGTTTTGTTGATTGTCTGAGTGAAAATACATCAACACATCCAGCCTAATAGAACCTAATGGAGCTCAAGGTAAAAGGATCATCCTACTGAATTGGTTTAAAGTCATATATCAACCAAAACAATCATAGAAATCAGAAACACCAGCCAGTACATGACTAGAAACAAAAAAGATTAGTTCTTTGAAGAAAATTTGTGTTTTGTTAGTGACTGATTTTCAGACTTTGGGACACATTTGCTTCAAAACAATGAGATCTAACTGCTCATCATGTGGCTGTGAAGGACAGGGATGCAGCTTTAAATAAAGCTCTTTAAATAAATACAAAAGATATTTGAGTATTATTTTCAGAAGTTTGAAATTTAGGGCCACCCCTCCATAAAAAGTGCCCTACAAATGATGATTTGTATGTATTAAGCTCATTATTGTGTCTCAATACTTCATTTTTTATAGTTGTTCTCTGTGGGACTGCAGTTTGAAATTATTTGGTAGGAAACCATGATCACATAGAGATCCATGTAGATGACATACAATAAATGAGAAACACTGGGCACTTACCTACAGCATTGAGATGAGACGTCCAATCCGGGTCACGGCACCACTTGAAGAATCCAAACCCTTTCGATACCAGGGGACCCAGTCTGATGTCTGTACAAGTGAAGTTTATTTGTTGCGCTCGCAGGTACCAGACACCCAGCCAGCCCATAAGTCATTGGACTGACACAGTTTTATAGCTGGACAGATGCCAAGATTAGACCCAGCTTATATAGGACAAGTAACAGATGTGACAAACATGACCATGTAGGGGTAAACACAAAATAGGCAGCCTAAAATACAACTTCAGCACATTCACACACACTACAGAATGTATAACACAGCACATTTCACAACAATAACTTCCTTCAACTTCAGAGCTCTACAAGAACATTGATTTTCAGGAAAGCCTTTAGTTTGTATCTCCTATTATCTTATAAACTCATCCAGTGAGGCATAATGCACAGTTTTGAAGGCTTATTAGAGGTGCACGGCCTTAGATACAATTGCCAACAATTGATATGGGGTGGGGCTTAGTGAACAACTGTTTCTTTTATCATCCAATCAGAAATCTTGTAGAGAGCAGAATTACCACTCTGTAATGTCTTCTGGGTTTCTCAAATGCTAGAGGGCGCTCCCAAGCGAGTCCACAAATGAAAGGGATAAGATGGAGCATTTGAGTAAAATCATAGTTTATAAATGCTTAAACTTTTTTAATGTAAAAGAACACATTCATTTCCTGAACATAGAACAGCGTAAAAGATTGAAACACTGCTGTTATATTTCTAAGAGCTTTTGAAGTTATATAAGTTTAAAATGGCGCTTCATGTATATTCATGACATCATTAAGCAAGAACAGCCAATCAGCTGCTCCGTTCGCCAAACAATCAGCACTCAGTAGCAGTAATGTTAGCGTCCTGCTGCTCGTTTACTGTAGAAAAAAGAAAACATACAGGTGAGTTTTCTTTGCTTTTTACTGAAATACATCCATCTGCTTTCTAAAATTAAAGGAAAGTTCTGGGTGAGTGACTAGAAACTATTTTAACTTTGTTTTTAGCTGTTTAGCTCCATTCACCCATTTTTATTGAGGACTTGCTCACAGGCGCCCTTTGCAGTCACATTTTTGATATAACAGTGGAAATAGGAAGAGGCCAGGCTCCCCATAAACCAGCTCTGATCCAGTGATGTTGTGTGAAAAGATGTGGTGCCATCTCATGTCTTGGAGGAAGCACTCACAGACTGAGAGCGTCCTGCAGTTGGTGGGGTCTTTTTGTTTGCTGCAGTTAAATATATAAAGGTGCTGTATAAATAAAGCTAAAGCTGTTTTCCTCATTAATGTCGTTCTCTCTATGCAGACTGCATTCAAAATAAACCCCTTACATTTGGTGAGCAGAGAAATGATCTCACACTTAAGATGATCCTTTAAGTATTACATGTTAGTTTCATTTCTGTTGTGTTGTTATTGTTTGTTAGCATTGTGTTAATCCTTCTGTAAGTCTGATCTGTTTATCAGTGTTTGTATTTAGGGATTGGAGTTCAGTCTAATGTAGTCAGGACTGTTTTGTTTTGGTTGTAGTTACAGTGAATATTCAACAGGTCAGGATTAGTGTCTTTGCTTTGATTCCATCCAGGTTCCTCACACTTGTTTTAATTTCACACAGTTCCTGCAATATTAAGCTACAACAGTGCTTCAGTTATTTATTGTGTGTACCTACATTCCTCTGGATGGCAGCATAAACTTAACAGCAGATGATAAACCAACTCTGATGTCATTATCAGTGAGGCCTATCAGAGAGAGAGAGAGAGAGAGAGAGAGAGAGAGAGAGTTATTGGCAGAGGGTTATATATCTGAGTAGTCATGCCTATCTTGTATTTATCAGCTATATATAACAATATATCCCCATATCACTGCTGGTTTACTTCAGCACTGAATAATATTTTCAAGATTTGTAAAAAGAAATGTTTGAATGTTTCATACAAAAATTGTGATTTTTCAATTAAATGTTTAATAATAATACATTAGTTAAGCTTAGCAAGCAAGAAGGCGAAGTTTATTTCTATAGCGCTTTTTACAACAGGTGTTGTCACAAAGCAGCTTTACAAAGAAGTCAGCATTAGAGAAAGAAATCCAGGTCCAAGCCCCCATGAGCGTCGCCAGTGGTGACAGTGGCAAGGAAAAACTCCCTAAGAGAAACCAGAAGAAACCTTCAGAGGAACCAAGACTCAGAAGGGGAACTCAAACATTGTTAGTACAAAAACGGGGAAAACAGGTGGAGCAAATGATTAATTTGATTAGTTCATGCAGCAGCAGCAGCAGCAGCATCAGTAGGGTCAGGTTGTGAAGGTGAGGTTTGCACGGCGTAGTACAGCATGAAGCTCGATGATGGTCAAGCCAGTCCAGAGGGCTGGCAGCAGTGGCACCCGATCAAGGCAGAAGAGACAGCAGCATCAGACGCACAGGATGGGCAGCTGTTCAACTCGGCAAAGAAAAGAAAAAAGGAAAAACACACAGAGAGTCAGTTCTGTAATGGGTGACTGATCACTGATTACAGTGTTAGCAGAGCAGCAGAGACTCCGGCAGGTATAGAGGGGCGAGTCCATTTAGAGCTTTATAAGTCAGTAAGAGAATTTTATAATCAATGTGAAATTTAACTGGTAACCAGTGTAAGGTTGATAAAACTGGGCTGATATGGTCAAACTTTCTGGTTCTATTAAGAACTCTGGCAGCAGCGTTCTGGACCAGCTGAAGCTTGTTAAGGCTTTTGCTTGGACATCCAGCCAGCAGGGCATTACAGTAATCTAGCCTTGAAGTAATAAATGCATGAACTAACTTTTCTGCATCCTGTAGAGAAAACGCAATTCTTAATTTAGCAATATTGCGGAGATGCAGGAAGGCTGTTCTAGTAATATTAGTTATATGTGCGTTGAAGGACAGATCAGGGTCTATCATGACACCCAGGTTTTTTACAGATGAGCTTGATGCAACTGAGAAATTGTTAAGTTTAAGTTAAATTAGACAGTTTGTTTCTAGTTGCTTTTGGACCAAGAAGCAGAGCCTCTGTTTTATCTGAGTTAAGAAGGAGAAAGTTACTCGACATCCAGTCTTTTATGTCTTTTATACAGTCCTCCATCTTCCCAAGTTTAATTTTATCATCCGGATCGCTTGCTAAATATAACTGAGTGTCATCGGCATAACAGTGGAAATTTATGCTGTGTTTACTGATAATGGTGCCCAGTGGTAGCATGTATAATGTGAATAATACAGGTCCTAAAACAGAGCCTTGTGGATCACCACAAGCTTACAACTCACTGACTTTCATAAAACCAAATAACAAAATTGCAGACAGTGGGCCTGTGTTAAGTTAAACTGTGGGCTAGCCTAGTGGTGCACTGCCCATCCTAATCCATTAAGGGCCCAGAGAGGCTAGCTGATGTTGTTGGCCCAGTGCAAAGGGATCCAAAGAGGACCTGTGTCAGGTTATCTGTGGGCTGGCCCTGTGGTGTACTGCCCAAATAGAAACCCTTCAAGGCCCAGTGTGGGTGCAGTGATGTGGACCCACTTGGGCTGGTTCACAGTGGGACAATACAGGGTGATCTGTTGGCAAACTCTCTCGCCCACACAGGCATGTTTGCAGGGAACCTAGATTAGCTTTAGCACCATTAAACTATGACCCTACAATAGTGTAGCATTCTGATACTGGCTGGCGCTGACGGCTGAGGTGTTGGAGGCGTGGCTATGCAGATGACCACACACAAAGCCTCATGGTATGTGCACGCCCTCCTGAAAAGGCACGACTCATGTTGTCCATTGGTTTAGGTTGTGTGTACATGGTGTTTGTGTTATTCTGTGTTGGGGTTTTTGTGTGAAGGGTTGTAACCCTCAGGGTGAAACATGTGGCTTGTGGTGACATCGAGTTCAGTGTTCTATATGTTCCTCTTTCTGTCAGTGTGATCAGTGTGACCATGACGACCCTGTGTTTTCTTTTCTGCTGACACTAAAATAGTATCTGTGCTGTATTGTGGTTTTAGCATTAGCACTCAGACACTGAGCAGTGTTATCTGATGTGGTCTGAGAAAAAGGAAGTTCCAGTGTGAGAAATGACCCCCATGCTGTCTACAGACTACAAGAACAGTGAGGGTTAAAAGCTGAAGATGTTCTTAATGTCACTGCTGATATTCCTCTGCACTGAATTACATTTCTAAGAACTTTTGATTGATTCATAAAGAAACTGATTTTTCATTTCAATTCTTTAATCATATAAAGAAAACAAGACATTATTACTACATAAAATAGAGTTGAATAAAACTAAAGGAGGAAACTACACATGGCAGTTTGACTGCAGTACATTTTGCAGAAGCAATGACTGATTCAGCGAAACAAGCAAGAAAACAGGCAGCATATTTGAGAAAGTCAGCAACACTTTTTAACCACATGCAGTTTAAACAGTTCAAATCGTCAAAGCTCCTCCTGTTCTCTGCAGTCTGTCTTCAGCTTCAGGAAATGGACGTTGCTGAATGCAGGTTGGAGAGACTCTTATTGTTTGTGAAATGAGTTTAAAGTATTTTATTCATAGTTTAATGGGGAGAAAAATGAACTGATACATTTGTATTGTTTCTGTTATGAGTTTAGTTCTTCTTAATGAGATATTTGTCCTCTGTGATCATTTCTAATGTAAGAGAAATGCTGAGACACTCTGGTAGCTGAATGTATGTTTTATTAGATGGCTTTACTGAAATCACACAAAAGTAATTCAGTTTCAAGTTGTACATATGATGCATATTTAGCCTTGGACAAAGTTAGTCCAGGCAATTGTAAATATTTTGGAGGATGAAGTTGATTTAAACCACATTCTGTTTGATTTTGGGGAGAAAAGTAACTTCACTGAACAAAAGAAGGCTGTATGTTATACTTTACAGTGTGGATGAACATTTCATTGCAGTTGGTCACTGATAAGATCCCAACTCTATATGGTTGGCATAAGCTATTAATGGGCTTGATTCCTTTTGAGTATTTAAGTTGTGCATTACTATCTAATTCAGACCACTTCTATAGGCCTCTGAAGTCCCGTCATCTTTTTTCTATTTGGTGACAAAATGAATGGCATTTCCAGTTATCACTGCTGTCAGGTCTATGATGAACTCCAAAGCTGATATGTTCTGATTTAGGTCATGTTTTTTTCTGAATGTTGTTGGATCCTCTGAATTAAGAAGCTAACACTGCTCTACAATGAACTGATACTGATAATAAAACTGACAACCTCACCAAAATACCCCACATAAACCAGTAAGCTTTGTCAAATGTGGTCTGGGCCAGCTCTAGGCTTTTGGGGGCTCTAAGCAAGATTTTTTGGGGACCCCAGTCTTGCTAGTTGATGTACTGTAAAACTATAGTGGTAAATAATGCGTGGAAGGTTTCCCAGCCTGGATGAAGCTCACAAGCAGCTCTGCCTTCTCTGTGGGTGTTGCTATTGTGTCAGAAAGAAGAGTAGTAAGTATTGCAACCAATTCTACTGGGTGACTTTGTAGCACCTCCTCCAGCATGGTAAATCCTGGTAGTGGACAATCAAGGGGAACACTGCTTATGAGGAAAGGCATAATAATGGACTAACTAAAGCCTCATTCCTCATTCACTGTTAGTCTTCTTTATGTATTTCTTTTACACCATCTAGTTTGATCTTAACACTTCCCAGACTCCTCACACCAAGGAGTATGATGTGAGCATAGCTGGGACTGATGGTGGGGCCCGGTCACTGCTTGTCCCCCGGTAGAGACTGGCTCAAGTTTTCCTGACATTTTGAGTTCTTCAGACTCCCCACTGCTCTGTGACCCTCTTTTCCTCAGCAAAACAAAGTGCAGTCAGGGCAGTTCTGCTTAAAGCATTTGGTACAGCTACATGATTTCCCTTTTCTTTGTCCATCTTACTAGGACAGTGCTGGCTGTCTGTTTGTTGGCTCAACAATAGATTCTGGTGCAGCTCAACATGTTCGTCAAATCAACCATGTGTAGTCTGAGCTTTCTTTGCTTATATCAGTGTCTTGTGTAGATGCAACGTTGAGCTGTGTGCTGTGCATGCTTATGTCTCTGCCTCACAAATGGTCTCCAATGCTGCTGTCTCTGAATTTCCTCATTTGTTATCTTCATCATTTGTTTTAGGATGAGTTCATCGGACACTTTGCAGTCCGAGAGCAGGGGTTTAAGCTCCGGGTGAATGTTGTCATGCTTATACTGAAAGCCCTGGTGAACAGTATGATGAAAAACTATTGTGGACTGTGCTCTATATTTTACATCTGTGTCAGTATATTTAGAAGAGAACAAGATCTTTTGTTTGAGCTCTATCACTCAGTATAGAACTGTTGTGGCATTTCACTGTCATGTTGATTAGAGCACATGAGCCAGACCTGATAGCTCTGAGACCACCTCTCACTATTTCAGCATCACTGAAATTTGCGCACATATGTTGCTGTAGCTCATATCTGAGCTCTGGTCACTGATCTGTCTACCTTCAGTCTTAAACTCTCAATGCTGGAGCAATGAAAGATCCCAAAGGGGGAGCATGATATCATGTGTTATGTTTGATAATGTTAGCTGAACAGCTGCTGTGGGCATCATTGGGCTGAGATGCAGGCTGTGATGGTGAAGGTGATGGAAGTGTGGGTGGTGAGGTGGGGCTGATCATGTACTGTAAACCTTCTTAGTAAGTACAGCATAACTAGAAAGCATTTTCTGTAGATCTGTGTCAGTGTCAGGTGGAGCTTTGACAGGAGTAGCTGTGGTTGGACTAGATTAGTAGCTGATGAAGGATTAGCTAGTTGTGGCTGTGTGGCTGTGTGAGGAACACTAATAACTATACTATCAGCATCTACATTAACATGACCTCCTGTAACAATAAGTGCATTATGCAGATCAACCCAACCATCTACACCAGCTTTGGAGTGAAAGATGCTATCAATGACATCATTTAACTCTAACAACTGGGCCATTCCTGCATCCTCAGACTCTAACAAAGTCTTACTGTACATGAAATCTTGAATGTGCTTAATTCAGCTTTCCTCCTCGTCCATCTCAAGCATGGTCAGATCCTTCCCTGCCACTGGACTGACAATTTTTGCAAGTTGGAAATGTTCCTCAGCCATAAGCATGAACAGATTATTCCTGATGGTCTAAGCTTTTTGCCTCATTGTCCACCATGACCTTTTCCTTTTTCTTCACACTCGGTCCCCAGTCCAGGAGACTATTTCATGCAAGAAAAGGTGTTGGATCCTTGCTGTCCAGTAAAATCAACATTAAATAGAACTAGTATTATAATGTTGCCACCCACGATGCTTGATACATTACCAGCATACATTACTGCAGAAGTTGAGGCTTTGTGTCAAACTTACAGTTTTTAAAAACGTTAATCTTACTAGGATGTGTACAGTCACATCTGCCACCAAAACTCCTTTTAAATGGGCTGTGATATCCTCAGGTTGAAAAGTAAACAGCTTCTTCACTTCTCAGTCATGTAAATACACTCCTACCACGTTTTCTCTTTGCAAAGATGGAAAACTTCACCATAAAAACAACAAAACGCCACAGAGGAGTTCTGCTTCACCAGCAGTGCTGCATTACTTTTATACAGTAGCAGCATGAACAGATGGACAAGGGTCAGATTTTGTCAATTAAGCAGTGTGTCATAGAATTACATACAAAATACACTTCAATGACTTTAAAGTATAAAATGTCTGTCACAAGAGTGATTTCTGTAAATGACTGTAGAAGCATTGGCAGTGAAGGTGTACAGGACGGTAAAGTACAGCAAAGTGATGCAGCATCGGAGGTGAACCAGTATAGGACGGTAAAATACTGCTGGTCTGAATGAAACATAATTCTTCCTTTTCCTGTTTGTGCTGATGAGGATATGATTACATTCTTACTGTATATGATCACACAGGCTGAACTGCTGATCTCACTCAGAATGTCTCTGACTGTTTCTCTGCTGTTTCTGCTCTTCATCTCTGGTGAGTCAGAGCTGTTACTTCTCACTGAACTCTGTACAGTTATGAGTTTATTTTTATATATAATACTCTGGTCACTTGTGCTGCCCCACCCCTCCACACACTCACACACACTCCACCTCACTACAAGACCGACTGTGGATTTGTCACATTGTGCTTTTTGTGCAGCTGATCATTCAAACTCAGCTGAAATGAACAGTCTTAGAAATGAGCTGAAGTGGAGACTTTATGCAGCATTTTTACTGACTGAGACCCAAACAGTAATAATTTACACATCTCTGTATTTTGTGTTGCAGGAGTTGTTGCTCAGGATGGGTGGGCTGTGAATTACAATCATAAATCTATCTGTGCTCTAAAGGGGTCTACAGTGACCATTGAGTGCACTTACACATATCCAAGTGGTCACTCAGTCCAAAAAGCTTTCTGGACCAAACAGTGGGGTCAAGGTTCAGAGCCTCCTGATCTGTTAGATGATCCAGAGTACAGAGGCAGAGTTCAGTACCTCGGAGATAAACAACACAGCTGCAATCTCAGACTGAGTGATGTGACAGAAGAGGATCAAAGTAAATACTACTTCAGATTTATAACAGACCAACCTGGAGGAAGTTGGCAAGGTGCAGGTGGAGTTGATCTTTCAGTCACAGGTAAGATCCATCAGCAGAAATAAGACACTGTACTTCATTCACTGGTGTTCAGCAGGGATATTTAACTAACACTGAAAGTCCAATTACTTCAGATGTCTTGCCCTTCAACTAAACTATTAGTAGTCCAGACAACTAATAAAATAAAATTAGACCCATCAATATACATTCTGTTATGACCTCACATTGTGCCTAGAGCACAGTGGGATCAGTAACACGGATAAAGGCACGAGGAACAGATAAAAGAGCTCATGAAACTGTTTAAAAACCCGACAACAATAAAAATGTTGTGCTACAAAATCCAGAACCACACTGGAAGAACCAAACTGTGGACAGCACCAAAGTACAAAACCTCACCCACAACCTCTGACCCAGGAACTAGACAGAGTAGACTTCTATGTGGTGCAAATGTTTAGGCACACCCCTCTGACCTGGAGCTCTTGTAAGCTTAGGTTGGGGGTTCATGCTGGCAGAGACAATGTCTCCTGTAAACAAAGTTAGTGCTGGTAAAACACTCAAAAAACATTTTGTGCTTATATGTAACAGTTTGGATAAACTGTTACATTTTGAACATAATTTTATAGTCAACTCAGCCTTTTAAGGCTGGATGACCATTCACTATTGTATTTAAAAAAAATAAATAAATAAATAATAAAAAAAAACTTTACAAAACCTTTGAAAATATTTGTCCATGAAAGAAATAAAAATCCTTTTTTTCATGAAGTAAAATAAAGGAAATTGAACATACAGTTCAGTAAACAGAGATTAATGTGTGAAATGTAAGTTGTTAGTTGAAATACATTCATGATGTTGGTGTTTAAAATATCTGTCATTCATTTTTCACATCTACCTCATGAATCATCAAATGGTGGTGTGGAGCTGTTCTAGTATCAGGTATCATTCTACTGCAGTAGCTTAGCATCACATACAGCTTCAGCACAGCACAGGTTCATTCCAGATCACTGAAGCTTCACTGATACAAGTTTAGAGGATAAAGACTGTGTCGAGTGTTGAGTGTGGAGCTGTTAGCTTAACCTACTTTTAATTCATATCCTTGTTAGCACTAGATGCTAACTTTAGCTTAATGAGAAGGCTAAACCACCAGCAATTCTGACTCGCTGACGCTGCACTGAGGTAAATTTAGAGGATAAAGACTCAAATCTGAGTGAGTGAAGTCGAGAGACTGAAAGACTCAGTATTACTGATTATTAAAGTTACAGTTAGAGCTTATTTTGGTTTCTGCTCAGTCTCATCTGTTAAGTCTGTAACAGAGACAGACTGCAGGGTAATTGAGGAAAGATGGGCTTTTATTCAACATAAATATATTTTTATTTGTGTTGTAAATACTTACTTTAGCACATGTGACTGGATAAAACAGAAGACCTCAACAGAAGCCATGTTGCTTCATGTTCATGTGCATCAAATAAAACCATTGTTTAAATATGTTAATCAGCTTTGCTACAGAATTTTGTAAAAGTGCTCAGTTTGGTCAGCTGAAATACTTGGTGACCCCTGCTGTACAAGATTCCTCCAACAGTTCTAAAATATATTACATCCAGCAAACTAAAACATACGTGTAAAAGAAATCAGTACTTATTTATTCTCCCTTAAAGAACCAAGAAATGTTTGGGAATTATTCATTCTGAGTCTTTGGAAAAATGTATTATAAATCTGTAACAACAGTAAACTTCATATGCTAAAGTGAATGATGTTCTGCAATAAAACATAAAGTACTTCTACAGGACATTTATAGTTTGATTAATCAAACAGAAAAGCACCTCCATTGAATGCAATGTGTTGTTCTACCTCTAGATGGCCCAAAGAGCGTCTCAGTGTCCATCAGTCCTTCTGGTGAAATAGTGGAGGGCAGTTCAGTGACTCTGACCTGCAGCAGTGATGCAGAATCACCTGTGCAGAGCTACACCTGGTTTAAAGGATCATCATTAGTAGCAAAAGGAGAGACTTACACAGTGAACAAGATCAGCTCTGTGGACAGTGGAGAATACAAGTGCAGATCCAGTAATGAACATGGAGAGAAACTCTCTGAAGCTCTAACTCTGAATGTTTTGTGTAAGTTTGTGTTTATTTGTTCTAGTTGTACATTATTTTGTAGAAGTTCTCTTTTATAAACATTTAATGTCATGTAATGATTACATCATGAAGTTCTTCTGTGATTTCTAGATCCCCCAAAGAGCATCTCGGTGTCCATCAGTCCTTCTGGTGAAATAGTGGAGGGCAGTTCAGTGAATCTGACCTGCAGCAGTGATGCAAACCCACCTGTGAAGAACTACACCTGGTTTAAGAAGCTGAATAAAGGAGCTCTGCAGAACTCAAAAAGACAAACCTACAGCATCTCATACATCAACTCTGCAGATAGTGGGGAATATCAGTGCATGGCAACCAACACACAAGGGTCTCAATACTCAGAGTACAAGTCATTAACAGTTTTATGTAAGGTCATTTTCTGCTCGGCTAGAATTTAAAAAAATGAAATCATCTCACATCATCTCTGTATTTAAAGATGCTCTACTGTTTTCTTCTTTTCTAGATGCTCCAAATAAAGTCTGGGTGTCCATCAGTGAAACAGCAGAGGGCAGTTCAGTGACTCTGACCTGCAGCAGTGATGCAAACCCACCTGTGCAGAACTACACCTGGTTTAAAGAAGGTGGAAGCTCACCTGTAGGATCTGGACACAGTTACAGGGCTCTACAGAGTGGATCCTACTACTGTGTGGCTCAGAATGAATACAGATCTCAGAAATCAGCTGCAGTGACTGTCACTGAAAAAGGTATTAGTGATGGAAAATACAACCTGAATAACACTTAATAACATTCATAAAAATTAGCATAACTTTAAATTTTAACATTCATCTGCACACAGGAGTTGGGAAGTCAGCTCTATATGCAGTTATTGGAGTCATAGCTGTACGTTTATCTGTTTTCTTTGCTGTATTTTATGTAAGGTAAGCAAGTTATCACTGGAATCAGTTTTTGTAGATGTATCAGTGAAAAATATTTATGTTCCAATTTTTGCACAATATTATTGTTAATATTAATATTAGTGCTTTTTATACTGTTACTTTTCAGGAGAAAGAGAAGAGTCAATTCAGCTGATGATGCAAACCAAAAACAGGCAAGTCAGTTACTACACAAAAACATGTTTAGTAGTATGAGATTTAGTGACATCTTTACTTTTGTTTTAGCTCTGGGCTTCATAACTACAGAGCAGTTTAAGCTACAGACATGGTACACATATCAGATCATTCTGCAGGCCTGGCCCAAACTATTGAGCATGACCTCATCGAGCTGTGATGTCAGCATCAAGAGTAATTTGGCCCGGAAAAACACAAAAATCCTGAATTTACTTTGCTTTTAGCCTTCATATTCCAACAAAGGGTTAAAACAGTGACATGAATAACACATCAGATCACTCATCAGACTCTCCCCTCACCATCCATGATTTCATCCACCTGTGACCGTCCATCAGCCAGCACTCCAGATCCAAAATCACCCAGAACCCACTCACTATTGTTATATCTCTGCTTTTAGCCTTCATATTATGAACAAAGGGTTAAAAATAGCGACATCTCACACATCAGAACACTCAGAGGAACCGGCCATCACCAGCCAGAGTGAAAGACACCAGCTCTTACATCCCACAACCCAGAAATACAGCACAAACACACAGCCAGATCACTGTAAAGCCTGCTATTAGCTCTCTGCTTTAGCCTTTATATGGTAACAAAAGACTTCAAACATCACAGCTCAGCCGGACTTACCCTGAGTCCAGAGTGACTATCTGAAGTTTCAGTGATGATCCAGTCAGTAATCCATTTGAGAAAACCACCGTTTAGATCCTGCGTTTACCTCCATTTAAATGACCAATTTAA
This sequence comes from Colossoma macropomum, assembly GCF_904425465.1. Lineage (NCBI taxonomy): Eukaryota > Metazoa > Chordata > Actinopteri > Characiformes > Serrasalmidae > Colossoma > Colossoma macropomum. Next base: position 7,756,482 of record NW_023494808.1, on the reverse strand, counting down.
AGTATGCAGTAATCAGAATAGAATTTCTGATAATCAGACATTTACAGCTAAATACAACCACATATATATAATCTTGTTTCTTAAATAGCGATGATGTGAAGATGATGAAGACGTCTCCGCTGACACCGTCTTGCTTGTATAAGATGTTTATTACAAAGTAAAACAGTATCAGATCAAGCACCATAAAGTACCTGAGAGGGGATCTGTGCCAATTCTGAAGTGTCCCCTACCGAGCAGTATGACCTACTTGCTTATATAGGGTGGTTGTTATGGAAAAAAGAGACGGACCATATGGTCCTTCTTAGAATAGTCTCATTCATCTGGAACTAAAGTGGAAAGGGACCTTTGGAACTTGAATCAGGGGCCCCCTCACTTAAACGTTCCATTCCTGCAATGTCAGATTACACCGGAAGCTCCAGATACAACATATCCCCCCCTTTGAGACTGCGCAGGGTCTCGACAAACAAAAAAACACACACATTTGCAGTTGTAACAAAATAACAGTTCCTCCTACACATGCTTCCTACAGCGTAACCTTAGCAATACAACAACTTTCTGGAGTGTGAGAGCGAAAAACCTGTCAGGCAGCTATCTTTCCTGAAATGTCCATCAAACAATCTAGACAGGAAAAATTCTCTCACGGTCCCTCTGCCCTAGGCGACCACATAGAGTACTCCAGCCCAATGTAAAAAGGAGGAATTTTGACAAGTCGTGTGAGGACATGACTTAAGGAAATAGATATGGAAACCTCAGAAAATAAAATCAAAACCATGTTGGTCGACCCATCGGACCTTCCAATGGACCTTTCCCTGCCTAACACCAATATCCCTAAGCACCGAAAAAAGAAAAAAACTTCTGCGGTCCCAATGTACTTACCCAATAACAGAAAACATCAGTCTTCAAGCAATTAAACAAAGAAAGTGTTATAAATTTAAGTACTACTCATGCAATAAACAACCCAAACACTCAATCCAACTATTATGTCTTACTAAGATTATTACTACATTATAAATGTCCTGTATCAGTATCACACATTACAATATAATAAAACAAAATCCAATACTATGCAAATATATATATATGAGAAGACATAAAATGTATCACACTGCAGCTCCTCAGCAGCGTCGACTCTCAGTGTAGTGTCGATGATGTGTTGACTCTGGGCATTGCATCACATCATCATCACACTCTATAGTAAGAGACCACTAAATACCAAAATGATAACAGAAATATATGTCAAGACTATAATAAGAGTAGATATTCAAAATGGATATTTCTCCATCAGTTCGCCTTCTATCACCACTTCCTCATCATCGTCTGTATCAGTCCTATGTAGTAATGGCATCTGAGCTTGATCTCCAGGCATCACAACTCCAATCCATCTTAATATCATAGCCTTCGCAAAGGTCAACAACAACGTACAGAAACAGAACATCACACTCAATGATATAAGAACTGCTACCATTATCTGACCCAACGGTCCTAATTTCTCCTGCAACCAAGCATTCGCAGACCATCCAGCTCTTTCTGATGGGCCAAACGCATCCCTTATATGCTTCAATGCATCTATGACACTAGTCATATTGTTTATCAGTCTATGACTCTTTTGAGTATTTGACAAGTATTCAAAACTTCTTATAGTCTCATTTGCAAAACCCTGTAGGGTGTAGGTAACATTGTCAATGTGATCTGCCAAAAATGTCACACCATACCATGGAAACAATCCTATACCCCACTTCTCTCCTAGACTTATCCTCCAATGATAGGACTTCAGATTATGAAATTGTGCCAGTTTCTCTTTTCTTCCTACTTCCAGAAATAGCATCAGATTGAACCTCATCAGATACTTTTCCCTTCTGGACAGTAAAAACCTCATGTGGAAGCTTCAACATTGCCATATAACAGCAACCTATCCACCCATATGATAGAAATATATATATGCCTTATCACCACAAACCCACCAAATATCCTTAAAATTTCCTATAGTCACATTTCCAGGCAACGTTCGGTTCCACACCATCAAAATGCTACTCAGTTTGCGTTGTAGTACTTGAAAAGTCACTTTATACAAATCATCCATAGCCTTATGTTTATGCTCGCCCAAGCCCATAATATAGTTGTTACAGTCTGATATTCCCACAAACTTTCCAGGCCCATTATGAGTATCATCTGAACAAAAACAATCTTTAGCCCCCACAGATTTCACTTCCAACGGATCAGGGCTCGCTGTTATCATATTTTCATGCTGATCAAGTAAATTCACATATGATAACTCCCTCAACCAAGAACAACTATGTTTAGGTCTAAATAGATGCACTGACAGAGCCATTACCTTGTCTTCTGCTGAGTGCTACTGATATAACAGCCACGATAATGCATAAGATTGACATTTAACACTTACTGGTTCTGGTACCGTCTCTAAAATTGAAGGCCATGTTCCTGGTGTTGGAACTTTCACCACACATGGACAATTCAGTTTCCTAACCGATCTTACAGAATGAGTTAACTGCTGGAACCATAAGTTCCTACCTGCCCATGGTTCTGTGATTTGTAACACAGAGGAATCAAATCCATATGCCTTCCACTTAGTTTTTCTCTTCTGTAATACACGATAATGGTCAGTCACGTCTTCTAGTGTCCAGTCAAAGTCAAAAAACTCATCTTCCATGTCTAAAATAGTCCTCTGCACTGTAATTGTTTCCGGAGCTAAAGTGGTAAGCTTCATCAATGCAATATTCACCCTTGGAGTGGTTGCTGTGGTGAATCGTTCCTGAACCCTTTTAGTAACCATGAAAACTCCAGTAGAACTCAGCTTGTCATTATACAAAAGATACTTCCTCTGATCACGAGGCAGAGTATAAACTTCAGGTCCTGTTAACAACACATCTTCACCATGACTATTTTTCCACTTGGTGGATTATTGCCACCAACATTAAATCTTCCACATTGACAGGGGAGATAAACCACTCTTCCTAACTTAGCTCTGATGAGATTCTTCAAAGGAGTTGACGTCATCAAAATCATCTGAGGTGCCAACGTAGTTAAATGTGACACATTTATACCTCCAGTAACCTTCAATGCTAAAAGAGTAGAATTTCCTGAGGTCACTTCAACCCTAGTCCTTGTAAGGAATCTTGACTCTGTAAGCGTGGCGCCTCTTCTCTTGGCGCTTTGACACAATGCAATAAATGATATCACGTTGGAGACCCTTTAATCTGGACCACTGTTCCAGTACTGCGAACAACTTCAAATGGTCCTTCGCAGCGTTCGTTATACCACTTCCTTCTAAACACCTTCACGAACACCTTGTCTCCAGGTTGCACTGTGCTCCTCTTTTGCTCATCGAGCCTCGCCTGCACTTTGTCTTTTCTTTGCCTGTCAGAAACATACGTTTATATTCTTTTATATAAATTAGCCATATACGTAACGTACGCTCGCATTTCATCTTCCAAAAGGGCTAAACTTGGACCCTTTCCACTTGTACGCAGACAAGGCGTTGGCATTCGCCTTCCCATAACCAACTCATGAGGTGTCATATGCAAATCACGCAGCTCACTTGAGTGACACACCATTAGTGCCAGCGGAAGTGATGCTATCCAATTTAAGCCTGTGTGCTGGCAGATTTTAACAATGCGATTTTTCAAAACACCATTCATTTTTTCACAAATCCCTTGGCTTTGCGGATGATAACCTGCACCAAGACGCTGATTAATTCCCAATTTTTGCAAAATCAATTTCATCATCTTATCCACAAGCTCTTTCCCATTATCTGAGGATATCTGATCTGGAAGTCTCCACCTGCTTATGACCTCTCTACACAGAAACTTGACAACCGACTGATCGTCCTTCCGCTTGGTCGGACAAGCCTCAGGCCATCGCGAAAATCTATCCACAACGACTAGCACATATCTCTTACCTTCAACTGGTTGTATCAAGTCCACAACTAACTCACGCATAGGACCCCTCGGAGTTGGAATGTGACCAGGAGGAACCATCACACCCCTTCAAACATTATTTTTCAAGAAGATAGTGCACCTGCCTATAACATAATCAATCTGTTCAAGCAAGCATGGTGTCCAAAAACCATACTCCTTTGTAATCTTTTTCCTAACTTCCCTCCTTGCAACATGAGCTAACCCATGTGCCTCCTGAATCATCAGACCTCACACCATGTCAGCACTGACCTGGCTGCTTATGACCTCTTTCTCCTCTCTCTCTCTCTCTTTCTGTCTTTCTCTGTCTTTCTCCTCTCCAATTCTCACACACCATAGGTGGATAAAGGAGAAAACAGATTAAATATCAAATGAACCCACTAGGCATTTTTAACAACACAATAAGCAATTCAATATGATTCACGCACGTTATTTGCCAACGCTTAAGTTTTTTTTTATCTACAACAAATGTTTTCCTCCTTTAAACTCCAAGTTATCATCAATAAAGACATTTCAGTTTATTTCACTCTAATAACACCTTAAATACTTATTAAATTTTTCTTTACCCATACACACAAACATCCTCACTGGTCTCTCCACTTCTCTCCAAAGCCAATGTCCTTCTTGGGGGCTCATACAATTTACCCTACAAATGTCCCCTCATAAATCTTATCAAAGTCCCCTCGAAAGAGACTCATAAGTTTTATGTAATTTCATAAAGTCCTCTTTTCTGAGGCTCATACATCTTATCAGATCTGAAAATGTCCCCCAAGAAAGGCTCATATATGTTAACAAAATAAAAAAAAAAAGTCCTCTCAAAGAGGCTCATATGTTTTTACATGTAATTATTCATGCTTAAAGCCACTCACTCAGCTGGAACACAGCCACAACACACACACACACACACACACACACACACACACACACACAGAGAAAGCACCTTCACACACACACAGAAACCAACTCCGCACACACATAGTAAGGGGGGGGGCAATCCCCCTCACACAGAAACACACAGCTAGGTCAGAGAACACAGAAGACACAAACAACACTCAATCCTATAACACGCTTTTTCTCTTTTTCTTCTAAATTTTTGCTACGTTGATGAGGTGTGAATATTTAATAAAAAGCTGCTTCAGACACTGTTCGTCAACTAGTGTTCGAGTGGGAACTTTACAATTGAATTTTCCATTCCACACCTCCAGTTCCTTAGAACTGACCCGAAATTCACCTAGTGATTTCCCAGGATTTTAGTCCTGTCTAAAACCACCTCCCAGAGGGCTTTGGTCCAAATCTACGGCTTCTTTCTCTTTAACTCTTCTCTTCTCTATTTCCTTTCTTCTTTTCCCATTAATCTAACTTCCCATTAATCTAATTTCCCCTGGGCTGTTACTTTTCACTTTTTTCCTTTTTAACCTAATCTGACTATTTCTTCAAACCAACTTTCACACAGTGACTAATATACACGTCTTACCGTTAAGAAGATAAGGGCCCAACCTTCATTAATCTCGCATGGTGTTACTTAGCTCACCTTATCATTACTAATTAGGCTATTCTACACTTTTACATCATCTTTCCTTTTCCCTATTATACTCCACCCCCCCCCCATTGCGGCGTGCACAATGCAATAGAACCCAAATTTACAACAGAGAAGTACTCCAAACATCAACACAGCATGGCACACAGACACACATGATTCTTTACAGTGCGACTAGACAGCAAACACCCAACAGCCCCAGTGAACGTACTAGTGCACAATCATGTGAAAAACCTCACCTCAAATGCCGGCTAGGTGCGGGAATAAGTGCGCTAAGGCTGTCGGCGACGCAGCCAGCCACAACACGACCGGAGTTCGTGACGTCAAATTCTTGTTGTTCTTAGAAAAGTCTCATTCATCTGGAACTAAAGTGGAAAGGGACCTTTGGACCTTGAACCAGGGGCCCCTCACTTAAACATTCCAATCCTGCAATGTCAGATTACACCTGAAGCTCCAGATACCACAATAACCACACAGATACCACAATAACCACACAAAACTTGACCATAACATAGAAACATGACAGCAAACACTAGTCACATGCTACATGCCTGTATCAGTGCTGAGAGAGTTCAGGGTTAAGGGCAGAAAAACATGACGGAAGCATTATCTCAATCCAGTGAGTCGACCTTACAAATGAATAAAATCTATGATCTGTTCTTGATGTTTATCAGTGAGAACTCAAACTGCTTATGTTCTCTAACTCTCTTCTCTCCAGAATGTTGACCCTAATGCTAAGGACGACACGTACACAGCTCTTGACCCCGTGTCCAGGTCCTCTGATGATGTGTACAACACACTCACAGTAAGTGTCTCTTCAGAAACTCAGTTCAGTCAGACGTTCAGATTTATAAAGAATTCCTACAAAGTCCACATTTCTTCATTTCTCCTCCTCTGCTTCATTCTCTCTTTCCCTCACACAGACTGTTCATTCCAGTCCTTCTGATGATCTGTACTCAGCTCTGGATCCTCAGTCTCGCTCTCCTGAGTACGACACTCTAGCAGTGAGTGAATCCACTTGTACTGATGAGTGTTTTGTAGCTGCTGGAACTGATAGACTTTAATCTACAGCAGCGTCTCCACTTTGGAGTCTCCTTCACACCTTCATCATCTGTGGAGTTTGAACTGAGACGGATCTGTTTTCTTTGGTCTCCTGATGTCGTCTTTTATCTGTTATTCTGTGTTAAGGTTGTTCTCAGCTAGTGACATCACTGGATCACTGGAAAGCACTTATTATTATTATTATTATTATTATTATTATTATTATACATTGTCCCCCAAATTTATCCCCAATTATTTTGATCATATCCAACAGCCACTAGTTAGAACTCCCCCAGTCACATGATACCACCAGCACTAGGAGGGTGAAAGCTTACACAGGCTTCCTCTGAGACCTGTGAAGAGCCGTCGTATCTTTTTGAACTGCCGCTGATGAATCACTGGACAGCTGAATGTGCTCAGAGGAAAGCGCCAACTGCCAGCTCTGCTAGACCAGCTAACAAATACCTGTAGTGACTAGCATCACACTGGGTCATGGGGGGAGATGGGGGGGCATCCTACTCACCCAGAGAGAGCGAGGCCGATTGTGCTGTCTTGGACTCCCAGCCACGGATGGCTGTAGTATCACCAGGGATTTAGCCCACAATCCCCTGATGATGGGGCCAATGCATCCAAAATCTCAGAAAGGTGTAGAAAAAATCTGTACAGTAAACATTTTCAGATTATAGACAAAACACAGTGATCTATCTGCAGCCTATTAGCGCTACAAAGTGTACAGATACAGTCATGTGCAAAAGTTTGAACCCTCCCAGTCAAACGACATGTTTAGGTGATTTTCTAAGGGAACAAAACTAAATATGGCGTTTTTCTTTTTTTCTTGAGTCTCTGACCCTTTAGTCTCAAAATGAATGAACTGTTTATCTCTTCCATTATCGCCCAGTGATGCTGTGTCTCAGAGGAAGCAGGTGCTGGTACTCCCCCTCACAGACCGTAGAGTCCTGTGATTGGGAGACCTAGTTAGGGGGAGGAGACTGAGAGTGTTAAATTAGTGGATCATTTTAGAACGAATCATTTACAAACATTAAGAACAGCTTACAGATGATAAATGACTCACCAAGTAGAAAAGATCTGTTCTCAGCCTTAATCAGACTAGTTCTCTGACATGTTACTGAATAATGTTGATTATGGTCAAATATATCTGAAGAATCTTTAATATATATTTACATTTTGTTTTTTAAACATAATTGTGTGGCTGAAGGAGTGAAACTGTTCTTTGTGTGTAATAGAGATACATTTTATTAGTTTTTTTGTCTTCCACATTGTTTCATTTCATCATTTATTATCATTTTATCTTATTTTTTATTAGCAGATCTTTTTTATGTTTGCTGCAGTGTGATGTATGAAAACTGCTGTGTAAATGAAGCTGTTGCTGGGTTTATTTTACAGATCTTACTGTTTCAGAACTGAAGATCATTTAGGTTCAGTTTGGAAAACGATGCAAGCGTTCATGTTCTTCTGTTTGAGCATCATTATCTTTATCTCTGCTTCTTCCAGACATCAGTAATGACATGTTCTCTATGCAGGTCTCAATGAAAAAGAACGCTGTTCAGTTCTTAAAGGTTCTTCCATTTGGTGACTAAACAGACTAAAGAGAAAAATCTGTATGAATGAACTGAAAACAGATCTGTGGCACTCAGGATGTTGATTTAAGTGTGTTTAACCATTTACTACTAAATGCTCGTTACACATTCATAATATTTCAGTATTCTGAGTTTGGAGTTAGCTCAGTTTAATGAAGTCAGGATTATTATCCTTCATTTCAGTTGTAGTTACAGACCGAATTGGACAGAATTCTTTGAAAAAGTAGTGATGGCTGAATACTGTCCTAAATACACTGTCCTAAATGTGTCCAGTAATGTATTCCATTACAATACATAACTAACATGTACAGAGTAGATTTAGGGTACATGTATACATTTAGAGTACATACTGATTAGGCACAGGGGAAACACTCTTCACACTATTCCTCATATAATGTTTCTGTTAATAAGCTTCATGAAATTTTCACCTATTAAAAAGAAATGACAAAATACTCAACATTATTTTGGCTTTTATCACCTGGTTCAGTCCATAATCCCACTGCTGTCTCATGAACTAAGTAAACAATTCCCAATATCCCAATAAAAAATCTTGAACATTTGACTGGGAGTGTGATTTTGAGTTAATGTTGTATGTAACTTACCTCGAAACGCAACACAAACCAAACCAAAGGCTTTGTGAAATGTTAACCACTGCAGTTTACGGTGTCGGTGAATCAGTGCAGTAAAATATTTTACAATGAATACTTAACTCAGTGCTCAGTTAAGTGCTGTATAAAGAGATGAGTCTTCAGTCTGTGTTTGAAGACCGTGAGGAGTTGATGCTTGTCTTTCATGCATCTTGAAGGATGGTGGATCAAGCCGAGCTGTACTTGAAGCTGGAAGGCCTTGAGGTACAGTTTGAGTTTTGACCATTGCCGTTACGTGGGGAGGGGCTGGTCCAAATTTG